>NW_028258538.1:344759-672018 GCF_982586985.1 Callionymus lyra
TTGGAGTTTTGAAGAGGTAAAAAAAGGAACAAAAAATCAATGTTGGAGTTTTGAAGAGGTAAAAAAAAAAAAAAAAAAAATTGTGGAGTTTTGAAGAGGTAAAAAAAAAAAAAAAAATTTAGGAGTTTTGAAGAGGTAAAAAAAAAAAAAAAAAAATTGTGGAGTTTTGAAGAGGTAAAAAAAAAAAAAAAAAAATTAGGAGTTTTGAAGAGGTAAAAAAAAAAAAAAAAAAAAAAAGTTGGAGTTTTGAAGAGGTAAAAAAAGGAACAAAAAATCAATGTTGGAGTTTTGAAGAGGTAAAAAAAAAAAAAAAAAAAATTGTGGAGTTTTGAAGAGGTAAAAAAAAAAAAAAAAAATTTAGGAGTTTTGAAGAGGTAAAAAAAAAAAAAAAAAAAAAAAGTTGGAGTTTTGAAGAGGTAAAAAAAGGAACAAAAAATCAATGTTGGAGTTTTGAAGAGGTAAAAAAAAAAAAAAAAAAAATTGTGGAGTTTTGAAGAGGTAAAAAAAAAAAAAAAAAATTTAGGAGTTTTGAAGAGGTAAAAAAAAAAAAAAAAAAAAAAGTTGGAGTTTTGAAGAGGTAAAAAAAGGAACAAAAAATCAATGTTGGAGTTTTGAAGAGGTAAAAAAAAAAAAAAATAATAAAAAGTTGGAGTTTTGAAGAGGTAAAAAAAGGAACAAAAAATCAATGTTGGAGTTTTGAAGAAGTAAAAAAAAATAAAAAAACAATTGTGGAGTTTTGAAGAGGTAAAAAAAAAAAAAATTGTGGAGTTTTGAAGAGGTAAAAAAAAAAAAAAAAAATTTAGGAGTTTTGAAGAGGTAAAAAAAAAAATAAAAAAAATTGTGGAGTTTTGAAGAGGTAAAAAAAAAAAAAAAAAATTAGGAGTTTTGAAGAGGTAAAAAAAAGGAACAAAAAATCAATGTTGGAGTTTTGAAGAGGTAAAAAAAAAAAAAAAAAAAATTGTGGAGTTTTGAAGAGGTAAAAAAAAAAAAAAAAAATTTAGGAGTTTTGAAGAGGTAAAAAAAAAAAAAAAAAAAAAAAGTTGGAGTTTTGAAGAGGTAAAAAAAGGAACAAAAAATCAATGTTGGAGTTTTGAAGAGGTAAAAAAAAAAAAAAAAAATTGTGGAGTTTTGAAGAGGTAAAAAAAAAAAAAAAGTTTGGAGTTTTGAAGAGGTAAAAAAAAAATAAAATAAAATTGTGGAGTTTTGAAGAGGTTAAAAAAAAAAAAAAAAAATTAGGAGTTTTGAAGAGGTAAAAAAAAAAAAAAAAAAAAAAAGTTGGAGTTTTGAAGAGGTAAAAAAAGGAACAAAAAATCAATGTTGGAGTTTTGAAGAGGTAAAAAAAAAAAAAAGAAAAATTGTGGAGTTTTGAAGAGGTAAAAAAAAAAAAAAAAATTTAGGAGTTTTGAAGAGGTAAAAAAAAAAAAAAAAGTTGGAGTTTTGAAGGGGTAAAAAAAGGAACAAAAAATCAATGTTGGAGTTTTGAAGAGGTAAAAAAAAAAAAAAAAAAAATTGTGGAGTTTTGAAGAGGTAAAAAAAAAAAAAAAAAATTTAGGAGTTTTGAAGAGGTAAAAAAAAAAAAAAAAAAAAAAAGTTGGAGTTTTGAAGAGGTAAAAAAAGGAACAAAAAATCAATGTTGGAGTTTTGAAGAGGTAAAAAAAAAAAAAAAAAAAATTGTGGAGTTTTGAAGAGGTAAAAAAAAAATAAAAAAATTTAGGAGTTTTGAAGAGGTAAAAAAAAAAAAAAAAAAAAAGTTGGAGTTTTGAAGAGGTAAAAAAAGGAACAAAAAATCAATGTTGGAGTTTTGAAGAGGTAAAAAAAAAATAAAATAAAATTGTGGAGTTTTGAAGAGGTAAAAAAAAATAAAAAAAATTTAGGAGTTTTGAAGAGGTAAAAAAAAAAAAAAAAAAAAAAAGTTGGAGTTTTGAAGAGGTAAAAAAAGGAACAAAAAATCAATGTTGGAGTTTTGAAGAGGTAAAAAAAAAAAAAAAAAAAAAAAAAAAAAAAAGTTGGAGTTTTGAAGAGGTAAAAAAATGAACAAAAAATCAATGTTGGAGTTTTGAAGAGGTAAAAAAAGGAACAAAAAATCAATGTTGGAGTTTTGAAGAGGTAAAAAAAAAAAAAAAAAAAATTGTGGAGTTTTGAAGAGGTAAAAAAAAAAAAAAAAATTTAGGAGTTTTGAAGAGGTAAAAAAAAAAAAAAAAATTGTGGAGTTTTGAAGAGGTAAAAAAAAAAAAAAAAAAATTAGGAGTTTTGAAGAGGTAAAAAAAAAAAAAAAAAAAAAAAGTTGGAGTTTTGAAGAGGTAAAAAAAGGAACAAAAAATCAATGTTGGAGTTTTGAAGAGGTAAAAAAAAAAAAAAAAAAAATTGTGGAGTTTTGAAGAGGTAAAAAAAAAAAAAAAAAATTTAGGAGTTTTGAAGAGGTAAAAAAAAAAAAAAAAAAAAAAGTTGGAGTTTTGAAGAGGTAAAAAAAGGAACAAAAAATCAATGTTGGAGTTTTGAAGAGGTAAAAAAAAAAAAAAAAAAAATTGTGGAGTTTTGAAGAGGTAAAAAAAAAAAAAAAAAATTTAGGAGTTTTGAAGAGGTAAAAAAAAAAAAAAAAAAAAAAGTTGGAGTTTTGAAGAGGTAAAAAAAGGAACAAAAAATCAATGTTGGAGTTTTGAAGAGGTAAAAAAAAAAAATAATAAAATTGTGGAGTTTTGAAGAGGTTAAAAAAAAAAAAAAAAAATTAGGAGTTTTGAAGAGGTAAAAAAAAAAAAAAAAAAAAAAGTTGGAGTTTTGAAGAGGTAAAAAAAGGAACAAAAAATCAATGTTGGAGTTTTGAAGAGGTAAAAAAAAAAAAAAGAAAAATTGTTGAGTTTTGAAGAGGTAAAAAAAAAAAAAAAATTTAGGAGTTTTGAAGAGGTAAAAAAAAAAAAAAAAAAAAAAGTTGGAGTTTTGAAGAGGTAAAAAAAGGAACAAAAAATCAATGTTGGAGTTTTGAAGAGGTAAAAAAAAAAAAAAAAAAAATTGTGGAGTTTTGAAGAGGTAAAAAAAAAAAAAAAAATTTAGGAGTTTTGAAGAGGTAAAAAAAAAAAAAAAAGTTGGAGTTTTGAAGGGGTAAAAAAAGGAACAAAAAATCAATGTTGGAGTTTTGAAGAGGTAAAAAAAAAAAAAAAAAAAATTGTGGAGTTTTGAAGAGGTAAAAAAAAAAAAAAAAAATTTAGGAGTTTTGAAGAGGTAAAAAAAAAAAAAAAAAAAAAAGTTGGAGTTTTGAAGAGGTAAAAAAAGGAACAAAAAATCAATGTTGGAGTTTTGAAGAGGTAAAAAAAAAAAAAAAAAAAATTGTGGAGTTTTGAAGAGGTAAAAAAAAAATAAAAAAATTTAGGAGTTTTGAAGAGGTAAAAAAAAAAAAAAAAAAAAAAGTTGGAGTTTTGAAGAGGTAAAAAAAGGAACAAAAAATCAATGTTGGAGTTTTGAAGAGGTAAAAAAAAAATAAAATAAAATTGTGGAGTTTTGAAGAGGTAAAAAAAAATAAAAAAAATTTAGGAGTTTTGAAGAGGTAAAAAAAAAAAAAAAAAAAAAAAGTTGGAGTTTTGAAGAGGTAAAAAACGGAACAAAAAATCAATGTTGGAGTTTTGAAGAGGTAAAAAAAAAAAAAAAAAAAATTGTGGAGTTTTGAAGAGGTAAAAAAAAAAAAAAAAATTTAGGAGTTTTGAAGAGGTAAAAAAAAAAAAAAAAAAAATTGTGGAGTTTTGAAGAGGTAAAAAAAAAAAAAAAAAAATTAGGAGTTTTGAAGAGGTAAAAAAAAAAAAAAAAATTGTGGAGTTTTGAAGAGGTAAAAAAAAAAAAAAAAAAATTAGGAGTTTTGAAGAGGTAAAAAAAAAAAAAAAAAAAAAAAGTTGGAGTTTTGAAGAGGTAAAAAAAGGAACAAAAAATCAATGTTGGAGTTTTGAAGAGGTAAAAAAAAAAAAAAAAAAAATTGTGGAGTTTTGAAGAGGTAAAAAAAAAAAAAAAAAATTTAGGAGTTTTGAAGAGGTAAAAAAAAAAAAAAAAAAAAAAGTTGGAGTTTTGAAGAGGTAAAAAAAGGAACAAAAAATCAATGTTGGAGTTTTGAAGAGGTAAAAAAAAAAAAAAATAATAAAAAGTTGGAGTTTTGAAGAGGTAAAAAAAGGAACAAAAAATCAATGTTGGAGTTTTGAAGAAGTAAAAAAAAATAAAAAAACAATTGTGGAGTTTTGAAGAGGTAAAAAAAAAAAAAATTGTGGAGTTTTGAAGAGGTAAAAAAAAAAAAAAAAAATTTAGGAGTTTTGAAGAGGTAAAAAAAAAAATAAAAAAAATTGTGGAGTTTTGAAGAGGTAAAAAAAAAAAAAAAAAATTAGGAGTTTTGAAGAGGTAAAAAAAAGGAACAAAAAATCAATGTTGGAGTTTTGAAGAGGTAAAAAAAAAAAAAAAAAAAATTGTGGAGTTTTGAAGAGGTAAAAAAAAAAAAAAAAAATTTAGGAGTTTTGAAGAGGTAAAAAAAAAAAAAAAAAAAAAAAGTTGGAGTTTTGAAGAGGTAAAAAAAGGAACAAAAAATCAATGTTGGAGTTTTGAAGAGGTAAAAAAAAAAAAAAAAAAAATTGTGGAGTTTTGAAGAGGTAAAAAAAAAAAAAAAAAATTTAGGAGTTTTGAAGAGGTAAAAAAAAAAAAAAAAAAAAAAGTTGAGTTTTGAAGAGGTAAAAAAAGGAACAAAAAATCAATGTTGGAGTTTTGAAGAGGTAAAAAAAAAAAAAAAAAAAAAAAAAAAAAAAAGTTGGAGTTTTGAAGAGGTAAAAAAATGAACAAAAAATCAATGTTGGAGTTTTGAAGAGGTAAAAAAAGGAACAAAAAATCAATGTTGGAGTTTTGAAGAGGTAAAAAAAAAAAAAAAAAAAAATTGTGGAGTTTTGAAGAGGTAAAAAAAAAAAAAAAAATTTAGGAGTTTTGAAGAGGTAAAAAAAAAAAAAAAAAAATTGTGGAGTTTTGAAGAGGTAAAAAAAAAAAAAAAAAAATTAGGAGTTTTGAAGAGGTAAAAAAAAAAAAAAAAAAAAAAGTTGGAGTTTTGAAGAGGTAAAAAAAGGAACAAAAAATCAATGTTGGAGTTTTGAAGAGGTAAAAAAAAAAAAAAAAAAAATTGTGGAGTTTTGAAGAGGTAAAAAAAAAAAAAAAAAATTTAGGAGTTTTGAAGAGGTAAAAAAAAAAAAAAAAAAAAAAGTTGGAGTTTTGAAGAGGTAAAAAAAGGAACAAAAAATCAATGTTGGAGTTTTGAAGAGGTAAAAAAAAAAAAAAATAAAATTGTGGAGTTTTGAAGAGGTTAAAAAAAAAAAAAAAAAATTAGGAGTTTTGAAGAGGTAAAAAAAAAAAAAAAAAAAAAAAGTTGGAGTTTTGAAGAGGTAAAAAAAGGAACAAAAAATCAATGTTGGAGTTTTGAAGAGGTAAAAAAAAAAAAAAGAAAAATTGTTGAGTTTTGAAGAGGTAAAAAAAAAAAAAAAATTTAGGAGTTTTGAAGAGGTAAAAAAAAAAAAAAAAAAAAAAGTTGGAGTTTTGAAGAGGTAAAAAAAGGAACAAAAAATCAATGTTGGAGTTTTGAAGAGGTAAAAAAAAAAAAAAAAAAAATTGTGGAGTTTTGAAGAGGTAAAAAAAAAAAAAAAAATTTAGGAGTTTTGAAGAGGTAAAAAAAAAAAAAAAAAAAAAAGTTGGAGTTTTGAAGAGGTAAAAAAAGGAACAAAAAATCAATGTTGGAGTTTTGAAGAGGTAAAAAAAAAAAAAAAAAAAATTGTGGAGTTTTGAAGAGGTAAAAAAAAAAAAAAAAAATTTAGGAGTTTTGAAGAGGTAAAAAAAAAAAAAAAAAAAAAAGTTGGAGTTTTGAAGAGGTAAAAAAATGAACAAAAAATCAATGTTGGAGTTTTGAAGAGGTAAAAAAAAAAAAAAAAAAAAAAGTTGGAGTTTTGAAGAGGTAAAAAAAGGAACAAAAAAATCAATGTTGGAGTTTTGAAGAGGTAAAAAAAAAAAAAAAAAAAATTGTGGAGTTTTGAAGAGGTAAAAAAAAAAAAAAAAATTTAGGAGTTTTGAAGAGGTAAAAAAAAAAAAATAAAAAAAAAAAGTTGGAGTTTTGAAGAGGTAAAAAAAGGAACAAAAAATCAATGTTGGAGTTTTGAAGAGGTAAAAAAAAAAAAAAAAAAAATTGTGGAGTTTTGAAGAGGTAAAAAAAGGAACAAAAAATCAATGTTGGAGTTTTGAAGAGGTAAAAAAAAAAAAAAAAAATTTAGGAGTTTTGAAGAGGTAAAAAAAAAAAAAAAAAAAAAAGTTGGAGTTTTGAAGAGGTAAAAAAAGGAACAAAAAATCAATGTTGGAGTTTTGAAGAGGTAAAAAAAAAAAAAAAAAAAAAAAGTTGGAGTTTTGAAGAGGTAAAAAAATGAACAAAAAATCAATGTTGGAGTTTTGAAGAGGTAAAAAAAGGAACAAAAAATCAATGTTGGAGTTTTGAAGAGGTAAAAAAAAAAAAAAAAAATTGTGGAGTTTTGAAGAGGTAAAAAAAAAAAAAAAATTTAGGAGTTTTGAAGAGGTAAAAAAAAAAAAAAAAAAAAAAAGTTGGAGTTTTGAAGAGGTAAAAAAAGGAACAAAAAATCAATGTTGGAGTTTTGAAGAGGTAAAAAAAAAAAAAAAAAAAATTGTGGAGTTTTGAAGAGGTAAAAAAAAAAAAAAAAATTTAGGAGTTTTGAAGAGGTAAAAAAAAAAAAAAAAAAAAAAAGTTGGAGTTTTGAAGAGGTAAAAAAAGGAACAAAAAATCAATGTTGGAGTTTTGAAGAGGTAAAAAAAAAAAAAAAAAAATTGTGGAGTTTTGAAGAGGTAAAAAAAAAAAAAAAAAATTTAGGAGTTTTGAAGAGGTAAAAAAAAAAAAAAAAAAAAAAGTTGGAGTTTTTAAGAGGTAAAAAAAGGAACAAAAAATCTATGTTGGAGTTTTGAAGAGGTAAAAAAAAAAAAAAAAAAAAAAAGTTGGAGTTTTGAAGAGGTAAAAAAAGGAACAAAAAATCAATGTTGGAGTTTTGAAGAGGTAAAAAAAAAAAAAAAAAATTGTGGAGTTTTGAAGAGGTAAAAAAAAAATAAAAAATTTAGGAGTTTTGAAGAGGTAAAAAAAAAAAAATAAAAAAAAAAAGTTGGAGTTTTGAAGAGGTAAAAAAAGGAACAAAAAATCAATGTTGGAGTTTTGAAGAGGTAAAAAAAAAAAAAAAAAATTTAGGAGTTTTGAAGAGGTAAAAAAAAAAAAAAAAAAAAAAAGTTGGAGTTTTGAAGAGGTAAAAAAAGGAACAAAAAATCAATGTTGGAGTTTTGAAGAGGTAAAAAAAAAAAAAAAAAAAAAAAGTTGGAGTTTTGAAGAGGTAAAAAAATGAACAAAAAATCAATGTTGGAGTTTTGAAGAGGTAAAAAAAGGAACAAAAAATCAATGTTGGAGTTTTGAAGAGGTAAAAAAAAAAAAAAAAAAATTGTGGAGTTTTGAAGAGGTAAAAAAAAAAAAAAAAAATGTTGGAGTTTTGAAGAGGTAAAAAAAAAAAAAAAAAAATTGTGGAGTTTTGAAGAGGTAAAAAAAAAAAAAAAATTTAGGAGTTTTGAAGAGGTAAAAAAAAAAAAATAAAAAAAAAAAGTTGGAGTTTTGAAGAGGTAAAAAAAGGAACAAAAAATCAATGTTGGAGTTTTGAAGAGGTAAAAAAAAAAAAAAAAAAAATTGTGGAGTTTTGAAGAGGTAAAAAAAGGAACAAAAAATCAATGTTGGAGTTTTGAAGAGGTAAAAAAAAAAAAAAAAAATTTAGGAGTTTTGAAGAGGTAAAAAAAAAAAAAAAAAAAAAAAGTTGGAGTTTTGAAGAGGTAAAAAAAGGAACAAAAAATCAATGTTGGAGTTTTGAAGAGGTAAAAAAAAAAAAAAGAAAAATTGTGGAGTTTTGAAGAGGTAAAAAAAAAAAAAAAAATTTAGGAGTTTTGAAGAGGTAAAAAAAAAAAAAAAAGTTGGAGTTTTGAAGGGGTAAAAAAAGGAACAAAAAATCAATGTTGGAGTTTTGAAGAGGTAAAAAAAAAAAAAAAAAAAATTGTGGAGTTTTGAAGAGGTAAAAAAAAAAAAAAAAATTTAGGAGTTTTGAAGAGGTAAAAAAAAAAAAAAAAAAAAAAAGTTGGAGTTTTGAAGAGGTAAAAAAAGGAACAAAAAATCAATGTTGGAGTTTTGAAGAGGTAAAAAAAAAAAAAAAAAAAATTGTGGAGTTTTGAAGAGGTAAAAAAAAAATAAAAAAATTTAGGAGTTTTGAAGAGGTAAAAAAAAAAAAAAAAAAAAAAGTTGGAGTTTTGAAGAGGTAAAAAAAGGAACAAAAAATCAATGTTGGAGTTTTGAAGAGGTAAAAAAAAAATAAAATAAAATTGTGGAGTTTTGAAGAGGTAAAAAAAAATAAAAAAAATTTAGGAGTTTTGAAGAGGTAAAAAAAAAAAAAAAAAAAAAAAGTTGGAGTTTTGAAGAGGTAAAAAAAGGAACAAAAAATCAATGTTGGAGTTTTGAAGAGGTAAAAAAAAAAAAAAAAAAAAAAAAAAAAAAAAGTTGGAGTTTTGAAGAGGTAAAAAAATGAACAAAAAATCAATGTTGGAGTTTTGAAGAGGTAAAAAAAGGAACAAAAAATCAATGTTGGAGTTTTGAAGAGGTAAAAAAAAAAAAAAAAAAAATTGTGGAGTTTTGAAGAGGTAAAAAAAAAAAAAAAAATTTAGGAGTTTTGAAGAGGTAAAAAAAAAAAAAAAAATTGTGGAGTTTTGAAGAGGTAAAAAAAAAAAAAAAAAAATTAGGAGTTTTGAAGAGGTAAAAAAAAAAAAAAAAAAAAAAAGTTGGAGTTTTGAAGAGGTAAAAAAAGGAACAAAAAATCAATGTTGGAGTTTTGAAGAGGTAAAAAAAAAAAAAAAAAAAATTGTGGAGTTTTGAAGAGGTAAAAAAAAAAAAAAAAAATTTAGGAGTTTTGAAGAGGTAAAAAAAAAAAAAAAAAAAAAAAGTTGGAGTTTTGAAGAGGTAAAAAAAGGAACAAAAAATCAATGTTGGAGTTTTGAAGAGGTAAAAAAAAAAAAAAAAAAAATTGTGGAGTTTTGAAGAGGTAAAAAAAAAAAAAAAAAATTTAGGAGTTTTGAAGAGGTAAAAAAAAAAAAAAAAAAAAAAGTTGGAGTTTTGAAGAGGTAAAAAAAGGAACAAAAAATCAATGTTGGAGTTTTGAAGAGGTAAAAAAAAAAAAAAATAAAATTGTGGAGTTTTGAAGAGGTTAAAAAAAAAAAAAAAAAATTAGGAGTTTTGAAGAGGTAAAAAAAAAAAAAAAAAAAAAAAGTTGGAGTTTTGAAGAGGTAAAAAAAGGAACAAAAAATCAATGTTGGAGTTTTGAAGAGGTAAAAAAAAAAAAAAGAAAAATTGTTGAGTTTTGAAGAGGTAAAAAAAAAAAAAAAATTTAGGAGTTTTGAAGAGGTAAAAAAAAAAAAAAAAAAAAAAGTTGGAGTTTTGAAGAGGTAAAAAAAGGAACAAAAAATCAATGTTGGAGTTTTGAAGAGGTAAAAAAAAAAAAAAAAAAAATTGTGGAGTTTTGAAGAGGTAAAAAAAAAAAAAAAAATTTAGGAGTTTTGAAGAGGTAAAAAAAAAAAAAAAAGTTGGAGTTTTGAAGGGGTACAAAAAGGAACAAAAAATCAATGTTGGAGTTTTGAAGAGGTAAAAAAAAAAAAAAAAAAAATTGTGGAGTTTTGAAGAGGTAAAAAAAAAAAAAAAAAATTTAGGAGTTTTGAAGAGGTAAAAAAAAAAAAAAAAAAAAAAAGTTGGAGTTTTGAAGAGGTAAAAAAAGGAACAAAAAATCAATGTTGGAGTTTTGAAGAGGTAAAAAAAAAAAAAAAAAAAATTGTGGAGTTTTGAAGAGGTAAAAAAAAAATAAAAAAATTTAGGAGTTTTGAAGAGGTAAAAAAAAAAAAAAAAAAAAAAGTTGGAGTTTTGAAGAGGTAAAAAAAGGAACAAAAAATCAATGTTGGAGTTTTGAAGAGGTAAAAAAAAAATAAAATAAAATTGTGGAGTTTTGAAGAGGTAAAAAAAAATAAAAAAAATTTAGGAGTTTTGAAGAGGTAAAAAAAAAAAAAAAAAAAAAAAGTTGGAGTTTTGAAGAGGTAAAAAAAGGAACAAAAAATCAATGTTGGAGTTTTGAAGAGGTAAAAAAAAAAAAAAAAAAAATTGTGGAGTTTTGAAGAGGTAAAAAAAAAAAAAAAAATTTAGGAGTTTTGAAGAGGTAAAAAAAAAAAAAAAAAAAATTGTGGAGTTTTGAAGAGGTAAAAAAAAAAAAAAAAAAATTAGGAGTTTTGAAGAGGTAAAAAAAAAAAAAAAAATTGTGGAGTTTTGAAGAGGTAAAAAAAAAAAAAAAAAAATTAGGAGTTTTGAAGAGGTAAAAAAAAAAAAAAAAAAAAAAAGTTGGAGTTTTGAAGAGGTAAAAAAAGGAACAAAAAATCAATGTTGGAGTTTTGAAGAGGTAAAAAAAAAAAAAAAAAAAATTGTGGAGTTTTGAAGAGGTAAAAAAAAAAAAAAAAAATTTAGGAGTTTTGAAGAGGTAAAAAAAAAAAAAAAAAAAAAAGTTGGAGTTTTGAAGAGGTAAAAAAAGGAACAAAAAATCAATGTTGGAGTTTTGAAGAGGTAAAAAAAAAAAAAAATAATAAAAAGTTGGAGTTTTGAAGAGGTAAAAAAAGGAACAAAAAATCAATGTTGGAGTTTTGAAGAAGTAAAAAAAAATAAAAAAACAATTGTGGAGTTTTGAAGAGGTAAAAAAAAAAAAAATTGTGGAGTTTTGAAGAGGTAAAAAAAAAAAAAAAAAATTTAGGAGTTTTGAAGAGGTAAAAAAAAAAATAAAAAAAATTGTGGAGTTTTGAAGAGGTAAAAAAAAAAAAAAAAAATTAGGAGTTTTGAAGAGGTAAAAAAAAGGAACAAAAAATCAATGTTGGAGTTTTGAAGAGGTAAAAAAAAAAAAAAAAAAAATTGTGGAGTTTTGAAGAGGTAAAAAAAAAAAAAAAAAATTTAGGAGTTTTGAAGAGGTAAAAAAAAAAAAAAAAAAAAAAAGTTGGAGTTTTGAAGAGGTAAAAAAAGGAACAAAAAATCAATGTTGGAGTTTTGAAGAGGTAAAAAAAAAAAAAAAAAAAATTGTGGAGTTTTGAAGAGGTAAAAAAAAAAAAAAAAATTTAGGAGTTTTGAAGAGGTAAAAAAAAAAAAAAAAAAAAAAAGTTGAGTTTTGAAGAGGTAAAAAAAGGAACAAAAAATCAATGTTGGAGTTTTGAAGAGGTAAAAAAAAAAAAAAAAAAAAAAAAAAAAAAAAGTTGGAGTTTTGAAGAGGTAAAAAAATGAACAAAAAATCAATGTTGGAGTTTTGAAGAGGTAAAAAAAGGAACAAAAAATCAATGTTGGAGTTTTGAAGAGGTAAAAAAAAAAAAAAAAAAAAATTGTGGAGTTTTGAAGAGGTAAAAAAAAAAAAAAAAATTTAGGAGTTTTGAAGAGGTAAAAAAAAAAATAAAAAAAATTGTGGAGTTTTGAAGAGGTAAAAAAAAAAAAAAAAAAATTAGGAGTTTTGAAGAGGTAAAAAAAAAAAAAAAAAAAAAAAGTTGGAGTTTTGAAGAGGTAAAAAAAGGAACAAAAAATCAATGTTGGAGTTTTGAAGAGGTAAAAAAAAATAAAAAAAACAATTGTGGAGTTTTGAAGAGGTAAAAAAAAAAAAAATTGTGGAGTTTTGAAGAGGTAAAAAAAGGAACAAAAAATCAATGTTGGAGTTTTGAAGAGGTAAAAAAAAAAAAAAAAAAATTTAGGAGTTTTGAAGAGGTAAAAAAAAAAAAAAAAAAAAAAGTTGGAGTTTTGAAGAGGTAAAAAAAGGAACAAAAAATCAATGTTGGAGTTTTGAAGAGGTAAAAAAAAAAAAAAATAATAAAAAGTTGGAGTTTTGAAGAGGTAAAAAAAGGAACAAAAAATCAATGTTGGAGTTTTGAAGAAGTAAAAAAAAATAAAAAAACAATTGTGGAGTTTTGAAGAGGTAAAAAAAAAAAAATTGTGGAGTTTTGAAGAGGTAAAAAAAAAAAAAAAAAATTTAGGAGTTTTGAAGAGGTAAAAAAAAAAATAAAAAAAATTGTGGAGTTTTGAAGAGGTAAAAAAAAAAAAAAAAAATTAGGAGTTTTGAAGAGGTAAAAAAAAGGAACAAAAAATCAATGTTGGAGTTTTGAAGAGGTAAAAAAAAAAAAAAAAAAAATTGTGGAGTTTTGAAGAGGTAAAAAAAAAAAAAAAAAATTTAGGAGTTTTGAAGAGGTAAAAAAAAAAAAAAAAAAAAAAGTTGGAGTTTTGAAGAGGTAAAAAAAGGAACAAAAAATCAATGTTGGAGTTTTGAAGAGGTAAAAAAAAAAAAAAAAAAAATTGTGGAGTTTTGAAGAGGTAAAAAAAAAATAAAAAAATTTAGGAGTTTTGAAGAGGTAAAAAAAAAAAAAAAAAAAAAAGTTGGAGTTTTGAAGAGGTAAAAAAAGGAACAAAAAATCAATGTTGGAGTTTTGAAGAGGTAAAAAAAAAATAAAATAAAATTGTGGAGTTTTGAAGAGGTAAAAAAAAATAAAAAAAATTTAGGAGTTTTGAAGAGGTAAAAAAAAAAAAAAAAAAAAAAAGTTGGAGTTTTGAAGAGGTAAAAAAAGGAACAAAAAATCAATGTTGGAGTTTTGAAGAGGTAAAAAAAAAAAAAAAAAAAAAAAAAAAAAAAGTTGGAGTTTTGAAGAGGTAAAAAAATGAACAAAAAATCAATGTTGGAGTTTTGAAGAGGTAAAAAAAGGAACAAAAAATCAATGTTGGAGTTTTGAAGAGGTAAAAAAAAAAAAAAAAAAAATTGTGGAGTTTTGAAGAGGTAAAAAAAAAAAAAAAAATTTAGGAGTTTTGAAGAGGTAAAAAAAAAAAAAAAAAAATTGTGGAGTTTTGAAGAGGTAAAAAAAAAAAAAAAAAAATTAGGAGTTTTGAAGAGGTAAAAAAAAAAAAAAAAAAAAAAAGTTGGAGTTTTGAAGAGGTAAAAAAAGGAACAAAAAATCAATGTTGGAGTTTTGAAGAGGTAAAAAAAAAAAAAAAAAAAATTGTGGAGTTTTGAAGAGGTAAAAAAAAAAAAAAAAAATTTAGGAGTTTTGAAGAGGTAAAAAAAAAAAAAAAAAAAAAAAGTTGGAGTTTTGAAGAGGTAAAAAAAGGAACAAAAAATCAATGTTGGAGTTTTGAAGAGGTAAAAAAAAAAAAAAAAAAAATTGTGGAGTTTTGAAGAGGTAAAAAAAAAAAAAAAAAATTTAGGAGTTTTGAAGAGGTAAAAAAAAAAAAAAAAAAAAAAGTTGGAGTTTTGAAGAGGTAAAAAAAGGAACAAAAAATCAATGTTGGAGTTTTGAAGAGGTAAAAAAAAAAAAAAATAATAAAAAGTTGGAGTTTTGAAGAGGTAAAAAAAGGAACAAAAAATCAATGTTGGAGTTTTGAAGAAGTAAAAAAAAATAAAAAAACAATTGTGGAGTTTTGAAGAGGTAAAAAAAAAAAAAATTGTGGAGTTTTGAAGAGGTAAAAAAAAAAAAAAAAAATTTAGGAGTTTTGAAGAGGTAAAAAAAAAAATAAAAAAAATTGTGGAGTTTTGAAGAGGTAAAAAAAAAAAAAAAAAATTAGGAGTTTTGAAGAGGTAAAAAAAAGGAACAAAAAATCAATGTTGGAGTTTTGAAGAGGTAAAAAAAAAAAAAAAAAAAATTGTGGAGTTTTGAAGAGGTAAAAAAAAAAAAAAAAAATTTAGGAGTTTTGAAGAGGTAAAAAAAAAAAAAAAAAAAAAAAGTTGGAGTTTTGAAGAGGTAAAAAAAGGAACAAAAAATCAATGTTGGAGTTTTGAAGAGGTAAAAAAAAAAAAAAAAAATTGTGGAGTTTTGAAGAGGTAAAAAAAAAAAAAAAGTTTGGAGTTTTGAAGAGGTAAAAAAAAAATAAAATAAAATTGTGGAGTTTTGAAGAGGTTAAAAAAAAAAAAAAAAAATTAGGAGTTTTGAAGAGGTAAAAAAAAAAAAAAAAAAAAAAAGTTGGAGTTTTGAAGAGGTAAAAAAAGGAACAAAAAATCAATGTTGGAGTTTTGAAGAGGTAAAAAAAAAAAAAAGAAAAATTGTGGAGTTTTGAAGAGGTAAAAAAAAAAAAAAAAATTTAGGAGTTTTGAAGAGGTAAAAAAAAAAAAAAAAGTTGGAGTTTTGAAGGGGTAAAAAAAGGAACAAAAAATCAATGTTGGAGTTTTGAAGAGGTAAAAAAAAAAAAAAAAAAAATTGTGGAGTTTTGAAGAGGTAAAAAAAAAAAAAAAAAATTTAGGAGTTTTGAAGAGGTAAAAAAAAAAAAAAAAAAAAAAAGTTGGAGTTTTGAAGAGGTAAAAAAAGGAACAAAAAATCAATGTTGGAGTTTTGAAGAGGTAAAAAAAAAAAAAAAAAAAATTGTGGAGTTTTGAAGAGGTAAAAAAAAAATAAAAAAATTTAGGAGTTTTGAAGAGGTAAAAAAAAAAAAAAAAAAAAAGTTGGAGTTTTGAAGAGGTAAAAAAAGGAACAAAAAATCAATGTTGGAGTTTTGAAGAGGTAAAAAAAAAATAAAATAAAATTGTGGAGTTTTGAAGAGGTAAAAAAAAATAAAAAAAATTTAGGAGTTTTGAAGAGGTAAAAAAAAAAAAAAAAAAAAAAAGTTGGAGTTTTGAAGAGGTAAAAAAAGGAACAAAAAATCAATGTTGGAGTTTTGAAGAGGTAAAAAAAAAAAAAAAAAAAAAAAAAAAAAAAAGTTGGAGTTTTGAAGAGGTAAAAAAATGAACAAAAAATCAATGTTGGAGTTTTGAAGAGGTAAAAAAAGGAACAAAAAATCAATGTTGGAGTTTTGAAGAGGTAAAAAAAAAAAAAAAAAAAATTGTGGAGTTTTGAAGAGGTAAAAAAAAAAAAAAAAATTTAGGAGTTTTGAAGAGGTAAAAAAAAAAAAAAAAATTGTGGAGTTTTGAAGAGGTAAAAAAAAAAAAAAAAAAATTAGGAGTTTTGAAGAGGTAAAAAAAAAAAAAAAAAAAAAAAGTTGGAGTTTTGAAGAGGTAAAAAAAGGAACAAAAAATCAATGTTGGAGTTTTGAAGAGGTAAAAAAAAAAAAAAAAAAAATTGTGGAGTTTTGAAGAGGTAAAAAAAAAAAAAAAAAATTTAGGAGTTTTGAAGAGGTAAAAAAAAAAAAAAAAAAAAAAGTTGGAGTTTTGAAGAGGTAAAAAAAGGAACAAAAAATCAATGTTGGAGTTTTGAAGAGGTAAAAAAAAAAAAAAAAAAAATTGTGGAGTTTTGAAGAGGTAAAAAAAAAAAAAAAAAATTTAGGAGTTTTGAAGAGGTAAAAAAAAAAAAAAAAAAAAAAGTTGGAGTTTTGAAGAGGTAAAAAAAGGAACAAAAAATCAATGTTGGAGTTTTGAAGAGGTAAAAAAAAAAAATAATAAAATTGTGGAGTTTTGAAGAGGTTAAAAAAAAAAAAAAAAAATTAGGAGTTTTGAAGAGGTAAAAAAAAAAAAAAAAAAAAAAGTTGGAGTTTTGAAGAGGTAAAAAAAGGAACAAAAAATCAATGTTGGAGTTTTGAAGAGGTAAAAAAAAAAAAAAGAAAAATTGTTGAGTTTTGAAGAGGTAAAAAAAAAAAAAAAATTTAGGAGTTTTGAAGAGGTAAAAAAAAAAAAAAAAAAAAAAGTTGGAGTTTTGAAGAGGTAAAAAAAGGAACAAAAAATCAATGTTGGAGTTTTGAAGAGGTAAAAAAAAAAAAAAAAAAAATTGTGGAGTTTTGAAGAGGTAAAAAAAAAAAAAAAAATTTAGGAGTTTTGAAGAGGTAAAAAAAAAAAAAAAAGTTGGAGTTTTGAAGGGGTAAAAAAAGGAACAAAAAATCAATGTTGGAGTTTTGAAGAGGTAAAAAAAAAAAAAAAAAAAATTGTGGAGTTTTGAAGAGGTAAAAAAAAAAAAAAAAAATTTAGGAGTTTTGAAGAGGTAAAAAAAAAAAAAAAAAAAAAAAGTTGGAGTTTTGAAGAGGTAAAAAAAGGAACAAAAAATCAATGTTGGAGTTTTGAAGAGGTAAAAAAAAAAAAAAAAAAAATTGTGGAGTTTTGAAGAGGTAAAAAAAAAATAAAAAAATTTAGGAGTTTTGAAGAGGTAAAAAAAAAAAAAAAAAAAAAAAGTTGGAGTTTTGAAGAGGTAAAAAAAGGAACAAAAAATCAATGTTGGAGTTTTGAAGAGGTAAAAAAAAAATAAAATAAAATTGTGGAGTTTTGAAGAGGTAAAAAAAAATAAAAAAAATTTAGGAGTTTTGAAGAGGTAAAAAAAAAAAAAAAAAAAAAAAGTTGGAGTTTTGAAGAGGTAAAAAACGGAACAAAAAATCAATGTTGGAGTTTTGAAGAGGTAAAAAAAAAAAAAAAAAAAATTGTGGAGTTTTGAAGAGGTAAAAAAAAAAAAAAAAATTTAGGAGTTTTGAAGAGGTAAAAAAAAAAAAAAAAAAAATTGTGGAGTTTTGAAGAGGTAAAAAAAAAAAAAAAAAAATTAGGAGTTTTGAAGAGGTAAAAAAAAAAAAAAAAATTGTGGAGTTTTGAAGAGGTAAAAAAAAAAAAAAAAAAATTAGGAGTTTTGAAGAGGTAAAAAAAAAAAAAAAAAAAAAAAGTTGGAGTTTTGAAGAGGTAAAAAAAGGAACAAAAAATCAATGTTGGAGTTTTGAAGAGGTAAAAAAAAAAAAAAAAAAAATTGTGGAGTTTTGAAGAGGTAAAAAAAAAAAAAAAAAATTTAGGAGTTTTGAAGAGGTAAAAAAAAAAAAAAAAAAAAAAGTTGGAGTTTTGAAGAGGTAAAAAAAGGAACAAAAAATCAATGTTGGAGTTTTGAAGAGGTAAAAAAAAAAAAAAATAATAAAAAGTTGGAGTTTTGAAGAGGTAAAAAAAGGAACAAAAAATCAATGTTGGAGTTTTGAAGAAGTAAAAAAAAATAAAAAAACAATTGTGGAGTTTTGAAGAGGTAAAAAAAAAAAAAATTGTGGAGTTTTGAAGAGGTAAAAAAAAAAAAAAAAAATTTAGGAGTTTTGAAGAGGTAAAAAAAAAAATAAAAAAAATTGTGGAGTTTTGAAGAGGTAAAAAAAAAAAAAAAAAATTAGGAGTTTTGAAGAGGTAAAAAAAAGGAACAAAAAATCAATGTTGGAGTTTTGAAGAGGTAAAAAAAAAAAAAAAAAAAATTGTGGAGTTTTGAAGAGGTAAAAAAAAAAAAAAAAAATTTAGGAGTTTTGAAGAGGTAAAAAAAAAAAAAAAAAAAAAAAGTTGGAGTTTTGAAGAGGTAAAAAAAGGAACAAAAAATCAATGTTGGAGTTTTGAAGAGGTAAAAAAAAAAAAAAAAAAAATTGTGGAGTTTTGAAGAGGTAAAAAAAAAAAAAAAAAATTTAGGAGTTTTGAAGAGGTAAAAAAAAAAAAAAAAAAAAAAGTTGAGTTTTGAAGAGGTAAAAAAAGGAACAAAAAATCAATGTTGGAGTTTTGAAGAGGTAAAAAAAAAAAAAAAAAAAAAAAAAAAAAAAAGTTGGAGTTTTGAAGAGGTAAAAAAATGAACAAAAAATCAATGTTGGAGTTTTGAAGAGGTAAAAAAAGGAACAAAAAATCAATGTTGGAGTTTTGAAGAGGTAAAAAAAAAAAAAAAAAAAAATTGTGGAGTTTTGAAGAGGTAAAAAAAAAAAAAAAAATTTAGGAGTTTTGAAGAGGTAAAAAAAAAAAAAAAAAAATTGTGGAGTTTTGAAGAGGTAAAAAAAAAAAAAAAAAAATTAGGAGTTTTGAAGAGGTAAAAAAAAAAAAAAAAAAAAAAAGTTGGAGTTTTGAAGAGGTAAAAAAAGGAACAAAAAATCAATGTTGGAGTTTTGAAGAGGTAAAAAAAAAAAAAAAAAAAATTGTGGAGTTTTGAAGAGGTAAAAAAAAAAAAAAAAAATTTAGGAGTTTTGAAGAGGTAAAAAAAAAAAAAAAAAAAAAAGTTGGAGTTTTGAAGAGGTAAAAAAAGGAACAAAAAATCAATGTTGGAGTTTTGAAGAGGTAAAAAAAAAAAAAAATAAAATTGTGGAGTTTTGAAGAGGTTAAAAAAAAAAAAAAAAAATTAGGAGTTTTGAAGAGGTAAAAAAAAAAAAAAAAAAAAAAAGTTGGAGTTTTGAAGAGGTAAAAAAAGGAACAAAAAATCAATGTTGGAGTTTTGAAGAGGTAAAAAAAAAAAAAAGAAAAATTGTTGAGTTTTGAAGAGGTAAAAAAAAAAAAAAAATTTAGGAGTTTTGAAGAGGTAAAAAAAAAAAAAAAAAAAAAAGTTGGAGTTTTGAAGAGGTAAAAAAAGGAACAAAAAATCAATGTTGGAGTTTTGAAGAGGTAAAAAAAAAAAAAAAAAAAATTGTGGAGTTTTGAAGAGGTAAAAAAAAAAAAAAAAATTTAGGAGTTTTGAAGAGGTAAAAAAAAAAAAAAAAAAAAAAGTTGGAGTTTTGAAGAGGTAAAAAAAGGAACAAAAAATCAATGTTGGAGTTTTGAAGAGGTAAAAAAAAAAAAAAAAAAAATTGTGGAGTTTTGAAGAGGTAAAAAAAAAAAAAAAAAATTTAGGAGTTTTGAAGAGGTAAAAAAAAAAAAAAAAAAAAAAGTTGGAGTTTTGAAGAGGTAAAAAAATGAACAAAAAATCAATGTTGGAGTTTTGAAGAGGTAAAAAAAAAAAAAAAAAAAAAAGTTGGAGTTTTGAAGAGGTAAAAAAAGGAACAAAAAAATCAATGTTGGAGTTTTGAAGAGGTAAAAAAAAAAAAAAAAAAAATTGTGGAGTTTTGAAGAGGTAAAAAAAAAAAAAAAAATTTAGGAGTTTTGAAGAGGTAAAAAAAAAAAAATAAAAAAAAAAAGTTGGAGTTTTGAAGAGGTAAAAAAAGGAACAAAAAATCAATGTTGGAGTTTTGAAGAGGTAAAAAAAAAAAAAAAAAAAATTGTGGAGTTTTGAAGAGGTAAAAAAAGGAACAAAAAATCAATGTTGGAGTTTTGAAGAGGTAAAAAAAAAAAAAAAAAATTTAGGAGTTTTGAAGAGGTAAAAAAAAAAAAAAAAAAAAAAAGTTGGAGTTTTGAAGAGGTAAAAAAAGGAACAAAAAATCAATGTTGGAGTTTTGAAGAGGTAAAAAAAAAAAAAAAAAAAAAAAGTTGGAGTTTTGAAGAGGTAAAAAAATGAACAAAAAATCAATGTTGGAGTTTTGAAGAGGTAAAAAAAGGAACAAAAAATCAATGTTGGAGTTTTGAAGAGGTAAAAAAAAAAAAAAAAAATTGTGGAGTTTTGAAGAGGTAAAAAAAAAAAAAAAATTTAGGAGTTTTGAAGAGGTAAAAAAAAAAAAAAAAAAAAAAAGTTGGAGTTTTGAAGAGGTAAAAAAAGGAACAAAAAATCAATGTTGGAGTTTTGAAGAGGTAAAAAAAAAAAAAAAAAAAATTGTGGAGTTTTGAAGAGGTAAAAAAAAAAAAAAAAATTTAGGAGTTTTGAAGAGGTAAAAAAAAAAAAAAAAAAAAAAAGTTGGAGTTTTGAAGAGGTAAAAAAAGGAACAAAAAATCAATGTTGGAGTTTTGAAGAGGTAAAAAAAAAAAAAAAAAAAATTGTGGAGTTTTGAAGAGGTAAAAAAAAAAAAAAAAAATTTAGGAGTTTTGAAGAGGTAAAAAAAAAAAAAAAAAAAAAAGTTGGAGTTTTTAAGAGGTAAAAAAAGGAACAAAAAATCTATGTTGGAGTTTTGAAGAGGTAAAAAAAAAAAAAAAAAAAAAAAGTTGGAGTTTTGAAGAGGTAAAAAAAGGAACAAAAAATCAATGTTGGAGTTTTGAAGAGGTAAAAAAAAAAAAAAAAAATTGTGGAGTTTTGAAGAGGTAAAAAAAAAATAAAAAATTTAGGAGTTTTGAAGAGGTAAAAAAAAAAAAATAAAAAAAAAAAGTTGGAGTTTTGAAGAGGTAAAAAAAGGAACAAAAAATCAATGTTGGAGTTTTGAAGAGGTAAAAAAAAAAAAAAAAAATTTAGGAGTTTTGAAGAGGTAAAAAAAAAAAAAAAAAAAAAAGTTGGAGTTTTGAAGAGGTAAAAAAAGGAACAAAAAATCAATGTTGGAGTTTTGAAGAGGTAAAAAAAAAAAAAAAAAAAAAAAGTTGGAGTTTTGAAGAGGTAAAAAAATGAACAAAAAATCAATGTTGGAGTTTTGAAGAGGTAAAAAAAGGAACAAAAAATCAATGTTGGAGTTTTGAAGAGGTAAAAAAAAAAAAAAAAAATTGTGGAGTTTTGAAGAGGTAAAAAAAAAAAAAAAAAATGTTGGAGTTTTGAAGAGGTAAAAAAAAAAAAAAAAAAATTGTGGAGTTTTGAAGAGGTAAAAAAAAAAAAAAAATTTAGGAGTTTTGAAGAGGTAAAAAAAAAAAAATAAAAAAAAAAAGTTGGAGTTTTGAAGAGGTAAAAAAAGGAACAAAAAATCAATGTTGGAGTTTTGAAGAGGTAAAAAAAAAAAAAAAAAAAATTGTGGAGTTTTGAAGAGGTAAAAAAAGGAACAAAAAATCAATGTTGGAGTTTTGAAGAGGTAAAAAAAAAAAAAAAAAATTTAGGAGTTTTGAAGAGGTAAAAAAAAAAAAAAAAAAAAAAAGTTGGAGTTTTGAAGAGGTAAAAAAAGGAACAAAAAATCAATGTTGGAGTTTTGAAGAGGTAAAAAAAAAAAAAAAAAAAAAAGTTGGAGTTTTGAAGAGGTAAAAAAATGAACAAAAAATCAATGTTGGAGTTTTGAAGAGGTAAAAAAAGGAACAAAAAATCAATGTTGGAGTTTTGAAGAGGTAAAAAAAAAAAAAAGAAAAATTGTGGAGTTTTGAAGAGGTAAAAAAAAAAAAAAAATTTAGGAGTTTTGAAGAGGTAAAAAAAAAAAAAAAAAAAAAAAAGTTGGAGTTTTGAAGAGGTAAAAAAAGGAACAAAAAATCAATGTTGGAGTTTTGAAGAGGTAAAAAAAAAAAAAAAAATTTAGGAGTTTTGAAGAGGTAAAAAAAAAAAAAAAAAAAAAAGTTGGAGTTTTGAAGAGGTAAAAAAAGGAACAAAAAATCAATGTTGGAGTTTTGAAGAGGTAAAAAAAAAAAAAAAAAAAAAAAGTTGGAGTTTTGAAGAGGTAAAAAAATGAACAAAAAATCAATGTTGGAGTTTTGAAGAGGTAAAAAAAGGAACAAAAAATCAATGTTGGAGTTTTGAAGAGGTAAAAAAAAAAAAAAAAATTGTGGAGTTTTGAAGAGGTAAAAAAAAAAAAAAAAATTTAGGAGTTTTGAAGAGGTAAAAAAAAAAAAAAAAAAAAAAAGTTGGAGTTTTGAAGAGGTAAAAAAAGGAACAAAAAATCAATGTTGGAGTTTTGAAGAGGTAAAAAAAAAAAAAAAAAAATTGTGGAGTTTTGAAGAGGTAAAAAAAAAAAAAAAATTTAGGAGTTTTGAAGAGGTAAAAAAAAAAAAAAAAAAAAAAGTTGGAGTTTTGAAGAGGTAAAAAAAGGAACAAAAAATCAATGTTGGAGTTTTGAAGTGGTAAAAAAAAAAAAAAAAAAAAATTGTGGAGTTTTGAAGAGGTAAAAAAAAAAAAAAAAAAAAAAGTTGGAGTTTTGAAGAGGTAAAAAAAGGAACAAAAAATCAATAACAGTTGGAGTTTTGAAGAGGTAAAAAAAAAAAAAAAAAGTTGGAGTTTTGAAGAGGTAAAAAAAAAATAAAAAAGGTGGAGTTTTGAAGAGGTAAAAAAAAAAACAAAAAATCAATGTTGGAGTTTTGAAGAGGTAAAAAAAAAAAAAAAAAAAAAAAGTTGGAGTTTTGAAGAGGTAAAAAAAGGAACAAAAAATCAATGTTGGAGTTTTGAAGAGGTAAAAAAAAATAAAAAAAACAATTGTGGAGTTTTGAAGAGGTAAAAAAAACGTAAAAAAAATTGTGGAGTTTTGAAGAGGTAAAAAAAAAATAAAAAAAAACAATTGTGGAGTTTTGAAGAGGTAAAAAAAAAAAAAAAAGTTGGAGTTTTGAAGAGGTAAAAAAAGGAACAAAAAATCAATGTTGGAGTTTTGAAGAGGTAAAAAAAAAAAAAAATGTTGGAGTTTTGAAGAGGTAAAAAAAAATTTAAAAAAAATTGTGGAGTTTTGAAGAGGTAAAAAAAAAATTAAAAAAAATTAAGGAGTTTTGAGGAGGTAAAAAAAAAAAAAAATTGTGGAGTTTTGAAGAGGTAAAAAAAAAAAAAAAAAAAAAGTTGGAGTTTTGAAGAGGTAAAAAAAGGAACAAAAAATCAATGTTGGAGTTTTGAAGAGGTAAAAAAAAAAAAAAAAAAAAAGTTGGAGTTTTGAAGAGGTAAAAAAAGGAACAAAAAATCAATGTTGGAGTTTTGAAGAGGTAAAAAAAAAATAAAAAAAAATTGTGGAGTTTTGAAGAGGTAAAAAAAAAAAAAAAATTTAGGAGTTTTGAAGAGGTAAAAAAAAAAAAAAAAAAAAAAGTTGGAGTTTTGAAGAGGTAAAAAAAGGAACAAAAAATCAATGTTGGAGTTTTGAAGAGGTAAAAAAAAAAAAAAAAAAAAAAAGTTGGAGTTTTGAAGAGGTAAAAAAAGGAACAAAAAATCAATGTTGGAGTTTTGAAGAGGTAAAAAAAAAAAAAAAAAAAAAGTTGGAGTTTTGAAGAGGTAAACAAAGGAACAAAAAATCAATGTTGGAGTTTTGAAGAGGTAAAAAAAAAAAAAAAAAAACAATTGTGGAGTTTTGAAGAGGTAAAAAAAAAAAAAATTGTGGAGTTTTGAAGAGGTAAAAAAAAAAAAAAAAAATGTAGGAGTTTTGAAGAGGTAAAAAAAAAAAAAAAAAATTGTGGAGTTTTGAAGAGGTAAAAAAAAAAAAAAAATTTAGGAGTTTTGAAGAGGTAAAAAAAAAAATTGTGGAGTTTTGAAGAGGTAAAAAAATATATATATAATTTAGGAGTTTTGAAGAGGTAAAAAAAATTAAAAAAAATTGAGTTTTGAAGAGGTAAAAAAAAAAAAAAAAGTTGGAGTTTTGAAGAGGTAAAAAAAGGAACAAAAAATCAATGTTGGAGTTTTGAAGAGGTAAAAAAAAAAAAAAAAAATTGTGGAGTTTTGAAGAGGTAAAAAAAAAAAAAAAGTTTGGAGTTTTGAAGAGGTAAAAAAAAAAAAAAAAGTTGGAGTTTTGAAGAGGTAAAAAAAGGAACAAAAAATCAATGTTGGAGTTTTGAAGAGGTAAAAAAAAAAAAAAAAAAAATGTGGAGTTTTGAAGAGGTAAAAAAAAAAAAAAATTTTGGAGTTTTGAAGAGGTAAAAAAAAAAAAAAATTGGAGTTTTGAAGAGGTAAAAAAAAAAAAAAAAAATTGAGTTTTGAAGAGCTAAAAAAAAAAAAAAAATTGTGGAGTTTTGAAGAGGTAAAAAAAAAAAAAAAATTTGGAGTTTTGAAGAGGTAAAAAAAGCAACAAAAAATCAATGTTGGAGTTTTGAAGAGGTAAAAAAAAAATAAAAAAATTTAGGAGTTTTGAATAGGTAAAAAAAAAAAAAAAAAAATTGGAGTTTTGAAGAGGTAAAAAAAAAAAAAAAAATTGAGTTTTGAAGAGCTAAAAAAAAAAAAAAAATTGTGGAGTTTTGAAGAGGTAAAAAAAAAAAATTGAGTTTTGAAGAGGTAAAAAAAAATTTAAAAAAAAATTTGGAGTTTTGAAGAGGTAAAAAAAGGAACAAAAAATCAATGTTGGAGTTTTGAAGAGGTAAAAAAAAAAAAATTGAGTTTTGAAGAGGTAAAAAAAAAAAAAAAAAAATTGAGTTTTGAAGAGCTAAAAAAAGGAACAAAAAATCAATGTTGGAGTTTTGAAGAGGTAAAAAATAAATAAATAAATTTAGGAGTTTTGAATAGGTAAAAAAAAAAAAAAAAATTGTGGAGTTTTGAAGAGGTAAAAAAAATAAAAAAAAAATTTAGGAGTTTTGAAGAGGTAAAAAAAATAAAAAAAAATTTAGGAGTTTTGAAGAGGTAAAAAAAAAAAAAAAAAAAGTTGGAGTTTTGAAGAGGTAAAAAAAATAAATAAAAAAAATTGTGGAGTTTTGAAGAGGAAAAAAAAGGAACAAAAAATCAATGTTGGAGTTTTGAAGAGGTAAAAAAAAAAAAAAGTTGGAGTTTTGAAGAGGAAAAAAAAAAAAAAAATTTAGGAGTTTTGAAGAGGTAAAAAAAAAAAAAAAAAAAATTTTGGAGTTTTGAAGAGGTAAAAAAAAATAAAAAAATTTTGGAGTTTTGAAGAGGTAAAAAAAAAAAAAAAAGTTGGAGTTTTGAAGAGGTAAAAAAAGGAACAAAAAATCAATGTTGGAGTTTTGAAGAGGTAAAAAAAAAAAAAAAAATTGTGGAGTTTTGAAGAGGTAAAAAAAAAAAAAAAGTTTGGAGTTTTGAAGAGGTAAAAAAAAAAAAAAAAGTTGGAGTTTTGAAGAGGTAAAAAAAGGAACAAAAAATCAATGTTGGAGTTTTGAAGAGGTAAAAAAAAAAAAAAAAAAAATGTGGAGTTTTGAAGAGGTAAAAAAAAAAAAAAAATTTAGGAGTTTTGAAGAGGTAAAAAAAAAAAAAAATTGGAGTTTTGAAGAGGTAAAAAAAAAAAAAAAAAAGAGTTTTGAAGAGCTAAAAAAAAAAAAAAAATTGTGGAGTTTTGAAGAGGTAAAAAAAAAAAAAAATTTTGGAGTTTTGAAGAGGTAAAAAAAGCAACAAAAAATCAATGTTGGAGTTTTGAAGAGGTAAAAAAAAAATAAAAAAATTTAGGAGTTTTGAATAGGTAAAAAAAAAAAAAAAAAAAATTGGAGTTTTGAAGAGCTAAAAAAAAAAAAAAAAATTGTGGAGTTTTGAAGAGGTAAAAAAAAAAAATTGAGTTTTGAAGAGGTAAAAAAAAATTAAAAAAAAAATTTGGAGTTTTGAAGAGGTAAAAAAAAAAAAAAAAAAAGTTGGAGTTTTGAAGAGGTAAAAAAAATAAATAAAAAAAATTGTGGAGTTTTGAAGAGGAAAAAAAAGGAACAAAAAATCAATGTTGGAGTTTTGAAGAGGTAAAAAAAAAAAAAGTTGGAGTTTTGAAGAGCTAAAAAAAGGAACAAAAAATCAATGTTGGAGTTTTGAAGAGGTAAAAAATAAATAAATAAATTTAGGAGTTTTGAATAGGTAAAAAAAAAAAAAAAAATTGTGGAGTTTTGAAGAGGTAAAAAAAAAAAAAAAAAAAATTTAGGAGTTTTGAAGAGGTAAAAAAAATAAAAAAAAATTTAGGAGTTTTGAAGAGGTAAAAAAAAAAAAAAAAAAAGTTGGAGTTTTGAAGAGGTAAAAAAAATAAATAAAAAAAATTGTGGAGTTTTGAAGAGGAAAAAAAAGGAACAAAAAATCAATGTTGGAGTTTTGAAGAGGTAAAAAAAAAAAAAGTTGGAGTTTTGAAGAGGAAAAAAAAAAAAAAATTTAGGAGTTTTGAAGAGGTAAAAAAAAAAAAAAAAAAATTTGAGTTTTGAAGAGGTAAAAAAAAATAAAAAAAAATTGGAGTTTTGAAGAGGTAAAAAAAAAAAAAAAAGTTGGAGTTTTGAAGAGGTAAAAAAAGGAACAAAAAATCAATGTTGGAGTTTTGAATAGGTAAAAAAAAAAAAAAAAAATTGTGGAGTTTTGGAGAGGTAAAAAAAAATAAAAAAAAAATTGTGGAGTTTTGAAGAGGTAAAAAAAATAACAATTTAGGAGTTTTGAAGAGGTAAAAAAAAATAAAAATTGTGGAGTTTTGAAGAGGTAAAAAAAAAAAAAAATTGAGTTTTGAAGAGGTAAAAAAAAAAAAAAAAGTTGGAGTTTTGAAGAGGTAAAAAAAAAAAAAAAAATTTAGGAGTTTTGAAGAGGTAAAAAAAAAAAAAATTGTGGAGTTTTGAAGAGGTAAAAAAAAAAAAAAAAAAGTTGGAGTTTTGAAGAGGTAAAAAAAAAAAAAGTTGGAGTTTTGAAGAGGTAAAAAAAGAAACAATAAATCAATGTTGGAGTTTTGAAGAGGTAAAAAAAAAAAAAAAGTTGGAGTTTTGAAGAGGTAAAAAAACGAACAAAAAATCAATGTTGGAGTTTTGAAGAGGTAAAAAAAAAAAAAAATGTTGGAGTTTTGAAGAGGTAAAAAAAAAAAAAAAAATTGTGGAGTTTTGAAGAGGTAAAAAAAAAAAAAAAAAGTTGGAGTTTTGAAGAGGTAAAAAAAAAATAAAAAAATTGTGGAGTTTTGAAGAGGTAAAAAAACGAACAAAAAATCAATGTTGGAGTTTTGAAGAGGTAAAAAAAAAAAAAAAATGTTGGAGTTTTGAAGAGGTAAAAAAAAAAAAAAAATCATGTTGGAGTTTTAGAGAGGTAAAAAAGAAAGAATTATTTTAATGTTGGAGTTTTGAAGAGGTAAAAAAAGAAATAAATCTTTTAATTTTGGAGTTTTGAAGAGGTAAAAAAAAGTTTTAAAAAATGTTGGAGTTTTGAAGAGGTAAAAAAAAAAAAAAATTTTGGAGTTTTGAAGAGGTAAAAAAAGCAACAAAAAATCAATGTTGGAGTTTTGAAGAGGTAAAAAAAAAATAAAAAAAATTTAGGAGTTTTGAATAGGTAAAAAAAAAATAAAAAAAATTGGAGTTTTGAAGAGGTAAAAAAAAAAAAAAAATTGAGTTTTGAAGAGCTAAAAAAAAAAAAAAATGTGTGGAGTTTTGAAGAGGTAAAAAAAAAAAATTGAGTTTTGAAGAGGTAAAAAAAAATTAAAAAAAAATTTTGGAGTTTTGAAGAGGTAAAAAAAGGAACAAAAAATCAATGTTGGAGTTTTGAAGAGGTAAAAAAAAAAAAAAGTTGGAGTTTTGAAGAGGAAAAAAAAAAAAAAAATTTAGGAGTTTTGAAGAGGTAAAAAAAAAAAAAAAAAAATTTTTGGAGTTTTGAAGAGGTAAAAAAAAATAAAAAAATTTTGGAGTTTTGAAGAGGTAAAAAAAAAAAAAAAGTTGGAGTTTTGAAGAGGTAAAAAAAGGAACAAAAAATCAATGTTGGAGTTTTGAATAGGTAAAAAAAAAAAAAAAAAATTGTGGAGTTTTGGAGAGGTAAAAAAAAAAAAAAAAAAAATTGTGGAGTTTTGAAGAGGTAAAAAAAAATAACAATTTAGGAGTTTTGAAGAGGTAAAAAAAAAAAAAAATTGTGGAGTTTTGAAGAGGTAAAAAAAAAAAAAAAATTGAGTTTTGAAGAGGTAAAAAAAAAAAAAAAAGTTGGAGTTTTGAAGAGGTAAAAAAAAAAAAAAAAAAATTAGGAGTTTTGAAGAGGTAAAAAAAAAAAAATTGTGGAGTTTTGAAGAGGTAAAAAAAAAAAAAAAAAGTTGGAGTTTTGAAGAGGTAAAAAAAAAAAAAGTTGGAGTTTTGAAGAGGTAAAAAAAGAAACAATAAATCAATGTTGGAGTTTTGAAGAGGTAAAAAAAAAAAAAAAGTTGGAGTTTTGAAGAGGTAAAAAAACGAACAAAAAATCAATGTTGGAGTTTTGAAGAGGTAAAAAAAAAAAAAAATGTTGGAGTTTTGAAGAGGTAAAAAAAAAAAAAAAAATTGTGGAGTTTTGAAGAGGTAAAAAAAAAAAAAAAAAGTTGGAGTTTTGAAGAGGTAAAAAAAAAATAAAAAAATTTGAGTTTTGAAGAGGTAAAAAAACGAACAAAAAATCAATGTTGGAGTTTTGAAGAGGTAAAAAAAAAAAAAAATGTTGGAGTTTTGAAGAGGTAAAAAAAAAAAAAAAATCATGTTGGAGTTTTAGAGAGGTAAAAAAGAAAGAATTATTTTAATGTTGGAGTTTTGAAGAGGTAAAAAAAGAAATAAATCTTTTAATTTTGGAGTTTTGAAGAGGTAAAAAAAAGTTTAAAAAAATGTTGGAGTTTTGAAGAGGTAAAAAAAAAAAAAAATGTTGGGCTTTTGAAGAGGTAAAAAAAAAAGTTGGACTTTTGAAGAGGTAAAAACAAAACGTTGGACTTTTGAAGAGATAAAAAAAAAGAAATTAATGTTGGAGTTTTGAAGAGGAAAAAAAAGAAATACATCTTTTAATGTTGGAGTTTTGAAGAGGTAAAAAAAATTAAAAAAATGTTGGAGTTCTGAAGAGGTAGAAAAGAAAGAATTCTTTTAATGTTTTAGTTTTGAAGAGGAAAAAAAAAGAAAGAAATATTTTAATGTTGGAGATTTGAAGAGGTAAAAAAAATAATAATAATAATGTTGGAGTTTTGAAGAGGTAAAAAAAGAAATAAATCTTTTAATTTTGGAGTTTTGAAGAGGTAAAAAAAAGTTTAAAAAAATGTTGGAGTTTTGAAGAGGTAAAAAAAAAAAAATGTTGGGCTTTTGAAGAGGTAAAAAAAAAAGTTGGACTTTTGAAGAGGTAAAAACAAAATGTTGGACTTTTGAAGAGATCAAAAAAAAGAAATTAATGTTGGAGTTTTGAAGAGGTAAAAAAAGAAATACATCTTTTAATGTTGGAGTTTTGAAGAGGTAAAAAAAAATAAAAAAAATGTTGGAGTTTTGAATAGGTAAAAAAAAAATAAAAAAAATTGGAGTTTTGAAGAGGTAAAAAAAAAAAAAAAATTGAGTTTTGAAGAGCTAAAAAAAAAAAAAAATGTGTGGAGTTTTGAAGAGGTAAAAAAAAAAAATTGAGTTTTGAAGAGGTAAAAAAAAATTAAAAAAAAATTTTGGAGTTTTGAAGAGGTAAAAAAAGGAACAAAAAATCAATGTTGGAGTTTTGAAGAGGTAAAAAAAAAAAAAAGTTGGAGTTTTGAAGAGGAAAAAAAAAAAAAAAAATTTAGGAGTTTTGAAGAGGTAAAAAAAAAAAAAAAATTTGGAGTTTTGAAGAGGTAAAAAAAGCAACAAAAAATCAATGTTGGAGTTTTGAAGAGGTAAAAAAAAAATAAAAAAATTTAGGAGTTTTGAATAGGTAAAAAAAAAAAAAAAAAAATTGGAGTTTTGAAGAGGTAAAAAAAAAAAAAAAATTGAGTTTTGAAGAGCTAAAAAAAAAAAAAAAATTGTGGAGTTTTGAAGAGGTAAAAAAAAAAAATTGAGTTTTGAAGAGGTAAAAAAAAATTTAAAAAAAAATTTGGAGTTTTGAAGAGGTAAAAAAAGGAACAAAAAATCAATGTTGGAGTTTTGAAGAGGTAAAAAAAAAAAAATTGAGTTTTGAAGAGGTAAAAAAAAAAAAAAAAAATTGAGTTTTGAAGAGCTAAAAAAAGGAACAAAAAATCAATGTTGGAGTTTTGAAGAGGTAAAAAATAAATAAATAAATTTAGGAGTTTTGAATAGGTAAAAAAAAAAAAAAAAATTGTGGAGTTTTGAAGAGGTAAAAAAAATAAAAAAAAAATTTAGGAGTTTTGAAGAGGTAAAAAAAATAAAAAAAAATTTAGGAGTTTTGAAGAGGTAAAAAAAAAAAAAAAAAAGTTGGAGTTTTGAAGAGGTAAAAAAAATAAATAAAAAAAATTGTGGAGTTTTGAAGAGGAAAAAAAAGGAACAAAAAATCAATGTTGGAGTTTTGAAGAGGTAAAAAAAAAAAAAAGTTGGAGTTTTGAAGAGGAAAAAAAAAAAAAAAATTTAGGAGTTTTGAAGAGGTAAAAAAAAAAAAAAAAAAAATTTTGGAGTTTTGAAGAGGTAAAAAAAAATAAAAAAAATTTGGAGTTTTGAAGAGGTAAAAAAAAAAAAAAAAGTTGGAGTTTTGAAGAGGTAAAAAAAGGAACAAAAAATCAATGTTGGAGTTTTGAAGAGGTAAAAAAAAAAAAAAAAAATTGTGGAGTTTTGAAGAGGTAAAAAAAAAAAAAAAGTTTGGAGTTTTGAAGAGGTAAAAAAAAAAAAAAAAGTTGGAGTTTTGAAGAGGTAAAAAAAGGAACAAAAAATCAATGTTGGAGTTTTGAAGAGGTAAAAAAAAAAAAAAAAAAAATGTGGAGTTTTGAAGAGGTAAAAAAAAAAAAAAAATTTAGGAGTTTTGAAGAGGTAAAAAAAAAAAAAAATTGGAGTTTTGAAGAGGTAAAAAAAAAAAAAAAAAAGAGTTTTGAAGAGCTAAAAAAAAAAAAAAAATTGTGGAGTTTTGAAGAGGTAAAAAAAAAAAAAAATTTTGGAGTTTTGAAGAGGTAAAAAAAGCAACAAAAAATCAATGTTGGAGTTTTGAAGAGGTAAAAAAAAAATAAAAAAATTTAGGAGTTTTGAATAGGTAAAAAAAAAAAAAAAAAAAATTGGAGTTTTGAAGAGCTAAAAAAAAAAAAAAAAATTGTGGAGTTTTGAAGAGGTAAAAAAAAAAAATTGAGTTTTGAAGAGGTAAAAAAAAATTAAAAAAAAAATTTGGAGTTTTGAAGAGGTAAAAAAAGGAACAAAAAATCAATGTTGGAGTTTTGAAGAGGTAAAAAAAAAAAAATTGAGTTTTGAAGAGGTAAAAAAAAAAAAAAAAAAAATTGAGTTTTGAAGAGCTAAAAAAAGGAACAAAAAATCAATGTTGGAGTTTTGAAGAGGTAAAAAATAAATAAATAAATTTAGGAGTTTTGAATAGGTAAAAAAAAAAAAAAAAAATTGTGGAGTTTTGAAGAGGTAAAAAAAAAAAAAAAAAAAATTTAGGAGTTTTGAAGAGGTAAAAAAAATAAAAAAAAATTTAGGAGTTTTGAAGAGGTAAAAAAAAAAAAAAAAAAAGTTGGAGTTTTGAAGAGGTAAAAAAAATAAATAAAAAAAATTGTGGAGTTTTGAAGAGGAAAAAAAAGGAACAAAAAATCAATGTTGGAGTTTTGAAGAGGTAAAAAAAAAAAAAGTTGGAGTTTTGAAGAGGAAAAAAAAAAAAAAATTTAGGAGTTTTGAAGAGGTAAAAAAAAAAAAAAAAAAATTTGAGTTTTGAAGAGGTAAAAAAAAATAAAAAAAAATTGGAGTTTTGAAGAGGTAAAAAAAAAAAAAAAAAGTTGGAGTTTTGAAGAGGTAAAAAAAGGAACAAAAAATCAATGTTGGAGTTTTGAATAGGTAAAAAAAAAAAAAAAAAATTGTGGAGTTTTGGAGAGGTAAAAAAAAATAAAAAAAAAATTGTGGAGTTTTGAAGAGGTAAAAAAAATAACAATTTAGGAGTTTTGAAGAGGTAAAAAAAAATAAAAATTGTGGAGTTTTGAAGAGGTAAAAAAAAAAAAAAATTGAGTTTTGAAGAGGTAAAAAAAAAAAAAAAAGTTGGAGTTTTGAAGAGGTAAAAAAAAAAAAAAAAATTTAGGAGTTTTGAAGAGGTAAAAAAAAAAAAAATTGTGGAGTTTTGAAGAGGTAAAAAAAAAAAAAAAAAAGTTGGAGTTTTGAAGAGGTAAAAAAAAAAAAAGTTGGAGTTTTGAAGAGGTAAAAAAAGAAACAATAAATCAATGTTGGAGTTTTGAAGAGGTAAAAAAAAAAAAAAAGTTGGAGTTTTGAAGAGGTAAAAAAACGAACAAAAAATCAATGTTGGAGTTTTGAAGAGGTAAAAAAAAAAAAAAATGTTGGAGTTTTGAAGAGGTAAAAAAAAAAAAAAAAATTGTGGAGTTTTGAAGAGGTAAAAAAAAAAAAAAAAAGTTGGAGTTTTGAAGAGGTAAAAAAAAAATAAAAAAATTGTGGAGTTTTGAAGAGGTAAAAAAACGAACAAAAAATCAATGTTGGAGTTTTGAAGAGGTAAAAAAAAAAAAAAAATGTTGGAGTTTTGAAGAGGTAAAAAAAAAAAAAAAATCATGTTGGAGTTTTAGAGAGGTAAAAAAGAAAGAATTATTTTAATGTTGGAGTTTTGAAGAGGTAAAAAAAGAAATAAATCTTTTAATTTTGGAGTTTTGAAGAGGTAAAAAAAAGTTTTAAAAAATGTTGGAGTTTTGAAGAGGTAAAAAAAAAAAAAAATTTTGGAGTTTTGAAGAGGTAAAAAAAGCAACAAAAAATCAATGTTGGAGTTTTGAAGAGGTAAAAAAAAAATAAAAAAAATTTAGGAGTTTTGAATAGGTAAAAAAAAAATAAAAAAAATTGGAGTTTTGAAGAGGTAAAAAAAAAAAAAAAATTGAGTTTTGAAGAGCTAAAAAAAAAAAAAAATGTGTGGAGTTTTGAAGAGGTAAAAAAAAAAAATTGAGTTTTGAAGAGGTAAAAAAAAATTAAAAAAAAATTTTGGAGTTTTGAAGAGGTAAAAAAAGGAACAAAAAATCAATGTTGGAGTTTTGAAGAGGTAAAAAAAAAAAAAAGTTGGAGTTTTGAAGAGGAAAAAAAAAAAAAAAAATTTAGGAGTTTTGAAGAGGTAAAAAAAAAAAAAAAAAAATTTTTGGAGTTTTGAAGAGGTAAAAAAAAATAAAAAAATTTTGGAGTTTTGAAGAGGTAAAAAAAAAAAAAAAAGTTGGAGTTTTGAAGAGGTAAAAAAAGGAACAAAAAATCAATGTTGGAGTTTTGAATAGGTAAAAAAAAAAAAAAAAAATTGTGGAGTTTTGGAGAGGTAAAAAAAAAAAAAAAAAAAATTGTGGAGTTTTGAAGAGGTAAAAAAAAATAACAATTTAGGAGTTTTGAAGAGGTAAAAAAAAAAAAAAATTGTGGAGTTTTGAAGAGGTAAAAAAAAAAAAAAAATTGAGTTTTGAAGAGGTAAAAAAAAAAAAAAAAGTTGGAGTTTTGAAGAGGTAAAAAAAAAAAAAAAAAAATTAGGAGTTTTGAAGAGGTAAAAAAAAAAAAATTGTGGAGTTTTGAAGAGGTAAAAAAAAAAAAAAAAAAGTTGGAGTTTTGAAGAGGTAAAAAAAAAAAAAGTTGGAGTTTTGAAGAGGTAAAAAAAGAAACAATAAATCAATGTTGGAGTTTTGAAGAGGTAAAAAAAAAAAAAAAGTTGGAGTTTTGAAGAGGTAAAAAAACGAACAAAAAATCAATGTTGGAGTTTTGAAGAGGTAAAAAAAAAAAAAAATGTTGGAGTTTTGAAGAGGTAAAAAAAAAAAAAAAAATTGTGGAGTTTTGAAGAGGTAAAAAAAAAAAAAAAAAGTTGGAGTTTTGAAGAGGTAAAAAAAAAATAAAAAAATTTGAGTTTTGAAGAGGTAAAAAAACGAACAAAAAATCAATGTTGGAGTTTTGAAGAGGTAAAAAAAAAAAAAAATGTTGGAGTTTTGAAGAGGTAAAAAAAAAAAAAAAATCATGTTGGAGTTTTAGAGAGGTAAAAAAGAAAGAATTATTTTAATGTTGGAGTTTTGAAGAGGTAAAAAAAGAAATAAATCTTTTAATTTTGGAGTTTTGAAGAGGTAAAAAAAAGTTTAAAAAAATGTTGGAGTTTTGAAGAGGTAAAAAAAAAAAAAAATGTTGGGCTTTTGAAGAGGTAAAAAAAAAAGTTGGACTTTTGAAGAGGTAAAAACAAAACGTTGGACTTTTGAAGAGATAAAAAAAAAGAAATTAATGTTGGAGTTTTGAAGAGGAAAAAAAAGAAATACATCTTTTAATGTTGGAGTTTTGAAGAGGTAAAAAAAATTAAAAAAATGTTGGAGTTCTGAAGAGGTAGAAAAGAAAGAATTCTTTTAATGTTTTAGTTTTGAAGAGGAAAAAAAAAGAAAGAAATATTTTAATGTTGGAGATTTGAAGAGGTAAAAAAAATAATAATAATAATGTTGGAGTTTTGAAGAGGTAAAAAAAGAAATAAATCTTTTAATTTTGGAGTTTTGAAGAGGTAAAAAAAAGTTTAAAAAAATGTTGGAGTTTTGAAGAGGTAAAAAAAAAAAAATGTTGGGCTTTTGAAGAGGTAAAAAAAAAAGTTGGACTTTTGAAGAGGTAAAAACAAAATGTTGGACTTTTGAAGAGATCAAAAAAAAGAAATTAATGTTGGAGTTTTGAAGAGGTAAAAAAAGAAATACATCTTTTAATGTTGGAGTTTTGAAGAGGTAAAAAAAAATAAAAAAAATGTTGGAGTTTTGAATAGGTAAAAAAAAAATAAAAAAAATTGGAGTTTTGAAGAGGTAAAAAAAAAAAAAAAATTGAGTTTTGAAGAGCTAAAAAAAAAAAAAAATGTGTGGAGTTTTGAAGAGGTAAAAAAAAAAAATTGAGTTTTGAAGAGGTAAAAAAAAATTAAAAAAAAATTTTGGAGTTTTGAAGAGGTAAAAAAAGGAACAAAAAATCAATGTTGGAGTTTTGAAGAGGTAAAAAAAAAAAAAAGTTGGAGTTTTGAAGAGGAAAAAAAAAAAAAAAATTTAGGAGTTTTGAAGAGGTAAAAAAAAAAAAAAAAAAATTTTTGGAGTTTTGAAGAGGTAAAAAAAAATAAAAAAATTTTGGAGTTTTGAAGAGGTAAAAAAAAAAAAAAAAGTTGGAGTTTTGAAGAGGTAAAAAAAGGAACAAAAAATCAATGTTGGAGTTTTGAATAGGTAAAAAAAAAAAAAAAAATTGTGGAGTTTTGGAGAGGTAAAAAAAAAAAAAAAAAAAATTGTGGAGTTTTGAAGAGGTAAAAAAAAATAACAATTTAGGAGTTTTGAAGAGGTAAAAAAAAAAAAAAATTGTGGAGTTTTGAAGAGGTAAAAAAAAAAAAAAAATTGAGTTTTGAAGAGGTAAAAAAAAAAAAAAAAGTTGGAGTTTTGAAGAGGTAAAAAAAAAAAAAAAAAAATTAGGAGTTTTGAAGAGGTAAAAAAAAAAAAATTGTGGAGTTTTGAAGAGGTAAAAAAAAAAAAAAAAAAGTTGGAGTTTTGAAGAGGTAAAAAAAAAAAAAGTTGGAGTTTTGAAGAGGTAAAAAAAGAAACAATAAATCAATGTTGGAGTTTTGAAGAGGTAAAAAAAAAAAAAAAGTTGGAGTTTTGAAGAGGTAAAAAAACGAACAAAAAATCAATGTTGGAGTTTTGAAGAGGTAAAAAAAAAAAAAAATGTTGGAGTTTTGAAGAGGTAAAAAAAAAAAAAAAAATTGTGGAGTTTTGAAGAGGTAAAAAAAAAAAAAAAAAGTTGGAGTTTTGAAGAGGTAAAAAAAAAATAAAAAAATTTGAGTTTTGAAGAGGTAAAAAAACGAACAAAAAATCAATGTTGGAGTTTTGAAGAGGTAAAAAAAAAAAAAAATGTTGGAGTTTTGAAGAGGTAAAAAAAAAAAAAAAATCATGTTGGAGTTTTAGAGAGGTAAAAAAGAAAGAATTATTTTAATGTTGGAGTTTTGAAGAGGTAAAAAAAGAAATAAATCTTTTAATTTTGGAGTTTTGAAGAGGTAAAAAAAAGTTTAAAAAAATGTTGGAGTTTTGAAGAGGTAAAAAAAAAAAAAAATGTTGGGCTTTTGAAGAGGTAAAAAAAAAAGTTGGACTTTTGAAGAGGTAAAAACAAAACGTTGGACTTTTGAAGAGATAAAAAAAAAGAAATTAATGTTGGAGTTTTGAAGAGGAAAAAAAAGAAATACATCTTTTAATGTTGGAGTTTTGAAGAGGTAAAAAAAATTAAAAAAATGTTGGAGTTCTGAAGAGGTAGAAAAGAAAGAATTCTTTTAATGTTTTAGTTTTGAAGAGGAAAAAAAAAGAAAGAAATATTTTAATGTTGGAGATTTGAAGAGGTAAAAAAAATAATAATAATAATGTTGGAGTTTTGAAGAGGTAAAAAAAGAAATAAATCTTTTAATTTTGGAGTTTTGAAGAGGTAAAAAAAAGTTTAAAAAAATGTTGGAGTTTTGAAGAGGTAAAAAAAAAAAAATGTTGGGCTTTTGAAGAGGTAAAAAAAAAAGTTGGACTTTTGAAGAGGTAAAAACAAAATGTTGGACTTTTGAAGAGATCAAAAAAAAGAAATTAATGTTGGAGTTTTGAAGAGGTAAAAAAAGAAATACATCTTTTAATGTTGGAGTTTTGAAGAGGTAAAAAAAAATAAAAAAAATGTTGGAGTTCTGAAGAGGTAGAAAAGAAAGAATTCTTTTAATGTTTTAGTTTTGAAGAGGAAAAAAAAAGAAAGAAATATTTTAATGTTGGAGATTTGAAGAGGTAAAAAAAATAAAAAAAAATATGTTGGAGTTTTAGAGAGGTAAAAAAAAAAGTTGGACTTTTGAAGAGGTAAAAAAGAAAGAATTCTTTTAATGTTGGAGTTTTGAAGAGGTAAAAAAAGAAATAATCTTTTAATGTTGGAGTTTTGAAGAGGTAAAAAAAAAAAAAAATGTTGGGCTTTTGAAGAGGTAAAAAAAAAAGTTGGACTTTTGAAGAGGTAAAACAAAATGTTGGACTTTTGAAGAGATAAAAAAAAAGAAATTAATGTTGGAGTTTTGAAGAGGAAAAAAAAGAAATACATCTTTTAATGTTGGAGTTTTGAAGAGGTAAAAAAAATTAAAAAAATGTTGGAGTTCTGAAGAGGTAGAAAAGAAAGAATTCTTTTAATGTTTTAGTTTTGAAGAGGAAAAAAAAAGAAAGAAATATTTTAATGTTGGAGATTTGAAGAGGTAAAAAAAAAAAAAAAAAATATGTTGGAGTTTTAGAGAGGTAAAAAAAAAAGTTGGAGTTTTGAAGAGGTAAAAAAGAAAGAATTATTTTAATGTTGGAGTTTTGAAGAGGTAAAAAAAGAAATAATCTTTTAATGTTGGAGTTTTGAAGAGGTAAAAAAAAAAAAAATGTTGGAGTTTTGAAGAGGTAGAAAAGAAAGAATTCTTTTCATGTTTTAGTTTTGAAGAGGTAAAAAAGAAAGAATTATTTTAATGTTGGAGTTTTGAAGAGGTAAAAAAAAAAAAATTAATGTTGGAGTTTTGAAGAGGTAAAAAAAAAAAAAAATGTTGGAGTTTTGAAGAGGTAAAAAAAAAAATGTTGGAGTTTTGAAGAAGTAGAAAAGAAAGAATTATTTTCATGTTTTAGTTTTGAAGAGGTAAAAAAGAAAGAATTATTTTAATGTTGGAGTTTTGAAGAGGTAAAAAAAAAAAAATTAACGTTGGAGTTTTGAAGAGGTAAAAAAAAAAATGTTGGAGTTTTGAAGAGGTAAAAAAAAAAGATTTCTTTTAATGTTGGAGTTTTGAAGAGGTAAAAAAAGAAATAAATCTTTTAATTTTGGAGTTTTGAAGAGGTAAAAAAAAGTTTTAAAAAAATGTTGGAGTTTTGAAGAGGTAAAAAAAAAAATGTTGGGCTTTTGAAGAGGTAAAAACAAAAATAATAATAACATTGGAGTTTTGAAGAGGTAAAAAAAGAAATAAATCTTTTAATGTTGGAGTTTTGAAGAGGTAAAAAAAGAAATAAATCTTTTAATGTTGGAGTTTTGAAGAGGTAAAAAAAAAAAAATATTGGAGTTTTGAAGAGGTAAAAAAAAAAGAAATTAATGTTGGAGTTTTGAAGAGGTAATAAACAAATAATTATTTTAATGTTGGAGTTTTGAAGAGGTAAAAAAAAAGAAAAAAAAGAATTTATGTTGGAGTTTTTAGAGAGGTAAAAAAGAAATAATTCTTTTAATGTTGGAGTTTTGAAGAGGTAAAAAAAAAAAAATGTTGGAGTTTTGAAGAGGTAGAAATGAAAGAATTCTTTTCATGTTTTAGTTTTGAAGAGGTAAAAAATAAAGAATTATTTTAATGTTGGAGTTTTGAAGGGGTAAAAAAAAAAAAAAAATTAATGTTGGAGTTTTGAAGAGGTAAAAAAAAATGTTGGAGTTTTGAAGAGGTAAAAAAAATATATTTCTTTTAATGTTGGAGTTTTGAAGAGGTAAAAAAAGAAATAAATCTTTTAATTTTGGAGTTTTGAAGAGGTAAAAAAAAGTTTAAATAAATGTTGGAGTTTTGAAGAGGTAAAAAAAAAAATGTTGGGCTTTTGAAGAGGTAAAAAAAAAAAAAAATGTTGGAGTTTTGAAGAGGTAAAAAAAAAAATGTTGGAGTTTTGAAGAGGTAGAAAAGAAAGAATTCTTTTCATGTTTTAGTTTTGAAGAGGTAAAAAAGAAAGAATTATTTTAATGTTGGAGTTTTGAAGAGGTAAAAAAAAAAAAATTAATGTTGGAGTTTTGAAGAGGTAAAAAAAAAAATGTTGGAGTTTTGAAGAGGTAAAAAAAAAGAAATTAATGTTGGAGTTTTGAAGAGGTAAAAAAAAAAGATTTCTTTTAATGTTGGAGTTTTGAAGAGGTAAAAAAAGAAATAAATCTTTTAATTTTGGAGTTTTGAAGAGGTAAAAAAAAGTTTTAAAAAAATGTTGGAGTTTTGAAGAGGTAAAAAAAAAAAATGTTGGGCTTTTGAAGAGGTAAAAACAAAAATAATAATAACATTGGAGTTTTGAAGAGGTAAAAAAAGAAATAAATCTTTTAATGTTGGAGTTTTGAAGAGGTAAAAAAAATATATATTGGACTTTTGAAGAGGTAAAAAAAAGAAATAAATCTTTTAATGTTGGAGTTTTGAAGAGGTAAAAAAAAAAATGTTGGAGTTTTGAAGAGGTAAAAAAAAAAGAAATTAATGTTGGAGTTTTGAAGAGGTAATAAACAAAGAATTATTTTAATGTTGGAGTTTTGAAGAGGTAAAAAAAAGAAAAAAAAGAATTTATGTTGGAGTTTTTAGAGAGGTAAAAAAGAAATAATTCTTTTAATGTTGGAGTTTTGAAGAGGTAAAAAAAAAAAAATGTTGGAGTTTTGAAGAGGTAGAAAAGAAAGAATTCTTTTCATGTTTTAGTTTTGAAGAGGTAAAAAAGAAAGAATTATTTTAATGTTGGAGTTTTGAAGAGGTAAAAAAAAAATATTTCTTTTAATGTTGGAGTTTTGAAGAGGTAAAAAAAGAAATAAATCTTTTAATTTTGGAGTTTTGAAGAGGTAAAAAAAAGTTTTAAAAAAATGTTGTAGTTTTGAAGAGGTAAAAAAAAAAATGTTGGGCTTTTGAAGAGGTAAAAACAAAAATAATAATAACATTGGAGTTTTGAAGAGGTAAAAAAAGAAATAAATCTTTTAATTTTGGAGTTTTGAAGAGGTAAAAAAAAGTTTAAATAAATGTTGGAGTTTTGAAGAGGTAAAAAAAAAAATGTTGGGCTTTTGAAGAGGTGAAAACAAAAATAATAATAACATTGGAGTTTTGAAGAGGTAAAAAAGAAAGAATTATTTTAATGTTGGAGTTTTGAAGAGGTAAAAAAAAATAAATAATAATGTTGGAGTTTTGAAGAGGTAAAAAAAAAAAAAAATGTTGGAGTTTTGAAGAGGTAAAAAAAAAATGTTGGAGTTTTGAAGAGGTAGAAAAGAAAGAATTCTTTTCATGTTTTAGTTTTGAAGAGGTAAAAAAGAAAGAATTATTTTAATGTTGGAGTTTTGAAGAGGTAAAAAAAAAAAAATTAATGTTGGAGTTTTGAAGAGGTAAAAAAAAAAATGTTGGAGTTTTGAAGAGGTAAAAAAAAAGAAATTAATGTTGGAGTTTTGAAGAGGTAAAAAAAAAAGATTTCTTTTAATGTTGGAGTTTTAAAGAGGTAAAAAAAGAAATAAATCTTTTAATTTTGGAGTTTTGAAGAGGTAAAAAAAAGTTTTAAAAAAATGTTGGAGTTTTGAAGAGGTAAAAAAAAAAAATGTTGGGCTTTTGAAGAGGTAAAAACAAAAATAATAATAACATTGGAGTTTTGAAGAGGTAAAAAAAGAAATAAATCTTTTAATGTTGGAGTTTTGAAGAGGTAAAAAAAATATATATTGGAGTTTTGAAGAGGTAAAAAAAGAAATAAATCTTTTAATGTTGGAGTTTTGAAGAGGTAAAAAAAAAAATGTTGGACTTTTGAAGAGGTAAAAAAAAAAGAAATTAATGTTGGAGTTTTGAAGAGGTAATAAACAAAGAATTATTTTAATGTTGGAGTTTTGAAGAGGTAAAAAAAAGAAAAAAAAGAATTTATGTTGGAGTTTTTAGAGAGGTAAAAAATAAATAATTCTTTTAATGTTGGAGTTTTGAAGAGGTAAAAAAAAAAAAAATGTTGGAGTTTTGAAGAGGTAGAAAAGAAAGAATTCTTTTCATGTTTTAGTTTTGAAGAGGTAAAAAAGAAAGAATTATTTTAATGTTGGAGTTTTGAAGAGGTAAAAAAAAAAATTTCTTTTAATGTTGGAGTTTTGAAGAGGTAAAAAAAGAAATAAATCTTTTAATTTTGGAGTTTTGAAGAGGTAAAAAAAAGTTTTAAAAAAATGTTGGAGTTTTGAAGAGGTAAAAAAAAAAATGTTGGGCTTTTGAAGAGGTAAAAACAAAAATAATAATAACATTGGAGTTTTGAAGAGGTAAAAAAAGAAATAAATCTTTTAATGTTGGAGTTTTGAAGAGGTAAAAAAAAAAAAGTTGGACTTTTGAAGAGATAAAAAAAAAAGAAATTAACGTTGGCGTTTTGAAGAGGTAAAAAAAGAAATAAATCTTTTAATGTTGGAGTTTTGAAGAGGTAAAAAAAAAAATGTTGGACTTTTGAAGAGGTAAAAAAAAAGAAATTAATGTTGGAGTTTTGAAGAGGTAATAAACAAATAATTATTTTAATGTTGGAGTTTTGAAGAGGTAAAAAAAAAGAAAAAAAAGAATTTATGTTGGAGTTTTTAGAGAGGTAAAAAAGAAATAATTCTTTTAATGTTGGAGTTTTGAAGAGGTAAAAAAAAAAATTGTTGGAGTTTTGAAGAGGTAGAAAAGAAAGAATTCTTTTCATGTTTTAGTTTTGAAGAGGTAAAAAAGAAAGAATTATTTTAATGTTGGAGTTTTGAAGAGGTAAAAAAAAAAAATTTCTTTTAATGTTGGAGTTTTGAAGAGGTAAAAAAAGAAATAAATCTTTTAATTTTGGAGTTTTGAAGAGGTAAAAAAAAAAATGTTGGGCTTTTGAAGAGGTAAAAACAAAAATAATAATAACATTGGAGTTTTGAAGAGGTAAAAAAAGAAATAAATCTTTTAATGTTGGAGTTTTGAAGAGGTAAAAAAAAAAATGTTGGACTTTTGAAGAGATAAAAAAAAAAGAAATTAACGTTGGCGTTTTGAAGGGGTAAAAAAAGAAATAAATCTTTTAATGTTGGAGTTTTGAAGAGGTAAAAAAAAAAAAATGTTGGACTTTTGAAGAGGTAAAAAAAAAGAAATTAATGTTGGAGTTTTGAAGAGGTAATAAACAAATAATTATTTTAATGTTGGAGTTTTGAAGAGGTAAAAAAAAAGAAAAAAAAGAATTTATGTTGGAGTTTTTAGAGAGGTAAAAAAGAAATAATTCTTTTAATGTTGGAGTTTTGAAGAGGTAAAAAAAAAAAATGTTGGAGTTTTGAAGAGGTAGAAAAGAAAGAATTCTTTTCATGTTTTAGTTTTGAAGAGGTAAAAAAGAAAGAATTATTTTAATGTTGGAGTTTTGAAGAGGTAAAAAAAAAAAAAAAATTAATGTTGGAGTTTTGAAGAGGTAAAAAAAAAATGTTGGAGTTTTGAAGAGGTAAAAAAAAAATATTTCTTTTAATGTTGGAGTTTTGAAGAGGTAAAAAAAGAAATAAATCTTTTAATTTTGGAGTTTTGAAGAGGTAAAAAAAAGTTTTAAAAAAATGTTGGAGTTTTGAAGAGGTAAAAAAAAATGTTGGGCTTTTGAAGAGGTAAAAACAAAAATAATAATAACATTGGAGTTTTGAAGAGGTAAAAAAGAAATAATTATTTTAATGTTGGAGTTTTGAAGAGGTAAAAAAAAAAAATTAATGTTGGAGTTTTGAAGAGGTAAAAAAAAAATGTTGGAGTTTTGAAGAGGTAAAAAAAAAGAAATTAATGTTGGAGTTTTGAAGAGGTAAAAAAGAAAGAATTATTTTAATGTTGGAGTTTTGAAGAGGTAAAAAAAAAGAAATTAATGTTGGAGTTTTGAAGAGGTAAAAAAAAAAGATTTCTTTTAATGTTGGAGTTTTGAAGAGGTAAAAAAAGAAATAAATCTTTTAATTTTGAGTTTTGAAGAGGTAAAAAAAAGTTTTAAAAAAATGTTGGGCTTTTGAAGAGGTAAAAACAAAAATAATAATAACATTGGAGTTTTGAAGAGGTAAAAAAAGAAATAAATCTTTTAATGTTGGAGTTTTGAAGAGGTAAAAAAATCTATATTGGACTTTTGAAGAGATAAAAAAAAAAGAAATTAACGTTGGAGTTTTGAAGAGGTAAAAAAAAAAAAATGTTGGACTTTTGAAGAGGTAAAAAAAAAAGAAATTAATGTTGGAGTTTTGAAGAGGTAATAAACAAAGAATTATTTTAATGTTGGAGTTTTGAAGAGGTAAAAAAAAGAAAAAAAAGAATTTATGTTGGAGTTTTTAGAGAGGTAAAAAAGAAATAATTCTTTTAATGTTGGAGTTTTGAAGAGGTAAAAAAAAAAAAAATGTTGGAGTTTTGAAGAGGTAGAAAAGAAAGAATTCTTTTCATGTTTTAGTTTTGAAGAGGTAAAAAAGAAAGAATTATTTTAATGTTGGAGTTTTGAAGAGGTAAAAAAAAAAATAATAATAATGTTGGAGTTTTGAAGAGGTAAAAAAAAAATATTTCTTTTAATGTTGGAGTTTTGAAGAGGTAAAAAAAAAAATGTTGGGCTTTTGAAGAGGTAAAAACAAAAATAATAATAACATTGGAGTTTTGAAGAGGTAAAAAAAGAAATAAATCTTTTAATGTTGGAGTTTTGAAGAGGTAAAAAAAAAAATGTTGGACTTTTGAAGAGATAAAAAAAAAAGAAATTAACGTTGGCCTTTGAAGAGGTAAAAAAAGAAATAAATCTTTTAATGTTGGAGTTTTGAAGAGGTAAAAAAAAAAAATGTTGGACTTTTGAAGAGGTAAAAAAAAAAAGAAATTAATGTTGGAGTTTTGAAGAGGTAAAAAAAAAAATGTTGGAGTTTTGAAGAGGTAAAAAAAAAGAAATTAATGTTGGAGTTTTGAAGAGGTAAAAAAAAAAGATTTCTTTTAATGTTGGAGTTTTGAAGAGGTAAAAAAAGAAATAAATCTTTTAATTTTGGAGTTTTGAAGAGGTAAAAAAAAGTTTTAAAAAAATGTTGGAGTTTTGAAGAGGTAAAAAAAAAAAATGTTGGGCTTTTGAAGAGGTAAAAACAAAAATAATAATAACATTGGAGTTTTGAAGAGGTAAAAAAAGAAATAAATCTTTTAATGTTGGAGTTTTGAAGAGGTAAAAAAAATATATATTGGAGTTTTGAAGAGGTAAAAAAAGAAATAAATCTTTTAATGTTGGAGTTTTGAAGAGGTAAAAAAAAAAATGTTGGACTTTTGAAGAGGTAAAAAAAAAAGAAATTATTGTTGGAGTTTTGAAGAGGTAATAAACAAAGAATTATTTTAATGTTGGAGTTTTGAAGAGGTAAAAAAAAGAAAAAAAAGAATTTATGTTGGAGTTTTTAGAGAGGTAAAAAAGAAATAATTCTTTTAATGTTGGAGTTTTGAAGAGGTAAAAAAAAAAAAAATGTTGGAGTTTTGAAGAGGTAGAAAAGAAAGAATTCTTTTCATGTTTTAGTTTTGAAGAGGTAAAAAAAAAAAATATTAATGTTGGAGTTTTGAAGAGGTAAAAAAAAAAAAAAATGTTGGAGTTTTGAAGAGGTAAAAAAAAAAATGTTGGAGTTTTGAAGAGGTAAAAAAAATATATTTCTTTTAATGTTGGAGTTTTGAAGAGGTAAAAAAAAAAAATGTTGGGCTTTTGAAGAGGTAAAAACAAAAATAATAATAACATTGGAGTTTTGAAGAGGTAAAAAAAGAAATAAATCTTTTAATGTTGGAGTTTTGAAGAGGTAAAAAAAAAAAATGTTGGACTTTTGAAGAGATAAAAAAAAAAGAAATTAACGTTGGCGTTTTGAAGAGGTAAAAAAAGAAATAAATCTTTTAATGTTGGAGTTTTGAAGAGGTAAAAAAAAAAAAAATGTTGGACTCTTGAAGAGGTAAAAAAAAAAAGAAATTAATGTTGGAGTTTTGAGGAGGAAATAAACAAAGAATTATTTTAATGTTGGAGTTTTGAAGAGGTAAAAAAAAGAAAAAAAAGAATTTATGTTGGAGTTTTTAGAGAGGTAAAAAAGAAATAATTATTTTAATGTTGGAGTTTTGAAGAGGTAAAAAAAAATAAAAAATGTTGGAGTTTTGAAGAGGTAAAAAAGAAAGAATTATTTTAATGTTAAACTTTTGAAGAGGTAAAAAAAAAAAAAATTAATGTTGGACTTTTGAAGAGGTAAAAAAGAAAGAATTCTTTTAATGTTGGAGTTTTGAAGAGGTTAAAAAAAGAAATAAATCTTTTAATGTTGGAGTTTTGAAGAGGTAAAAAAAAGAAATAAATCTTTTAATGTTGGAGTTTTGAAGAGGTAAAAAAAAAAGAAATTAATGTTGGAGTTTTGAAGAGGTAAAAAAAGAAATACATCTTTTAATGTTGGAGTTTTGAAGAGGTAAAAAAAAATAAAAAATGTTGGAGTTTTGAAGAGGTAAAAAAGAAAGAATTATTTTAATGTTAAACTTTTTAAGAGGTAAAAAAAAAAAAAATTAATGTTGGACTTTTGAAGAGGTAAAAAAGAAAGAATTCTTTTAATGTTGGAGTTTTGAAGAGGTAAAAAAATAAATAAATCGTTTAATGTTGGAGTTTTGAAGAGGTAAAAAAAGAAATAAATCTTTTAATGTTGGAGTTTTGAAGAGGTAAAAAAAAAGAAATTAATGTTGGAGTTTTGAAGAGGTAAAAAAAGAAATACATCTTTTATTGTTGGAGTTTTGAAGAGGTAAAAAAAAAAAAAATAATAATAATGTTGAAACTCCAACATAATTTTTTTTTTAGAGAAGTAAAAAAGAAAGAATTATTTTAATGTTGGAGTTTTGAAGAGGTAAAAAAAAAAATGTTGCAGTTTTGAAGAGGTAAAAAAAAAAATGTTGGAGTTTTGAAGAGGTAAAAAAAAAAAAATGTTGCGCTTTTGAAGAGGTAAAAACAAAAATAATAATAACATTGGAGTTTTGAAGAGGTAAAAAAAGAAATAAATCTTTTAATGTTGGAGTTTTGAAGAGGTAAAAAAAAAAAATGTTGGACTTTTGAAGAGATAAAAAAAAAAGAAATTAACGTTGGAGTTTTGAAGAGGTAAAAAAAGAAATACATCTTTTAATGTTGGAGTTTTGAAGAGGTAAAAAAAAAAAAATGTTGGACTTTTGAAGAGCTAAAAAAAAAAGAAATTAATGTTGGAGTTTTGAAGAGGTAATAAACAAAGAATTATTTTAATGTTGGAGTTTTGAAGAGGTAAAAAAGAAAGAATTATTTTAATGTTGGAGTTTTGAAGAGGGAAAAAAAATGTTGGAGTTTTGAAGAGGTAAAAAAAAAAAAAAAAAAAATTACGTTGGAGTTTTGAAGAGGTAAAAAAGGAAAGAATTCTTTTAATGTTGGAGTTTTGAAGAGGTAAAAAAGAAATAATTATTTTAATGTTGGAGTTTTGAAGAGGTAAAAAAAAGAAATAATTATTTTACTGTTGGAGTTTTGAAGAGGTAAAAAAAAAAAAATGTGGACTCTTGAAGAGGTAAAAAAGAAATCAATCTTTTAATGTTGGACTTTTGAAGAGGTAAAAAAAAGAAACGTTGGACTTTTGAAGAGGTAAAAAAAAAAAAAAAAAAAGTTGGAGTTTTGAAGAGGTAAAAAAAATAAATAAAAAAAATTGTGGAGTTTTGAAGAGGAAAAAAAAGGAACAAAAAATCGATGTTGGAGTTTTGAAGAGGTAAAAAAAAAAAAAGTTGGAGTTTTGAAGAGGAAAAAAAAAAAAAAAATTTAGGAGTTTTGAAGAGGTAAAAAAAAAAAAAAAAAATTTTGGAGTTTTGAAGAGGTAAAAAAAAATAAAAAAAATTTGGAGTTTTGAAGAGGTAAAAAAAAAAAAAAAAGTTGGAGTTTTGAAGAGGTAAAAAAAGGAACAAAAAATCAATGTTGGAGTTTTGAATAGGTAAAAAAAAAAAAAAAAAATTGTGGAGTTTTGGAGAGGTAAAAAAAAAAAAAAAAAAATTGTGGAGTTTTGAAGAGGTAAAAAAAAATAACAATTTAGGAGTTTTGAAGAGGTAAAAAAAAATAAAAATTGTGGAGTTTTGAAGAGGTAAAAAAAAAAAAAAATTGAGTTTTGAAGAGGTAAAAAAAAAAAAAAAGTTGGAGTTTTGAAGAGGTAAAAAAAAAAAAAAAAAATTTAGGAGTTTTGAAGAGGTAAAAAAAAAAAAAATTGTGGAGTTTTGAAGAGGTAAAAAAAAAAAAAAAAAAGTTGGAGTTTTGAAGAGGTAAAAAAAAAAAAAGTTGGAGTTTTGAAGAGGTAAAAAAAGAAACAATAAATCAATGTTGGAGTTTTGAAGAGGTAAAAAAAAAAAAAAAGTTGGAGTTTTGAAGAGGTAAAAAAACGAACAAAAAATCAATGTTGGAGTTTTGAAGAGGTAAAAAAAAAAAAAAATGTTGGAGTTTTGAAGAGGTAAAAAAAAAAAAAAAAATTGTGGAGTTTTGAAGAGGTAAAAAAAAAAAAAAAAAGTTGGAGTTTTGAAGAGGTAAAAAAAAAAAAAAAAAGTTGGAGTTTTGAAGAGGTAAAAAAAAAATAAAAAAAATTGAGTTTTGAAGAGGTAAAAAAACGAACAAAAAATCAATGTTGGAGTTTTGAAGAGGTAAAAAAAAAAAAAAATGTTGGAGTTTTGAAGAGGTAAAAAAAAAAAAAAAATCATGTTGGAGTTTTAGAGAGGTGAAAAAGAAAGAATTATTTTAATGTTGGAGTTTTGAAGAGGTAAAAAAAGAAATAAATCTTTTAATTTTGGAGTTTTGAAGAGGTAAAAAAAAGTTTTAAAAAATGTTGGAGTTTTGAAGAGGTAAAAAAAAAAAAAAATTTTGGAGTTTTGAAGAGGTAAAAAAAGCAACAAAAAATCAATGTTGGAGTTTTGAAGAGGTAAAAAAAAAATAAAAAAAATTTAGGAGTTTTGAAGAGGTAAAAAAAAAAAAAAAAAAATTGGAGTTTTGAAGAGGTAAAAAAAAAAAAAAAAATTGAGTTTTGAAGAGCTAAAAAAAAAAAAAAATTTGTGGAGTTTTGAAGAGGTAAAAAAAAAAAATTGAGTTTTGAAGAGGTAAAAAAAAATTAAAAAAATTTTTTGGAGTTTTGAAGAGGTAAAAAAAGGAACAAAAAATCAATGTTGGAGTTTTGAAGAGGTAAAAAAAAAAAATTGAGTTTTGAAGAGGTAAAAAAAAAAAATAAAAAAATTGAGTTTTGAAGAGCTAAAAAAAGGAACAAAAAATCAATGTTGGAGTTTTGAAGAGGTAAAAAATAAATAAATAAATTTAGGAGTTTTGAATAGGTAAAAAAAAAAAAAAAAATTGTGGAGTTTTGAAGAGGTAAAAAAAATTAAAAAAAAATTTAGGAGTTTTGAAGAGGTAAAAAAAAAAAAAAAAAATTTAGGAGTTTTGAAGAGGTAAAAAAAAAAAAAAAAAAAGTTGGAGTTTTGAAGAGGTAAAAAAAATAAATAAAAAAAATTGTGGAGTTTTGAAGAGGAAAAAAAAGGAACAAAAAATCAATGTTGGAGTTTTGAAGAGGTAAAAAAAAAAAAAAGTTGGTGTTTTGAAGAGGAAAAAAAAAAAAAAAATTTAGGAGTTTTGAAGAGGTAAAAAAAAAAAAAAAAAATTTTTGGAGTTTTGAAGAGGTAAAAAAAAATAAAAAAATTTTGGAGTTTTGAAGAGGTAAAAAAAAAAAAAAAAGTTGGAGTTTTGAAGAGGTAAAAAAAGGAACAAAAAATCAATGTTGGAGTTTTGAATAGGTAAAAAAAAAAAAAAAAAATTGTGGAGTTTTGGAGAGGTAAAAAAAAAAAAAAAAAAAATTGTGGAGTTTTGAAGAGGTAAAAAAAAATAACAATTTAGGAGTTTTGAAGAGGTAAAAAAAAATAAAAATTGTGGAGTTTTGAAGAGGTAAAAAAAAAAAAAATTGAGTTTTTTGAAGAGGTAAAAAAAAAAAAAAAAGTTGGAGTTTTGAAGAGGTAAAAAAAAAAAAAAAAAATTTAGGAGTTTTGAAGAGGTAAAAAAAAAAAATTGAGTTTTGAAGAGGTAAAAAAAAAAAATAAAAAAATTGAGTTTTGAAGAGCTAAAAAAAGGAACAAAAAATCAATGTTGGAGTTTTGAAGAGGTAAAAAATAAATAAATAAATTTAGGAGTTTTGAATAGGTAAAAAAAAAAAAAAAAATTGTGGAGTTTTGAAGAGGTAAAAAAAATTAAAAAAAAATTTAGGAGTTTTGAAGAGGTAAAAAAAATAAAAAAAAAATTTAGGAGTTTTGAAGAGGTAAAAAAAAAAAAAAAAAAAGTTGGAGTTTTGAAGAGGTAAAAAAAATAAATAAAAAAAATTGTGGAGTTTTGAAGAGGAAAAAAAAGGAACAAAAAATCAATGTTGGAGTTTTGAAGAGGTAAAAAAAAAAAAAAGTTGGTGTTTTGAAGAGGAAAAAAAAAAAAAAATTTAGGAGTTTTGAAGAGGTAAAAAAAAAAAAAAAAAATTTTTGGAGTTTTGAAGAGGTAAAAAAAAAAAAAAAATTTTTGGAGTTTTGAAGAGGTAAAAAAAAAAAAAAAAGTTGGAGTTTTGAAGAGGTAAAAAAAGGAACAAAAAATCAATGTTGGAGTTTTGAATAGGTAAAAAAAAAAAAAAAAAATTGTGGAGTTTTGGAGAGGTAAAAAAAAAAAAAAAAAAATTGTGGAGTTTTGAAGAGGTAAAAAAAAATAACAATTTAGGAGTTTTGAAGAGGTAAAAAAAAATAAAAATTGTGGAGTTTTGAAGAGGTAAAAAAAAAAAAAAATTGAGTTTTTTGAAGAGGTAAAAAAAAAAAAAAAAGTTGGAGTTTTGAAGAGGTAAAAAAAAAAAAAAAAAATTTAGGAGTTTTGAAGAGGTAAAAAAAAAAAAATTGTGGAGTTTTGAAGAGGTAAAAAAAAAAAAAAAAAAGTTGGAGTTTTGAAGAGGTAAAAAAAAAAAAAGTTGGAGTTTTGAAGAGGTAAAAAAAGAAACAATAAATCAATGTTGGAGTTTTGAAGAGGTAAAAAAAAAAAAAAAGTTGGAGTTTTGAAGAGGTAAAAAAACGAACAAAAAATCAATGTTGGAGTTTTGAAGAGGTAAAAAAAAAAAAAAATGTTGGAGTTTTGAAGAGGTAAAAAAAAAAAAAAAAATTGTGGAGTTTTGAAGAGGTAAAAAAAAAAAAAAAAAGTTGGAGTTTTGAAGAGGTAAAAAAAAAATAAAAAAATTTGAGTTTTGAAGAGGTAAAAAAACGAACAAAAAATCAATGTTGGAGTTTTGAAGAGGTAAAAAAAAGTTTAAAAAAATGTTGGAGTTTTGAAGAGGTAAAAAAAAAAAAAAATGTTGGGCTTTTGAAGAGGTAAAAAAAAAAGTTGGACTTTTGAAGAGGTAAAAACAAAACGTTGGACTTTTGAAGAGATAAAAAAAAAGAAATTAATGTTGGAGTTTTGAAGAGGAAAAAAAAGAAATACATCTTTTAATGTTGGAGTTTTGAAGAGGTAAAAAAAATTAAAAAAATGTTGGAGTTCTGAAGAGGTAGAAAAGAAAGAATTCTTGTAATGTTTTAGTTTTGAAGAGGAAAAAAAAAGAAAGAAATATTTTAATGTTGGAGATTTGAAGAGGTAAAAAAAATAATAATAATAATGTTGGAGTTTTGAAGAGGTAAAAAAAGAAATAAATCTTTTAATTTTGGAGTTTTGAAGAGGTAAAAAAAAAAAAAAAGTTGGAGTTTTGAAGAGGTAAAAAAACGAACAAAAAATCAATGTTGGAGTTTTGAAGAGGTAAAAAAAAAAAAAAATGTTGGAGTTTTGAAGAGGTAAAAAAAAAAAAAAAAATTGTGGAGTTTTGAAGAGGTAAAAAAAAAAAAAAAAAGTTGGAGTTTTGAAGAGGTAAAAAAAAAAAAAAAAAGTTGGAGTTTTGAAGAGGTAAAAAAAAAATAAAAAAAATTGAGTTTTGAAGAGGTAAAAAAACGAACAAAAAATCAATGTTGGAGTTTTGAAGAGGTAAAAAAAAAAAAAAATGTTGGAGTTTTGAAGAGGTAAAAAAAAAAAAAAAATCATGTTGGAGTTTTAGAGAGGTGAAAAAGAAAGAATTATTTTAATGTTGGAGTTTTGAAGAGGTAAAAAAAGAAATAAATCTTTTAATTTTGGAGTTTTGAAGAGGTAAAAAAAAGTTTTAAAAAATGTTGGAGTTTTGAAGAGGTAAAAAAAAAAAAAAATTTTGGAGTTTTGAAGAGGTAAAAAAAGCAACAAAAAATCAATGTTGGAGTTTTGAAGAGGTAAAAAAAAAATAAAAAAAATTTAGGAGTTTTGAAGAGGTAAAAAAAAAAAAAAAAAAATTGGAGTTTTGAAGAGGTAAAAAAAAAAAAAAAAATTGAGTTTTGAAGAGCTAAAAAAAAAAAAAAATTTGTGGAGTTTTGAAGAGGTAAAAAAAAAAAATTGAGTTTTGAAGAGGTAAAAAAAAATTAAAAAATTTTTTTGGAGTTTTGAAGAGGTAAAAAAAGGAACAAAAAATCAATGTTGGAGTTTTGAAGAGGTAAAAAAAAAAAATTGAGTTTTGAAGAGGTAAAAAAAAAAAATAAAAAAATTGAGTTTTGAAGAGCTAAAAAAAGGAACAAAAAATCAATGTTGGAGTTTTGAAGAGGTAAAAAATAAATAAATAAATTTAGGAGTTTTGAATAGGTAAAAAAAAAAAAAAAAATTGTGGAGTTTTGAAGAGGTAAAAAAAATTAAAAAAAAATTTAGGAGTTTTGAAGAGGTAAAAAAAAAAAAAAAAAATTTAGGAGTTTTGAAGAGGTAAAAAAAAAAAAAAAAAAAGTTGGAGTTTTGAAGAGGTAAAAAAAATAAATAAAAAAAATTGTGGAGTTTTGAAGAGGAAAAAAAAGGAACAAAAAATCAATGTTGGAGTTTTGAAGAGGTAAAAAAAAAAAAAAGTTGGTGTTTTGAAGAGGAAAAAAAAAAAAAAAATTTAGGAGTTTTGAAGAGGTAAAAAAAAAAAAAAAAAATTTTTGGAGTTTTGAAGAGGTAAAAAAAAATAAAAAAATTTTGGAGTTTTGAAGAGGTAAAAAAAAAAAAAAAAGTTGGAGTTTTGAAGAGGTAAAAAAAGGAACAAAAAATCAATGTTGGAGTTTTGAATAGGTAAAAAAAAAAAAAAAAAATTGTGGAGTTTTGGAGAGGTAAAAAAAAAAAAAAAAAAAATTGTGGAGTTTTGAAGAGGTAAAAAAAAATAACAATTTAGGAGTTTTGAAGAGGTAAAAAAAAATAAAAATTGTGGAGTTTTGAAGAGGTAAAAAAAAAAAAAAATTGAGTTTTTTGAAGAGGTAAAAAAAAAAAAAAAAGTTGGAGTTTTGAAGAGGTAAAAAAAAAAAAAAAAAATTTAGGAGTTTTGAAGAGGTAAAAAAAAAAAATTGAGTTTTGAAGAGGTAAAAAAAAAAAATAAAAAAATTGAGTTTTGAAGAGCTAAAAAAAGGAACAAAAAATCAATGTTGGAGTTTTGAAGAGGTAAAAAATAAATAAATAAATTTAGGAGTTTTGAATAGGTAAAAAAAAAAAAAAAAATTGTGGAGTTTTGAAGAGGTAAAAAAAATTAAAAAAAAATTTAGGAGTTTTGAAGAGGTAAAAAAAATAAAAAAAAAATTTAGGAGTTTTGAAGAGGTAAAAAAAAAAAAAAAAAAAGTTGGAGTTTTGAAGAGGTAAAAAAAATAAATAAAAAAAATTGTGGAGTTTTGAAGAGGAAAAAAAAGGAACAAAAAATCAATGTTGGAGTTTTGAAGAGGTAAAAAAAAAAAAAAGTTGGTGTTTTGAAGAGGAAAAAAAAAAAAAAATTTAGGAGTTTTGAAGAGGTAAAAAAAAAAAAAAAAATTTTTGGAGTTTTGAAGAGGTAAAAAAAAAAAAAAATTTTTGGAGTTTTGAAGAGGTAAAAAAAAAAAAAAAAGTTGGAGTTTTGAAGAGGTAAAAAAAGGAACAAAAAATCAATGTTGGAGTTTTGAATAGGTAAAAAAAAAAAAAAAAAATTGTGGAGTTTTGGAGAGGTAAAAAAAAAAAAAAAAAAAATTGTGGAGTTTTGAAGAGGTAAAAAAAAATAACAATTTAGGAGTTTTGAAGAGGTAAAAAAAAATAAAAATTGTGGAGTTTTGAAGAGGTAAAAAAAAAAAAAAATTGAGTTTTTTGAAGAGGTAAAAAAAAAAAAAAAAGTTGGAGTTTTGAAGAGGTAAAAAAAAAAAAAAAAAATTTAGGAGTTTTGAAGAGGTAAAAAAAAAAAAATTGTGGAGTTTTGAAGAGGTAAAAAAAAAAAAAAAAAAGTTGGAGTTTTGAAGAGGTAAAAAAAAAAAAAGTTGGAGTTTTGAAGAGGTAAAAAAAGAAACAATAAATCAATGTTGGAGTTTTGAAGAGGTAAAAAAAAAAAAAAAGTTGGAGTTTTGAAGAGGTAAAAAAACGAACAAAAAATCAATGTTGGAGTTTTGAAGAGGTAAAAAAAAAAAAAAATGTTGGAGTTTTGAAGAGGTAAAAAAAAAAAAAAAAATTGTGGAGTTTTGAAGAGGTAAAAAAAAAAAAAAAAAGTTGGAGTTTTGAAGAGGTAAAAAAAAAATAAAAAAATTTGAGTTTTGAAGAGGTAAAAAAACGAACAAAAAATCAATGTTGGAGTTTTGAAGAGGTAAAAAAAAGTTTAAAAAAATGTTGGAGTTTTGAAGAGGTAAAAAAAAAAAAAAATGTTGGGCTTTTGAAGAGGTAAAAAAAAAAGTTGGACTTTTGAAGAGGTAAAAACAAAACGTTGGACTTTTGAAGAGATAAAAAAAAAGAAATTAATGTTGGAGTTTTGAAGAGGAAAAAAAAGAAATACATCTTTTAATGTTGGAGTTTTGAAGAGGTAAAAAAAATTAAAAAAATGTTGGAGTTCTGAAGAGGTAGAAAAGAAAGAATTCTTTTAATGTTTTAGTTTTGAAGAGGAAAAAAAAAGAAAGAAATATTTTAATGTTGGAGATTTGAAGAGGTAAAAAAAATAATAATAATAATGTTGGAGTTTTGAAGAGGTAAAAAAAGAAATAAATCTTTTAATTTTGGAGTTTTGAAGAGGTAAAAAAAAGTTTAAAAAAATGTTGGAGTTTTGAAGAGGTAAAAAAAAAAAAATGTTGGGCTTTTGAAGAGGTAAAAAAAAAAGTTGGACTTTTGAAGAGGTAAAAACAAAATGTTGGACTTTTGAAGAGATAAAAAAAAAGAAATTAATGTTGGAGTTTTGAAGAGGTAAAAAAAGAAATACATCTTTTAATGTTGGAGTTTTGAAGAGGTAAAAAAAAATAAAAAAAATGTTGGAGTTCTGAAGAGGTAGAAAAGAAAGAATTCTTTTAATGTTTTAGTTTTGAAGAGGAAAAAAAAAGAAAGAAATATTTTAATGTTGGAGATTTGAAGAGGTAAAAAAAATAAAAAAAAATATGTTGGAGTTTTAGAGAGGTAAAAAAAAAAGTTGGACTTTTGAAGAGGTAAAAAAGAAAGAATTCTTTTAATGTTGGAGTTTTGAAGAGGTAAAAAAAGAAATAATCTTTTAATGTTGGAGTTTTGAAGAGGTAAAAAAAAAAAAAAATGTTGGGCTTTTGAAGAGGTAAAAAAAAAAGTTGGACTTTTGAAGAGGTAAAACAAAATGTTGGACTTTTGAAGAGATAAAAAAAAAGAAATTAATGTTGGAGTTTTGAAGAGGTAAAAAAAGAAATACATCTTTTAATGTTGGAGTTTTGAAGAGGTAAAAAAAATTTAAAAAAATGTTGGAGTTCTGAAGAGGTAGAAAAGAAAGAATTCTTTTAATGTTTTAGTTTTGAAGAGGAAAAAAAAAGAAAGAAATATTTTAATGTTGGAGATTTGAAGAGGTAAAAAAAATAAATAAAAATATGTTGGAGTTTTAGAGAGGTAAAAAAAAAAGTTGGAGTTTTGAAGAGGTAAAAAAGAAAGAATTATTTTAATGTTGGAGTTTTGAAGAGGTAAAAAAAGAAATAATCTTTTAATGTTGGAGTTTTGAAGAGGTAAAAAAAAAAAAAATGTTGGAGTTTTGAAGAGGTAGAAAAGAAAGAATTCTTTTCATGTTTTAGTTTTGAAGAGGTAAAAAAGAAAGAATTATTTTAATGTTGGAGTTTTGAAGAGGTAAAAAAAAAAAAATTAATGTTGGAGTTTTGAAGAGGTAAAAAAAAAAAAAAATGTTGGAGTTTTGAAGAGGTAAAAAAAAAAATGTTGGAGTTTTGAAGAAGTAGAAAAGAAAGAATTATTTTCATGTTTTAGTTTTGAAGAGGTAAAAAAGAAAGAATTATTTTAATGTTGGAGTTTTGAAGAGGTAAAAAAAAAAAAATTAACGTTGGAGTTTTGAAGAGGTAAAAAAAAAAATGTTGGAGTTTTGAAGAGGTAAAAAAAAAAGATTTCTTTTAATGTTGGAGTTTTGAAGAGGTAAAAAAAGAAATAAATCTTTTAATTTTGGAGTTTTGAAGAGGTAAAAAAAAGTTTTAAAAAAATGTTGGAGTTTTGAAGAGGTAAAAAAAAAAATGTTGGGCTTTTGAAGAGGTAAAAACAAAAATAATAATAACATTGGAGTTTTGAAGAGGTAAAAAAAGAAATAAATCTTTTAATGTTGGAGTTTTGAAGAGGTAAAAAAAGAAATAAATCTTTTAATGTTGGAGTTTTGAAGAGGTAAAAAAAAAAAAATATTGGAGTTTTGAAGAGGTAAAAAAAAAAGAAATTAATGTTGGAGTTTTGAAGAGGTAATAAACAAATAATTATTTTATTGTTGGAGTTTTGAAGAGGTAAAAAAAAAGAAAAAAAAGAATTTATGTTGGAGTTTTTAGAGAGGTAAAAAAGAAATAATTCTTTTAATGTTGGAGTTTTGAAGAGGTAAAAAAAAAAAAATGTTGGAGTTTTGAAGAGGTAGAAATGAAAGAATTCTTTTCATGTTTTAGTTTTGAAGAGGTAAAAAATAAAGAATTATTTTAATGTTGGAGTTTTGAAGGGGTAAAAAAAAAAAAAAAATTAATGTTGGAGTTTTGAAGAGGTAAAAAAAAATGTTGGAGTTTTGAAGAGGTAAAAAAAATATATTTCTTTTAATGTTGGAGTTTTGAAGAGGTAAAAAAAGAAATAAATCTTTTAATTTTGGAGTTTTGAAGAGGTAAAAAAAAGTTTAAATAAATGTTGGAGTTTTGAAGAGGTAAAAAAAAAATGTTGGGCTTTTGAAGAGGTAAAAAAAAAAAAAAATGTTGGAGTTTTGAAGAGGTAAAAAAAAAAATGTTGGAGTTTTGAAGAGGTAGAAAAGAAAGAATTCTTTTCATGTTTTAGTTTTGAAGAGGTAAAAAAGAAAGAATTATTTTAATGTTGGAGTTTTGAAGAGGTAAAAAAAAAAAAATTAATGTTGGAGTTTTGAAGAGGTAAAAAAAAAAATGTTGGAGTTTTGAAGAGGTAAAAAAAAAGAAATTAATGTTGGAGTTTTGAAGAGGTAAAAAAAAAAGATTTCTTTTAATGTTGGAGTTTTGAAGAGGTAAAAAAAGAAATAAATCTTTTAATTTTGGAGTTTTGAAGAGGTAAAAAAAAGTTTTAAAAAAATGTTGGAGTTTTGAAGAGGTAAAAAAAAAAAATGTTGGGCTTTTGAAGAGGTAAAAACAAAAATAATAATAACATTGGAGTTTTGAAGAGGTAAAAAAAGAAATAAATCTTTTAATGTTGGAGTTTTGAAGAGGTAAAAAAAATATATATTGGACTTTTGAAGAGGTAAAAAAAAGAAATAAATCTTTTAATGTTGGAGTTTTGAAGAGGTAAAAAAAAAAATGTTGGAGTTTTGAAGAGGTAAAAAAAAAAGAAATTAATGTTGGAGTTTTGAAGAGGTAATAAACAAAGAATTATTTTAATGTTGGAGTTTTGAAGAGGTAAAAAAAAGAAAAAAAAGAATTTATGTTGGAGTTTTTAGAGAGGTAAAAAAGAAATAATTCTTTTAATGTTGGAGTTTTGAAGAGGTAAAAAAAAAAAAATGTTGGAGTTTTGAAGAGGTAGAAAAGAAAGAATTCTTTTCATGTTTTAGTTTTGAAGAGGTAAAAAAGAAAGAATTATTTTAATGTTGGAGTTTTGAAGAGGTAAAAAAAAAATATTTCTTTTAATGTTGGAGTTTTGAAGAGGTAAAAAAAGAAATAAATCTTTTAATTTTGGAGTTTTGAAGAGGTAAAAAAAAGTTTTAAAAAAATGTTGTAGTTTTGAAGAGGTAAAAAAAAAAATGTTGGGCTTTTGAAGAGGTAAAAACAAAAATAATAATAACATTGGAGTTTTGAAGAGGTAAAAAAAGAAATAAATCTTTTAATTTTGGAGTTTTGAAGAGGTAAAAAAAAGTTTAAATAAATGTTGGAGTTTTGAAGAGGTAAAAAAAAAAATGTTGGGCTTTTGAAGAGGTAAAAACAAAAATAATAATAACATTGGAGTTTTGAAGAGGTAAAAAAAAAAAAAAAAAGTTGGAGTTTTGAAGAGGTAAAAAAAAAAAAAAAAAGTTGGAGTTTTGAAGAGGTAAAAAAAAAATAAAAAAAATTGAGTTTTGAAGAGGTAAAAAAACGAACAAAAAATCAATGTTGGAGTTTTGAAGAGGTAAAAAAAAAAAAAAATGTTGGAGTTTTGAAGAGGTAAAAAAAAAAAAAAAATCATGTTGGAGTTTTAGAGAGGTAAAAAAGAAAGAATTATTTTAATGTTGGAGTTTTGAAGAGGTAAAAAAAGAAATAAATCTTTTAATTTTGGAGTTTTGAAGAGGTAAAAAAAAGTTTTAAAAAATGTTGGAGTTTTGAAGAGGTAAAAAAAAAAAAAAATTTTGGAGTTTTGAAGAGGTAAAAAAAGCAACAAAAAATCAATGTTGGAGTTTTGAAGAGGTAAAAAAAAAATAAAAAAAAATTAGGAGTTTTGAATAGGTAAAAAAAAAATAAAAAAAATTGGAGTTTTGAAGAGGTAAAAAAAAAAAAAATTGAGTTTTGAAGAGCTAAAAAAAAAAAAAAATGTGTGGAGTTTTGAAGAGGTAAAAAAAAAAAATTGAGTTTTGAAGAGGTAAAAAAAAATTAAAAAAAATTTTTGGAGTTTTGAAGAGGTAAAAAAAGGAACAAAAAATCAATGTTGGAGTTTTGAAGAGGTAAAAAAAAAAAAAAGTTGGAGTTTTGAAGAGGAAAAAAAAAAAAAAAATTTAGGAGTTTTGAAGAGGTAAAAAAAAAAAAAAAAAATTTTTTGGAGTTTTGAAGAGGTAAAAAAAAATAAAAAAATTTTGGAGTTTTGAAGAGGTAAAAAAAAAAAAAAAAGTTGGAGTTTTGAAGAGGTAAAAAAAGGAACAAAAAATCAATGTTGGAGTTTTGAATAGGTAAAAAAAAAAAAAAAAAATTGTGGAGTTTTGGAGAGGTAAAAAAAAAAAAAAAAAAAATTGTGGAGTTTTGAAGAGGTAAAAAAAAATAACAATTTAGGAGTTTTGAAGAGGTAAGAAAAAAAAAAAATTGTGGAGTTTTGAAGAGGTAAAAAAAAAAAAAAAATTGAGTTTTGAAGAGGTAAAAAAAAAAAAAAAAGTTGGAGTTTTGAAGAGGTAAAAAAAAAAAAAAAAAAATTAGGAGTTTTGAAGAGGTAAAAAAAAAAAAATTGTGGAGTTTTGAAGAGGTAAAAAAAAAAAAAAAAAAGTTGGAGTTTTGAAGAGGTAAAAAAAAAAAAAGTTGGAGTTTTGAAGAGGTAAAAAAAGAAACAATAAATCAATGTTGGAGTTTTGAAGAGGTAAAAAAAAAAAAAAAGTTGGAGTTTTGAAGAGGTAAAAAAACGAACAAAAAATCAATGTTGGAGTTTTGAAGAGGTAAAAAAAAAAAAAAATGTTGGAGTTTTGAAGAGGTAAAAAAAAAAAAAAAAATTGTGGAGTTTTGAAGAGGTAAAAAAAAAAAAAAAAAGTTGGAGTTTTGAAGAGGTAAAAAAAAAATAAAAAAATTTGAGTTTTGAAGAGGTAAAAAAACGAACAAAAAATCAATGTTGGAGTTTTGAAGAGGTAAAAAAAAAAAAAAATGTTGGAGTTTTGAAGAGGTAAAAAAAAAAAAAAAATCATGTTGGAGTTTTAGAGAGGTAAAAAAGAAAGAATTATTTTAATGTTGGAGTTTTGAAGAGGTAAAAAAAGAAATAAATCTTTTAATTTTGGAGTTTTGAAGAGGTAAAAAAAAGTTTAAAAAAATGTTGGAGTTTTGAAGAGGTAAAAAAAAAAAAAAATGTTGGGCTTTTGAAGAGGTAAAAAAAAAAGTTGGACTTTTGAAGAGGTAAAAACAAAACGTTGGACTTTTGAAGAGATAAAAAAAAAGAAATTAATGTTGGAGTTTTGAAGAGGAAAAAAAAGAAATACATCTTTTAATGTTGGAGTTTTGAAGAGGTAAAAAAAATTAAAAAAATGTTGGAGTTCTGAAGAGGTAGAAAAGAAAGAATTCTTTTAATGTTTTAGTTTTGAAGAGGAAAAAAAAAGAAAGAAATATTTTAATGTTGGAGATTTGAAGAGGTAAAAAAAATAATAATAATAATGTTGGAGTTTTGAAGAGGTAAAAAAAGAAATAAATCTTTTAATTTTGGAGTTTTGAAGAGGTAAAAAAAAGTTTAAAAAAATGTTGGAGTTTTGAAGAGGTAAAAAAAAAAAATGTTGGGCTTTTGAAGAGGTAAAAAAAAAAGTTGGACTTTTGAAGAGGTAAAAACAAAATGTTGGACTTTTGAAGAGATAAAAAAAAAGAAATTAATGTTGGAGTTTTGAAGAGGTAAAAAAAGAAATACATCTTTTAATGTTGGAGTTTTGAAGAGGTAAAAAAAAATAAAAAAAATGTTGGAGTTCTGAAGAGGTAGAAAAGAAAGAATTCTTTTAATGTTTTAGTTTTGAAGAGGAAAAAAAAAGAAAGAAATATTTTAATGTTGGAGATTTGAAGAGGTAAAAAAAATAAAAAAAAATATGTTGGAGTTTTAGAGAGGTAAAAAAAAAAGTTGGACTTTTGAAGAGGTAAAAAAGAAAGAATTCTTTTAATGTTGGAGTTTTGAAGAGGTAAAAAAAGAAATAATCTTTTAATGTTGGAGTTTTGAAGAGGTAAAAAAAAAAAAAAATGTTGGGCTTTTGAAGAGGTAAAAAAAAAAGTTGGACTTTTGAAGAGGTAAAACAAAATGTTGGACTTTTGAAGAGATAAAAAAAAAGAAATTAATGTTGGAGTTTTGAAGAGGTAAAAAAAGAAATACATCTTTTAATGTTGGAGTTTTGAAGAGGTAAAAAAAATTAAAAAAATGTTGGAGTTCTGAAGAGGTAGAAAAGAAAGAATTCTTTTAATGTTTTAGTTTTGAAGAGGAAAAAAAAAGAAAGAAATATTTTAATGTTGGAGATTTGAAGAGGTAAAAAAAAAAAAAAAAAATATGTTGGAGTTTTAGAGAGGTAAAAAAAAAAGTTGGAGTTTTGAAGAGGTAAAAAAGAAAGAATTATTTTAATGTTGGAGTTTTGAAGAGGTAAAAAAAGAAATAATCTTTTAATGTTGGAGTTTTGAAGAGGTAAAAAAAAAAAAAATGTTGGAGTTTTGAAGAGGTAGAAAAGAAAGAATTCTTTTCATGTTTTAGTTTTGAAGAGGTAAAAAAGAAAGAATTATTTTAATGTTGGAGTTTTGAAGAGGTAAAAAAAAAAAAATTAACGTTGGAGTTTTGAAGAGGTAAAAAAAAAAATGTTGGAGTTTTGAAGAGGTAAAAAAAAAAGATTTCTTTTAATGTTGGAGTTTTGAAGAGGTAAAAAAAGAAATAAATCTTTTAATTTTGGAGTTTTGAAGAGGTAAAAAAAAGTTTTAAAAAAATGTTGGAGTTTTGAAGAGGTAAAAAAAAAAATGTTGGGCTTTTGAAGAGGTAAAAACAAAAATAATAATAACATTGGAGTTTTGAAGAGGTAAAAAAAGAAATAAATCTTTTAATGTTGGAGTTTTGAAGAGGTAAAAAAAGAAATAAATCTTTTAATGTTGGAGTTTTGAAGAGGTAAAAAAAAAAAAATATTGGAGTTTTGAAGAGGTAAAAAAAAAAGAAATTAATGTTGGAGTTTTGAAGAGGTAATAAACAAATAATTATTTTAATGTTGGAGTTTTGAAGAGGTAAAAAAAAAGAAAAAAAAGAATTTATGTTGGAGTTTTTAGAGAGGTAAAAAAGAAATAATTCTTTTAATGTTGGAGTTTTGAAGAGGTAAAAAAAAAAAAATGTTGGAGTTTTGAAGAGGTAGAAATGAAAGAATTCTTTTCATGTTTTAGTTTTGAAGAGGTAAAAAATAAAGAATTATTTTAATGTTGGAGTTTTGAAGGGGTAAAAAAAAAAAAAAAATTAATGTTGGAGTTTTGAAGAGGTAAAAAAAAATGTTGGAGTTTTGAAGAGGTAAAAAAAATATATTTCTTTTAATGTTGGAGTTTTGAAGAGGTAAAAAAAGAAATAAATCTTTTAATTTTGGAGTTTTGAAGAGGTAAAAAAAAGTTTAAATAAATGTTGGAGTTTTGAAGAGGTAAAAAAAAAAATGTTGGGCTTTTGAAGAGGTAAAAAAAAAAAAAAATGTTGGAGTTTTGAAGAGGTAAAAAAAAAAATGTTGGAGTTTTGAAGAGGTAGAAAAGAAAGAATTCTTTTCATGTTTTAGTTTTGAAGAGGTAAAAAAGAAAGAATTATTTTAATGTTGGAGTTTTGAAGAGGTAAAAAAAAAAAAATTAATGTTGGAGTTTTGAAGAGGTAAAAAAAAAAATGTTGGAGTTTTGAAGAGGTAAAAAAAAAGAAATTAATGTTGGAGTTTTGAAGAGGTAAAAAAAAAAGATTTCTTTTAATGTTGGAGTTTTGAAGAGGTAAAAAAAGAAATAAATCTTTTAATTTTGGAGTTTTGAAGAGGTAAAAAAAAGTTTTAAAAAAATGTTGGAGTTTTGAAGAGGTAAAAAAAAAAAATGTTGGGCTTTTGAAGAGGTAAAAACAAAAATAATAATAACATTGGAGTTTTGAAGAGGTAAAAAAAGAAATAAATCTTTTAATGTTGGAGTTTTGAAGAGGTAAAAAAAATATATATTGGACTTTTGAAGAGGTAAAAAAAAGAAATAAATCTTTTAATGTTGGAGTTTTGAAGAGGTAAAAAAAAAAATGTTGGAGTTTTGAAGAGGTAAAAAAAAAAGAAATTAATGTTGGAGTTTTGAAGAGGTAATAAACAAAGAATTATTTTAATGTTGGAGTTTTGAAGAGGTAAAAAAAAGAAAAAAAAGAATTTATGTTGGAGTTTTTAGAGAGGTAAAAAAGAAATAATTCTTTTAATGTTGGAGTTTTGAAGAGGTAAAAAAAAAAAATGTTGGAGTTTTGAAGAGGTAGAAAAGAAAGAATTCTTTTCATGTTTTAGTTTTGAAGAGGTAAAAAAGAAAGAATTATTTTAATGTTGGAGTTTTGAAGAGGTAAAAAAAAAATATTTCTTTTAATGTTGGAGTTTTGAAGAGGTAAAAAAAGAAATAAATCTTTTAATTTTGGAGTTTTGAAGAGGTAAAAAAAAGTTTTAAAAAAATGTTGTAGTTTTGAAGAGGTAAAAAAAAAAATGTTGGGCTTTTGAAGAGGTAAAAACAAAAATAATAATAACATTGGAGTTTTGAAGAGGTAAAAAAAGAAATAAATCTTTTAATTTTGGAGTTTTGAAGAGGTAAAAAAAAGTTTAAATAAATGTTGGAGTTTTGAAGAGGTAAAAAAAAAAATGTTGGGCTTTTGAAGAGGTAAAAATAATAATAACATTGGAGTTTTGAAGAGGTAAAAAAGAAAGAATTATTTTAATGTTGGAGTTTTGAAGAGGTAAAAAAAAATAAATAATAATGTTGGAGTTTTGAAGAGGTAAAAAAAAAAAAAAATGTTGGAGTTTTGAAGAGGTAAAAAAAAAATGTTGGAGTTTTGAAGAGGTAGAAAAGAAAGAATTCTTTTCATGTTTTAGTTTTGAAGAGGTAAAAAAGAAAGAATTATTTTAATGTTGGAGTTTTGAAGAGGTAAAAAAAAAAAAATTAATGTTGGAGTTTTGAAGAGGTAAAAAAAAAAATGTTGGAGTTTTGAAGAGGTAAAAAAAAAGAAATTAATGTTGGAGTTTTGAAGAGGTAAAAAAAAAAGATTTCTTTTAATGTTGGAGTTTTGAAGAGGTAAAAAAAGAAATAAATCTTTTAATTTTGGAGTTTTGAAGAGGTAAAAAAAAGTTTTAAAAAAATGTTGGAGTTTTGAAGAGGTAAAAAAAAAAAATGTTGGGCTTTTGAAGAGGTAAAAACAAAAATAATAATAACATTGGAGTTTTGAAGAGGTAAAAAAAGAAATAAATCTTTTAATGTTGGAGTTTTGAAGAGGTAAAAAAAATATATATTGGAGTTTTGAAGAGGTAAAAAAAGAAATAAATCTTTTAATGTTGGAGTTTTGAAGAGGTAAAAAAAAAAATGTTGGACTTTTGAAGAGGTAAAAAAAAAAGAAATTAATGTTGGAGTTTTGAAGAGGTAATAAACAAAGAATTATTTTAATGTTGGAGTTTTGAAGAGGTAAAAAAAAGAAAAAAAAGAATTTATGTTGGAGTTTTTAGAGAGGTAAAAAATAAATAATTCTTTTAATGTTGGAGTTTTGAAGAGGTAAAAAAAATATATATTGGAGTTTTGAAGAGGTAAAAAAAGAAATAAATCTTTTAATGTTGGAGTTTTGAAGAGGTAAAAAAAAAAATGTTGGACTTTTGAAGAGGTAAAAAAAAAAGAAATTAATGTTGGAGTTTTGAAGAGGTAATAAACAAAGAATTATTTTAATGTTGGAGTTTTGAAGAGGTAAAAAAAAGAAAAAAAAGAATTTATGTTGGAGTTTTTAGAGAGGTAAAAAATAAATAATTCTTTTAATGTTGGAGTTTTGAAGAGGTAAAAAAAAAAAAAATGTTGGAGTTTTGAAGAGGTAGAAAAGAAAGAATTCTTTTCATGTTTTAGTTTTGAAGAGGTAAAAAAGAAAGAATTATTTTAATGTTGGAGTTTTGAAGAGGTAAAAAAAAAAAATTCTTTTAATGTTGGAGTTTTGAAGAGGTAAAAAAAGAAATAAATCTTTTAATTTTGGAGTTTTGAAGAGGTAAAAAAAAGTTTTAAAAAAATGTTGGAGTTTTGAAGAGGTAAAAAAAAAAATGTTGGGCTTTTGAAGAGGTAAAAACAAAAATAATAATAACATTGGAGTTTTGAAGAGGTAAAAAAAGAAATAAATCTTTTAATGTTGGAGTTTTGAAGAGGTAAAAAAAAAAAAGTTGGACTTTTGAAGAGATAAAAAAAAAAGAAATTAACGTTGGCGTTTTGAAGAGGTAAAAAAAGAAATAAATCTTTTAATGTTGGAGTTTTGAAGAGGTAAAAAAAAAAATGTTGGACTTTTGAAGAGGTAAAAAAAAAGAAATTAATGTTGGAGTTTTGAAGAGGTAATAAACAAATAATTATTTTAATGTTGGAGTTTTGAAGAGGTAAAAAAAAAGAAAAAAAAGAATTTATGTTGGAGTTTTTAGAGAGGTAAAAAAGAAATAATTCTTTTAATGTTGGAGTTTTGAAGAGGTAAAAAAAAAAATTGTTGGAGTTTTGAAGAGGTAGAAAAGAAAGAATTCTTTTCATGTTTTAGTTTTGAAGAGGTAAAAAAGAAAGAATTATTTTAATGTTGGAGTTTTGAAGAGGTAAAAAAAAAAAAATTAACGTTGGAGTTTTGAAGAGGTAAAAAAAAAAATGTTGGAGTTTTGAAGAGGTAAAAAAAAAAGATTTCTTTTAATGTTGGAGTTTTGAAGAGGTAAAAAAAGAAATAAATCTTTTAATTTTGGAGTTTTGAAGAGGTAAAAAAAAGTTTTAAAAAAATGTTGGAGTTTTGAAGAGGTAAAAAAAAAAATGTTGGGCTTTTGAAGAGGTAAAAACAAAAATAATAATAACATTGGAGTTTTGAAGAGGTAAAAAAAGAAATAAATCTTTTAATGTTGGAGTTTTGAAGAGGTAAAAAAAGAAATAAATCTTTTAATGTTGGAGTTTTGAAGAGGTAAAAAAAAAAAAATATTGGAGTTTTGAAGAGGTAAAAAAAAAAGAAATTAATGTTGGAGTTTTGAAGAGGTAATAAACAAATAATTATTTTAATGTTGGAGTTTTGAAGAGGTAAAAAAAAAGAAAAAAAAGAATTTATGTTGGAGTTTTTAGAGAGGTAAAAAAGAAATAATTCTTTTAATGTTGGAGTTTTGAAGAGGTAAAAAAAAAAAAATGTTGGAGTTTTGAAGAGGTAGAAATGAAAGAATTCTTTTCATGTTTTAGTTTTGAAGAGGTAAAAAATAAAGAATTATTTTAATGTTGGAGTTTTGAAGGGGTAAAAAAAAAAAAAAAATTAATGTTGGAGTTTTGAAGAGGTAAAAAAAAATGTTGGAGTTTTGAAGAGGTAAAAAAAATATATTTCTTTTAATGTTGGAGTTTTGAAGAGGTAAAAAAAGAAATAAATCTTTTAATTTTGGAGTTTTGAAGAGGTAAAAAAAAGTTTAAATAAATGTTGGAGTTTTGAAGAGGTAAAAAAAAAAATGTTGGGCTTTTGAAGAGGTAAAAAAAAAAAAAAATGTTGGAGTTTTGAAGAGGTAAAAAAAAAAATGTTGGAGTTTTGAAGAGGTAGAAAAGAAAGAATTCTTTTCATGTTTTAGTTTTGAAGAGGTAAAAAAGAAAGAATTATTTTAATGTTGGAGTTTTGAAGAGGTAAAAAAAAAAAAATTAATGTTGGAGTTTTGAAGAGGTAAAAAAAAAAATGTTGGAGTTTTGAAGAGGTAAAAAAAAAGAAATTAATGTTGGAGTTTTGAAGAGGTAAAAAAAAAAGATTTCTTTTAATGTTGGAGTTTTGAAGAGGTAAAAAAAGAAATAAATCTTTTAATTTTGGAGTTTTGAAGAGGTAAAAAAAAGTTTTAAAAAAATGTTGGAGTTTTGAAGAGGTAAAAAAAAAAAATGTTGGGCTTTTGAAGAGGTAAAAACAAAAATAATAATAACATTGGAGTTTTGAAGAGGTAAAAAAAGAAATAAATCTTTTAATGTTGGAGTTTTGAAGAGGTAAAAAAAATATATATTGGACTTTTGAAGAGGTAAAAAAAAGAAATAAATCTTTTAATGTTGGAGTTTTGAAGAGGTAAAAAAAAAAATGTTGGAGTTTTGAAGAGGTAAAAAAAAAAGAAATTAATGTTGGAGTTTTGAAGAGGTAATAAACAAAGAATTATTTTAATGTTGGAGTTTTGAAGAGGTAAAAAAAAGAAAAAAAAGAATTTATGTTGGAGTTTTTAGAGAGGTAAAAAAGAAATAATTCTTTTAATGTTGGAGTTTTGAAGAGGTAAAAAAAAAAAATGTTGGAGTTTTGAAGAGGTAGAAAAGAAAGAATTCTTTTCATGTTTTAGTTTTGAAGAGGTAAAAAAGAAAGAATTATTTTAATGTTGGAGTTTTGAAGAGGTAAAAAAAAAATATTTCTTTTAATGTTGGAGTTTTGAAGAGGTAAAAAAAGAAATAAATCTTTTAATTTTGGAGTTTTGAAGAGGTAAAAAAAAGTTTTAAAAAAATGTTGTAGTTTTGAAGAGGTAAAAAAAAAAATGTTGGGCTTTTGAAGAGGTAAAAACAAAAATAATAATAACATTGGAGTTTTGAAGAGGTAAAAAAAGAAATAAATCTTTTAATTTTGGAGTTTTGAAGAGGTAAAAAAAAGTTTAAATAAATGTTGGAGTTTTGAAGAGGTAAAAAAAAAAATGTTGGGCTTTTGAAGAGGTAAAAATAATAATAACATTGGAGTTTTGAAGAGGTAAAAAAGAAAGAATTATTTTAATGTTGGAGTTTTGAAGAGGTAAAAAAAAATAAATAATAATGTTGGAGTTTTGAAGAGGTAAAAAAAAAAAAAAATGTTGGAGTTTTGAAGAGGTAAAAAAAAAATGTTGGAGTTTTGAAGAGGTAGAAAAGAAAGAATTCTTTTCATGTTTTAGTTTTGAAGAGGTAAAAAAGAAAGAATTATTTTAATGTTGGAGTTTTGAAGAGGTAAAAAAAAAAAAATTAATGTTGGAGTTTTGAAGAGGTAAAAAAAAAAATGTTGGAGTTTTGAAGAGGTAAAAAAAAAGAAATTAATGTTGGAGTTTTGAAGAGGTAAAAAAAAAAGATTTCTTTTAATGTTGGAGTTTTGAAGAGGTAAAAAAAGAAATAAATCTTTTAATTTTGGAGTTTTGAAGAGGTAAAAAAAAGTTTTAAAAAAATGTTGGAGTTTTGAAGAGGTAAAAAAAAAAAATGTTGGGCTTTTGAAGAGGTAAAAACAAAAATAATAATAACATTGGAGTTTTGAAGAGGTAAAAAAAGAAATAAATCTTTTAATGTTGGAGTTTTGAAGAGGTAAAAAAAATATATATTGGAGTTTTGAAGAGGTAAAAAAAGAAATAAATCTTTTAATGTTGGAGTTTTGAAGAGGTAAAAAAAAAAATGTTGGACTTTTGAAGAGGTAAAAAAAAAAGAAATTAATGTTGGAGTTTTGAAGAGGTAATAAACAAAGAATTATTTTAATGTTGGAGTTTTGAAGAGGTAAAAAAAAGAAAAAAAAGAATTTATGTTGGAGTTTTTAGAGAGGTAAAAAATAAATAATTCTTTTAATGTTGGAGTTTTGAAGAGGTAAAAAAAAAAAAAATGTTGGAGTTTTGAAGAGGTAGAAAAGAAAGAATTCTTTTCATGTTTTAGTTTTGAAGAGGTAAAAAAGAAAGAATTATTTTAATGTTGGAGTTTTGAAGAGGTAAAAAAAAAAAATTCTTTTAATGTTGGAGTTTTGAAGAGGTAAAAAAAGAAATAAATCTTTTAATTTTGGAGTTTTGAAGAGGTAAAAAAAAGTTTTAAAAAAATGTTGGAGTTTTGAAGAGGTAAAAAAAAAAATGTTGGGCTTTTGAAGAGGTAAAAACAAAAATAATAATAACATTGGAGTTTTGAAGAGGTAAAAAAAGAAATAAATCTTTTAATGTTGGAGTTTTGAAGAGGTAAAAAAAAAAAAGTTGGACTTTTGAAGAGATAAAAAAAAAAGAAATTAACGTTGGCGTTTTGAAGAGGTAAAAAAAGAAATAAATCTTTTAATGTTGGAGTTTTGAAGAGGTAAAAAAAAAAATGTTGGACTTTTGAAGAGGTAAAAAAAAAGAAATTAATGTTGGAGTTTTGAAGAGGTAATAAACAAATAATTATTTTAATGTTGGAGTTTTGAAGAGGTAAAAAAAAAGAAAAAAAAGAATTTATGTTGGAGTTTTTAGAGAGGTAAAAAAGAAATAATTCTTTTAATGTTGGAGTTTTGAAGAGGTAAAAAAAAAAATTGTTGGAGTTTTGAAGAGGTAGAAAAGAAAGAATTCTTTTCATGTTTTAGTTTTGAAGAGGTAAAAAAGAAAGAATTATTTTAATGTTGGAGTTTTGAAGAGGTAAAAAAAAAAAATTCTTTTAATGTTGGAGTTTTGAAGAGGTAAAAAAAGAAATAAATCTTTTAATTTTGGAGTTTTGAAGAGGTAAAAAAAAGTTTTAAAAAAATGTTGGAGTTTTGAAGAGGTAAAAAAAAAAATGTTGGGCTTTTGAAGAGGTAAAAACAAAAATAATAATAACATTGGAGTTTTGAAGAGGTAAAAAAAGAAATAAATCTTTTAATGTTGGAGTTTTGAAGAGGTAAAAAAAAAAAAGTTGGACTTTTGAAGAGATAAAAAAAAAAGAAATTAACGTTGGCGTTTTGAAGAGGTAAAAAAAGAAATAAATCTTTTAATGTTGGAGTTTTGAAGAGGTAAAAAAAAAAATGTTGGACTTTTGAAGAGGTAAAAAAAAAGAAATTAATGTTGGAGTTTTGAAGAGGTAATAAACAAATAATTATTTTAATGTTGGAGTTTTGAAGAGGTAAAAAAAAAGAAAAAAAAGAATTTATGTTGGAGTTTTTAGAGAGGTAAAAAAGAAATAATTCTTTTAATGTTGGAGTTTTGAAGAGGTAAAAAAAAAAATTGTTGGAGTTTTGAAGAGGTAGAAAAGAAAGAATTCTTTTCATGTTTTAGTTTTGAAGAGGTAAAAAAGAAAGAATTATTTTAATGTTGGAGTTTTGAAGAGGTAAAAAAAAAAAATTTCTTTTAATGTTGGAGTTTTGAAGAGGTAAAAAAAGAAATAAATCTTTTAATTTTGGAGTTTTGAAGAGGTAAAAAAAAAAATGTTGGGCTTTTGAAGAGGTAAAAACAAAAATAATAATAACATTGGAGTTTTGAAGAGGTAAAAAAAGAAATAAATCTTTTAATGTTGGAGTTTTGAAGAGGTAAAAAAAAAAATGTTGGACTTTTGAAGAGATAAAAAAAAAAGAAATTAACGTTGGCGTTTTGAAGGGGTAAAAAAAGAAATAAATCTTTTAATGTTGGAGTTTTGAAGAGGTAAAAAAAAAAAAATGTTGGACTTTTGAAGAGGTAAAAAAAAAGAAATTAATGTTGGAGTTTTGAAGAGGTAATAAACAAATAATTATTTTAATGTTGGAGTTTTGAAGAGGTAAAAAAAAAGAAAAAAAAGAATTTATGTTGGAGTTTTTAGAGAGGTAAAAAAGAAATAATTCTTTTAATGTTGGAGTTTTGAAGAGGTAAAAAAAAAAAATGTTGGAGTTTTGAAGAGGTAGAAAAGAAAGAATTCTTTTCATGTTTTAGTTTTGAAGAGGTAAAAAAGAAAGAATTATTTTAATGTTGGAGTTTTGAAGAGGTAAAAAAAAAAAAAAAAATAATGTTGGAGTTTTGAAGAGGTAAAAAAAAAATGTTGGAGTTTTGAAGAGGTAAAAAAAAAATATTTCTTTTAATGTTGGAGTTTTGAAGAGGTAAAAAAAGAAATAAATCTTTTAATTTTGGAGTTTTGAAGAGGTAAAAAAAAGTTTTAAAAAAATGTTGGAGTTTTGAAGAGGTAAAAAAAAATGTTGGGCTTTTGAAGAGGTAAAAACAAAAATAATAATAACATTGGAGTTTTGAAGAGGTAAAAAAGAAATAATTATTTTAATGTTGGAGTTTTGAAGAGGTAAAAAAAAAAAATTAATGTTGGAGTTTTGAAGAGGTAAAAAAAAAATGTTGGAGTTTTGAAGAGGTAAAAAAAAAGAAATTAATGTTGGAGTTTTGAAGAGGTAAAAAAGAAAGAATTATTTTAATGTTGGAGTTTTGAAGAGGTAAAAAAAAAGAAATTAATGTTGGAGTTTTGAAGAGGTAAAAAAAAAAGATTTCTTTTAATGTTGGAGTTTTGAAGAGGTAAAAAAAGAAATAAATCTTTTAATTTTGAGTTTTGAAGAGGTAAAAAAAAGTTTTAAAAAAATGTTGGGCTTTTGAAGAGGTAAAAACAAAAATAATAATAACATTGGAGTTTTGAAGAGGTAAAAAAAGAAATAAATCTTTTAATGTTGGAGTTTTGAAGAGGTAAAAAAATCTATATTGGACTTTTGAAGAGATAAAAAAAAAAGAAATTAACGTTGGAGTTTTGAAGAGGTAAAAAAAAAAAAATGTTGGACTTTTGAAGAGGTAAAAAAAAAAGAAATTAATGTTGGAGTTTTGAAGAGGTAATAAACAAAGAATTATTTTAATGTTGGAGTTTTGAAGAGGTAAAAAAAAGAAAAAAAAGAATTTATGTTGGAGTTTTTAGAGAGGTAAAAAAGAAATAATTCTTTTAATGTTGGAGTTTTGAAGAGGTAAAAAAAAAAAAAATGTTGGAGTTTTGAAGAGGTAGAAAAGAAAGAATTCTTTTCATGTTTTAGTTTTGAAGAGGTAAAAAAGAAAGAATTATTTTAATGTTGGAGTTTTGAAGAGGTAAAAAAAAAAATAATAATAATGTTGGAGTTTTGAAGAGGTAAAAAAAAAAATGTTGGGCTTTTGAAGAGGTAAAAACAAAAATAATAATAACATTGGAGTTTTGAAGAGGTAAAAAAAGAAATAAATCTTTTAATGTTGGAGTTTTGAAGAGGTAAAAAAAAAAATGTTGGACTTTTGAAGAGATAAAAAAAAAAGAAATTAACGTTGGCCTTTGAAGAGGTAAAAAAAGAAATAAATCTTTTAATGTTGGAGTTTTGAAGAGGTAAAAAAAAAAAATGTTGGACTTTTGAAGAGGTAAAAAAAAAAAGAAATTAATGTTGGAGTTTTGAAGAGGTAAAAAAAAAAATGTTGGAGTTTTGAAGAGGTAAAAAAAAAGAAATTAATGTTGGAGTTTTGAAGAGGTAAAAAAAAAAGATTTCTTTTAATGTTGGAGTTTTGAAGAGGTAAAAAAAGAAATAAATCTTTTAATTTTGGAGTTTTGAAGAGGTAAAAAAAAGTTTTAAAAAAATGTTGGAGTTTTGAAGAGGTAAAAAAAAAAAATGTTGGGCTTTTGAAGAGGTAAAAACAAAAATAATAATAACATTGGAGTTTTGAAGAGGTAAAAAAAGAAATAAATCTTTTAATGTTGGAGTTTTGAAGAGGTAAAAAAAATATATATTGGAGTTTTGAAGAGGTAAAAAAAGAAATAAATCTTTTAATGTTGGAGTTTTGAAGAGGTAAAAAAAAAAATGTTGGACTTTTGAAGAGGTAAAAAAAAAAGAAATTATTGTTGGAGTTTTGAAGAGGTAATAAACAAAGAATTATTTTAATGTTGGAGTTTTGAAGAGGTAAAAAAAAGAAAAAAAAGAATTTATGTTGGAGTTTTTAGAGAGGTAAAAAAGAAATAATTCTTTTAATGTTGGAGTTTTGAAGAGGTAAAAAAAAAAATTGTTGGAGTTTTGAAGAGGTAGAAAAGAAAGAATTCTTTTCATGTTTTAGTTTTGAAGAGGTAAAAAAAAAAAATATTAATGTTGGAGTTTTGAAGAGGTAAAAAAAAAAAAAAATGTTGGAGTTTTGAAGAGGTAAAAAAAAAAATGTTGGAGTTTTGAAGAGGTAAAAAAAATATATTTCTTTTAATGTTGGAGTTTTGAAGAGGTAAAAAAAAAAAATGTTGGGCTTTTGAAGAGGTAAAAACAAAAATAATAATAACATTGGAGTTTTGAAGAGGTAAAAAAAGAAATAAATCTTTTAATGTTGGAGTTTTGAAGAGGTAAAAAAAAAAAATGTTGGACTTTTGAAGAGATAAAAAAAAAAGAAATTAACGTTGGCGTTTTGAAGAGGTAAAAAAAGAAATAAATCTTTTAATGTTGGAGTTTTGAAGAGGTAAAAAAAAAAAAAATGTTGGACTTTTGAAGAGGTAAAAAAAAAAAGAAATTAATGTTGGAGTTTTGAGGAGGAAATAAACAAAGAATTATTTTAATGTTGGAGTTTTGAAGAGGTAAAAAAAAGAAAAAAAAGAATTTATGTTGGAGTTTTTAGAGAGGTAAAAAAGAAATAATTATTTTAATGTTGGAGTTTTGAAGAGGTAAAAAAAAATAAAAAATGTTGGAGTTTTGAAGAGGTAAAAAAGAAAGAATTATTTTAATGTTAAACTTTTGAAGAGGTAAAAAAAAAAAAAATTAATGTTGGACTTTTGAAGAGGTAAAAAAGAAAGAATTCTTTTAATGTTGGAGTTTTGAAGAGGTAAAAAAAGAAATAAATCTTTTAATGTTGGAGTTTTGAAGAGGTAAAAAAAAGAAATAAATCTTTTAATGTTGGAGTTTTGAAGAGGTAAAAAAAAAAGAAATTAATGTTGGAGTTTTGAAGAGGTAAAAAAAGAAATACATCTTTTAATGTTGGAGTTTTGAAGAGGTAAAAAAAAATAAAAAATGTTGGAGTTTTGAAGAGGTAAAAAAGAAAGAATTATTTTAATGTTAAACTTTTTAAGAGGTAAAAAAAAAAAAAATTAATGTTGGACTTTTGAAGAGGTAAAAAAGAAAGAATTCTTTTAATGTTGGAGTTTTGAAGAGGTAAAAAAATAAATAAATCGTTTAATGTTGGAGTTTTGAAGAGGTAAAAAAAGAAATAAATCTTTTAATGTTGGAGTTTTGAAGAGGTAAAAAAAAAGAAATTAATGTTGGAGTTTTGAAGAGGTAAAAAAAGAAATACATCTTTTATTGTTGGAGTTTTGAAGAGGTAAAAAAAAAAAAAAATAATAATAATGTTGAAACTCCAACATAATTTTTTTTTTAGAGAAGTAAAAAAGAAAGAATTATTTTAATGTTGGAGTTTTGAAGAGGTAAAAAAAAAAATGTTGCAGTTTTGAAGAGGTAAAAAAAAAAATGTTGGAGTTTTGAAGAGGTAAAAAAAAAAAAATGTTGGGCTTTTGAAGAGGTAAAAACAAAAATAATAATAACATTGGAGTTTTGAAGAGGTAAAAAAAGAAATAAATCTTTTAATGTTGGAGTTTTGAAGAGGTAAAAAAAAAAAATGTTGGACTTTTGAAGAGATAAAAAAAAAAGAAATTAACGTTGGAGTTTTGAAGAGGTAAAAAAAGAAATACATCTTTTAATGTTGGAGTTTTGAAGAGGTAAAAAAAAAAAAATGTTGGACTTTTGAAGAGCTAAAAAAAAAAGAAATTAATGTTGGAGTTTTGAAGAGGTAATAAACAAAGAATTATTTTAATGTTGGAGTTTTGAAGAGGTAAAAAAGAAAGAATTATTTTAATGTTGGAGTTTTGAAGAGGGAAAAAAAATGTTGGAGTTTTGAAGAGGTAAAAAAAAAAAAAAAAAAAATTACGTTGGAGTTTTGAAGAGGTAAAAAAGGAAAGAATTCTTTTAATGTTGGAGTTTTGAAGAGGTAAAAAAGAAATAATTATTTTAATGTTGGAGTTTTGAAGAGGTAAAAAAAAGAAATAATTATTTTACTGTTGGAGTTTTGAAGAGGTAAAAAAAAAAAATGTGGACTCTTGAAGAGGTAAAAAAGAAATCAATCTTTTAAGGTTGGACTTTTGAAGAGGTAAAAAAAAGAAACGTTGGACTTTTGAAGAGGTAAAAAAAAAAAAAAAAAAAGTTGGAGTTTTGAAGAGGTAAAAAAAATAAATAAAAAAAATTGTGGAGTTTTGAAGAGGAAAAAAAAGGAACAAAAAATCAATGTTGGAGTTTTGAAGAGGTAAAAAAAAAAAAAGTTGGAGTTTTGAAGAGGAAAAAAAAAAAAAAAATTTAGGAGTTTTGAAGAGGTAAAAAAAAAAATAAAAAATTTTGGAGTTTTGAAGAGGTAAAAAAAAATAAAAAAAATTTGGAGTTTTGAAGAGGTAAAAAAAAAAAAAAAAGTTGGAGTTTTGAAGAGGTAAAAAAAGGAACAAAAAATCAATGTTGGAGTTTTGAATAGGTAAAAAAAAAAAAAAAAAATTGTGGAGTTTTGGAGAGGTAAAAAAAAAAAAAAAAAAAAATTGTGGAGTTTTGAAGAGGTAAAAAAAAATAACAATTTAGGAGTTTTGAAGAGGTAAAAAAAAATAAAAATTGTGGAGTTTTGAAGAGGTAAAAAAAAAAAAAAATTGAGTTTTGAAGAGGTAAAAAAAAAAAAAAAAGTTGGAGTTTTGAAGAGGTAAAAAAAAAAAAAATTGTGGAGTTTTGAAGAGGTAAAAAAAAAAAAAAAAAAGTTGGAGTTTTGAAGAGGTAAAAAAAAAAAAAGTTGGAGTTTTGAAGAGGTAAAAAAAGAAACAATAAATCAATGTTGGAGTTTTGAAGAGGTAAAAAAAAAAAAAAAGTTGGAGTTTTGAAGAGGTAAAAAAACGAACAAAAAATCAATGTTGGAGTTTTGAAGAGGTAAAAAAAAAAAAAAATGTTGGAGTTTTGAAGAGGTAAAAAAAAAAAAAAAAATTGTGGAGTTTTGAAGAGGTAAAAAAAAAAAAAAAAAATTGTGGAGTTTTGGAGAGGTAAAAAAAAAAAAAAAAAAAATTGTGGAGTTTTGAAGAGGTAAAAAAAAATAACAATTTAGGAGTTTTGAAGAGGTAAAAAAAAATAAAAATTGTGGAGTTTTGAAGAGGTAAAAAAAAAAAAAAATTGAGTTTTTTGAAGAGGTAAAAAAAAAAAAAAAAGTTGGAGTTTTGAAGAGGTAAAAAAAAAAAAAAAAAATTTAGGAGTTTTGAAGAGGTAAAAAAAAAAAATTGAGTTTTGAAGAGGTAAAAAAAAAAAAAAAAAAAATTGAGTTTTGAAGAGCTAAAAAAAGGAACAAAAAATCAATGTTGGAGTTTTGAAGAGGTAAAAAATAAATAAATAAATTTAGGAGTTTTGAATAGGTAAAAAAAAAAAAAAAAATTGTGGAGTTTTGAAGAGGTAAAAAAAATTTAAAAAAAATTTAGGAGTTTTGAAGAGGTAAAAAAAATAAAAAAAAAATTTAGGAGTTTTGAAGAGGTAAAAAAAAAAAAAAAAAAAGTTGGAGTTTTGAAGAGGTAAAAAAAATAAATAAAAAAAATTGTGGAGTTTTGAAGAGGAAAAAAAAGGAACAAAAAATCAATGTTGGAGTTTTGAAGAGGTAAAAAAAAAAAAAAGTTGGTGTTTTGAAGAGGAAAAAAAAAAAAAAATTTAGGAGTTTTGAAGAGGTAAAAAAAAAAAAAAAAATTTTTGGAGTTTTGAAGAGGTAAAAAAAAATAAAAAAATTTTGGAGTTTTGAAGAGGTAAAAAAAAAAAAAAAAGTTGGAGTTTTGAAGAGGTAAAAAAAGGAACAAAAAATCAATGTTGGAGTTTTGAATAGGTAAAAAAAAAAAAAAAAAATTGTGGAGTTTTGGAGAGGTAAAAAAAAAAAAAAAAAAAATTGTGGAGTTTTGAAGAGGTAAAAAAAAATAACAATTTAGGAGTTTTGAAGAGGTAAAAAAAAATAAAAATTGTGGAGTTTTGAAGAGGTAAAAAAAAAAAAAAATTGAGTTTTTTGAAGAGGTAAAAAAAAAAAAAAAAGTTGGAGTTTTGAAGAGGTAAAAAAAAAAAAAAAAAATTTAGGAGTTTTGAAGAGGTAAAAAAAAAAAAATTGTGGAGTTTTGAAGAGGTAAAAAAAAAAAAAAAAAAGTTGGAGTTTTGAAGAGGTAAAAAAAAAAAAAGTTGGAGTTTTGAAGAGGTAAAAAAAGAAACAATAAATCAATGTTGGAGTTTTGAAGAGGTAAAAAAAAAAAAAAAGTTGGAGTTTTGAAGAGGTAAAAAAACGAACAAAAAATCAATGTTGGAGTTTTGAAGAGGTAAAAAAAAAAAAAAATGTTGGAGTTTTGAAGAGGTAAAAAAAAAAAAAAAAATTGTGGAGTTTTGAAGAGGTAAAAAAAAAAAAAAAAAGTTGGAGTTTTGAAGAGGTAAAAAAAAAATAAAAAAATTTGAGTTTTGAAGAGGTAAAAAAACGAACAAAAAATCAATGTTGGAGTTTTGAAGAGGTAAAAAAAAAAAAAAATGTTGGAGTTTTGAAGAGGTAAAAAAAAAAAAAAAAACATGTTGGAGTTTTAGAGAGGTAAAAAAGAAAGAATTATTTTAATGTTGGAGTTTTGAAGAGGTAAAAAAAGAAATAAATCTTTTAATTTTGGAGTTTTGAAGAGGTAAAAAAAAGTTTAAAAAAATGTTGGAGTTTTGAAGAGGTAAAAAAAAAAAAAAATGTTGGGCTTTTGAAGAGGTAAAAAAAAAAGTTGGACTTTTGAAGAGGTAAAAACAAAACGTTGGACTTTTGAAGAGATAAAAAAAAAGAAATTAATGTTGGAGTTTTGAAGAGGAAAAAAAAGAAATACATCTTTTAATGTTGGAGTTTTGAAGAGGTAAAAAAAATTAAAAAAATGTTGGAGTTCTGAAGAGGTAGAAAAGAAAGAATTCTTTTAATGTTTTAGTTTTGAAGAGGAAAAAAAAAGAAAGAAATATTTTAATGTTGGAGATTTGAAGAGGTAAAAAAAATAATAATAATAATGTTGGAGTTTTGAAGAGGTAAAAAAAGAAATAAATCTTTTAATTTTGGAGTTTTGAAGAGGTAAAAAAAAGTTTAAAAAAATGTTGGAGTTTTGAAGAGGTAAAAAAAAAAAAATGTTGGGCTTTTGAAGAGGTAAAAAAAAAAGTTGGACTTTTGAAGAGGTAAAAACAAAATGTTGGACTTTTGAAGAGATAAAAAAAAAGAAATTAATGTTGGAGTTTTGAAGAGGTAAAAAAAGAAATACATCTTTTAATGTTGGAGTTTTGAAGAGGTAAAAAAAAATAAAAAAAATGTTGGAGTTCTGAAGAGGTAGAAAAGAAAGAATTCTTTTAATGTTTTAGTTTTGAAGAGGAAAAAAAAAGAAAGAAATATTTTAATGTTGGAGATTTGAAGAGGTAAAAAAAATAAAAAAAAATATGTTGGAGTTTTAGAGAGGTAAAAAAAAAAGTTGGACTTTTGAAGAGGTAAAAAAGAAAGAATTCTTTTAATGTTGGAGTTTTGAAGAGGTAAAAAAAGAAATAATCTTTTAATGTTGGAGTTTTGAAGAGGTAAAAAAAAAAAAAAATGTTGGGCTTTTGAAGAGGTAAAAAAAAAAGTTGGACTTTTGAAGAGGTAAAACAAAATGTTGGACTTTTGAAGAGATAAAAAAAAAGAAATTAATGTTGGAGTTTTGAAGAGGTAAAAAAAGAAATACATCTTTTAATGTTGGAGTTTTGAAGAGGTAAAAAAAATTTAAAAAAATGTTGGAGTTCTGAAGAGGTAGAAAAGAAAGAATTCTTTTAATGTTTTAGTTTTGAAGAGGAAAAAAAAAGAAAGAAATATTTTAATGTTGGAGATTTGAAGAGGTAAAAAAAATAAATAAAAATATGTTGGAGTTTTAGAGAGGTAAAAAAAAAAGTTGGAGTTTTGAAGAGGTAAAAAAGAAAGAATTATTTTAATGTTGGAGTTTTGAAGAGGTAAAAAAAGAAATAATCTTTTAATGTTGGAGTTTTGAAGAGGTAAAAAAAAAAAAAATGTTGGAGTTTTGAAGAGGTAGAAAAGAAAGAATTCTTTTCATGTTTTAGTTTTGAAGAGGTAAAAAAGAAAGAATTATTTTAATGTTGGAGTTTTGAAGAGGTAAAAAAAAAAAAATTAATGTTGGAGTTTTGAAGAGGTAAAAAAAAAAAAAAATGTTGGAGTTTTGAAGAGGTAAAAAAAAAAATGTTGGAGTTTTGAAGAAGTAGAAAAGAAAGAATTATTTTCATGTTTTAGTTTTGAAGAGGTAAAAAAGAAAGAATTATTTTAATGTTGGAGTTTTGAAGAGGTAAAAAAAAAAAAATTAACGTTGGAGTTTTGAAGAGGTAAAAAAAAAAATGTTGGAGTTTTGAAGAGGTAAAAAAAAAAGATTTCTTTTAATGTTGGAGTTTTGAAGAGGTAAAAAAAGAAATAAATCTTTTAATTTTGGAGTTTTGAAGAGGTAAAAAAAAGTTTTAAAAAAATGTTGGAGTTTTGAAGAGGTAAAAAAAAAAATGTTGGGCTTTTGAAGAGGTAAAAACAAAAATAATAATAACATTGGAGTTTTGAAGAGGTAAAAAAAGAAATAAATCTTTTAATGTTGGAGTTTTGAAGAGGTAAAAAAAGAAATAAATCTTTTAATGTTGGAGTTTTGAAGAGGTAAAAAAAAAAAAATATTGGAGTTTTGAAGAGGTAAAAAAAAAAGAAATTAATGTTGGAGTTTTGAAGAGGTAATAAACAAATAATTATTTTAATGTTGGAGTTTTGAAGAGGTAAAAAAAAAGAAAAAAAAGAATTTATGTTGGAGTTTTTAGAGAGGTAAAAAAGAAATAATTCTTTTAATGTTGGAGTTTTGAAGAGGTAAAAAAAAAAAAATGTTGGAGTTTTGAAGAGGTAGAAATGAAAGAATTCTTTTCATGTTTTAGTTTTGAAGAGGTAAAAAATAAAGAATTATTTTAATGTTGGAGTTTTGAAGGGGTAAAAAAAAAAAAAAAATTAATGTTGGAGTTTTGAAGAGGTAAAAAAAAATGTTGGAGTTTTGAAGAGGTAAAAAAAAAATATTTCTTTTAATGTTGGAGTTTTGAAGAGGTAAAAAAAGAAATAAATCTTTTAATTTTGGAGTTTTGAAGAGGTAAAAAAAAGTTTAAATAAATGTTGGAGTTTTGAAGAGGTAAAAAAAAAAATGTTGGGCTTTTGAAGAGGTAAAAAAAAAAAAAAATGTTGGAGTTTTGAAGAGGTAAAAAAAAAAATGTTGGAGTTTTGAAGAGGTAGAAAAGAAAGAATTCTTTTCATGTTTTAGTTTTGAAGAGGTAAAAAAGAAAGAACTATTTTAATGTTGGAGTTTTGAAGAGGTAAAAAAAAAAAAATTAATGTTGGAGTTTTGAAGAGGTAAAAAAAAAAATGTTGGAGTTTTGAAGAGGTAAAAAAAAAGAAATTAATGTTGGAGTTTTGAAGAGGTAAAAAAAAAAGATTTCTTTTAATGTTGGAGTTTTGAAGAGGTAAAAAAAGAAATAAATCTTTTAATTTTGGAGTTTTGAAGAGGTAAAAAAAAGTTTTAAAAAAATGTTGGAGTTTTGAAGAGGTAAAAAAAAAAAATGTTGGGCTTTTGAAGAGGTAAAAACAAAAATAATAATAACATTGGAGTTTTGAAGAGGTAAAAAAAGAAATAAATCTTTTAATGTTGGAGTTTTGAAGAGGTAAAAAAAATATATATTGGACTTTTGAAGAGGTAAAAAAAAGAAATAAATCTTTTAATGTTGGAGTTTTGAAGAGGTAAAAAAAAAAATGTTGGAGTTTTGAAGAGGTAAAAAAAAAAGAAATTAATGTTGGAGTTTTGAAGAGGTAATAAACAAAGAATTATTTTAATGTTGGAGTTTTGAAGAGGTAAAAAAAAGAAAAAAAAGAATTTATGTTGGAGTTTTTAGAGAGGTAAAAAAGAAATAATTCTTTTAATGTTGGAGTTTTGAAGAGGTAAAAAAAAAAAAATGTTGGAGTTTTGAAGAGGTAGAAAAGAAAGAATTCTTTTCATGTTTTAGTTTTGAAGAGGTAAAAAAGAAAGAATTATTTTAATGTTGGAGTTTTGAAGAGGTAAAAAAAAAATATTTCTTTTAATGTTGGAGTTTTGAAGAGGTAAAAAAAGAAATAAATCTTTTAATTTTGGAGTTTTGAAGAGGTAAAAAAAAGTTTTAAAAAAATGTTGTAGTTTTGAAGAGGTAAAAAAAAAAATGTTGGGCTTTTGAAGAGGTAAAAACAAAAATAATAATAACATTGGAGTTTTGAAGAGGTAAAAAAAGAAATAAATCTTTTAATTTTGGAGTTTTGAAGAGGTAAAAAAAAGTTTAAATAAATGTTGGAGTTTTGAAGAGGTAAAAAAAAAAATGTTGGGCTTTTGAAGAGGTAAAAACAAAAATAATAATAACATTGGAGTTTTGAAGAGGTAAAAAAGAAAGAATTATTTTAATGTTGGAGTTTTGAAGAGGTAAAAAAAAATAAATAATAATGTTGGAGTTTTGAAGAGGTAAAAAAAAAAAAAAATGTTGGAGTTTTGAAGAGGTAAAAAAAAAATGTTGGAGTTTTGAAGAGGTAGAAAAGAAAGAATTCTTTTCATGTTTTAGTTTTGAAGAGGTAAAAAAGAAAGAATTATTTTAATGTTGGAGTTTTGAAGAGGTAAAAAAAAAAAAATTAATGTTGGAGTTTTGAAGAGGTAAAAAAAAAAATGTTGGAGTTTTGAAGAGGTAAAAAAAAAGAAATTAATGTTGGAGTTTTGAAGAGGTAAAAAAAAAAGATTTCTTTTAATGTTGGAGTTTTGAAGAGGTAAAAAAAGAAATAAATCTTTTAATTTTGGAGTTTTGAAGAGGTAAAAAAAAGTTTTAAAAAAATGTTGGAGTTTTGAAGAGGTAAAAAAAAAAAATGTTGGGCTTTTGAAGAGGTAAAAACAAAAATAATAATAACATTGGAGTTTTGAAGAGGTAAAAAAAGAAATAAATCTTTTAATGTTGGAGTTTTGAAGAGGTAAAAAAAATATATATTGGAGTTTTGAAGAGGTAAAAAAAGAAATAAATCTTTTAATGTTGGAGTTTTGAAGAGGTAAAAAAAAAAATGTTGGACTTTTGAAGAGGTAAAAAAAAAAGAAATTAATGTTGGAGTTTTGAAGAGGTAATAAACAAAGAATTATTTTAATGTTGGAGTTTTGAAGAGGTAAAAAAAAGAAAAAAAAGAATTTATGTTGGAGTTTTTAGAGAGGTAAAAAATAAATAATTCTTTTAATGTTGGAGTTTTGAAGAGGTAAAAAAAAAAAAAATGTTGGAGTTTTGAAGAGGTAGAAAAGAAAGAATTCTTTTCATGTTTTAGTTTTGAAGAGGTAAAAAAGAAAGAATTATTTTAATGTTGGAGTTTTGAAGAGGTAAAAAAAAAAATTTCTTTTAATGTTGGAGTTTTGAAGAGGTAAAAAAAGAAATAAATCTTTTAATTTTGGAGTTTTGAAGAGGTAAAAAAAAGTTTTAAAAAAATGTTGGAGTTTTGAAGAGGTAAAAAAAAAAATGTTGGGCTTTTGAAGAGGTAAAAACAAAAATAATAATAACATTGGAGTTTTGAAGAGGTAAAAAAAGAAATAAATCTTTTAATGTTGGAGTTTTGAAGAGGTAAAAAAAAAAAAGTTGGACTTTTGAAGAGATAAAAAAAAAAGAAATTAACGTTGGCGTTTTGAAGAGGTAAAAAAAGAAATAAATCTTTTAATGTTGGAGTTTTGAAGAGGTAAAAAAAAAAAATGTTGGACTTTTGAAGAGGTAAAAAAAAAGAAATTAATGTTGGAGTTTTGAAGAGGTAATAAACAAATAATTATTTTAATGTTGGAGTTTTGAAGAGGTAAAAAAAAAGAAAAAAAAGAATTTATGTTGGAGTTTTTAGAGAGGTAAAAAAGAAATAATTCTTTTAATGTTGGAGTTTTGAAGAGGTAAAAAAAAAAATTGTTGGAGTTTTGAAGAGGTAGAAAAGAAAGAATTCTTTTCATGTTTTAGTTTTGAAGAGGTAAAAAAGAAAGAATTATTTTAATGTTGGAGTTTTGAAGAGGTAAAAAAAAAAAATTTCTTTTAATGTTGGAGTTTTGAAGAGGTAAAAAAAGAAATAAATCTTTTAATTTTGGAGTTTTGAAGAGGTAAAAAAAAGTTTTAAAAAAATGTTGGAGTTTTGAAGAGGTAAAAAAAAAAATGTTGGGCTTTTGAAGAGGTAAAAACAAAAATAATAATAACATTGGAGTTTTGAAGAGGTAAAAAAAGAAATAAATCTTTTAATGTTGGAGTTTTGAAGAGGTAAAAAAAAAAATGTTGGACTTTTGAAGAGATAAAAAAAAAAGAAATTAACGTTGGCGTTTTGAAGGGGTAAAAAAAGAAATAAATCTTTTAATGTTGGAGTTTTGAAGAGGTAAAAAAAAAAAAATGTTGGACTTTTGAAGAGGTAAAAAAAAAGAAATTAATGTTGGAGTTTTGAAGAGGTAATAAACAAATAATTATTTTAATGTTGGAGTTTTGAAGAGGTAAAAAAAAAAAATGTTGGAGTTTTGAAGAGGTAGAAAAGAAAGAATTCTTTTCATGTTTTAGTTTTGAAGAGGTAAAAAAGAAAGAATTATTTTAATGTTGGAGTTTTGAAGAGGTAAAAAAAAAAAAAAAATTAATGTTGGAGTTTTGAAGAGGTAAAAAAAAAAATGTTGGAGTTTTGAAGAGGTAAAAAAAAAATATTTCTTTTAATGTTGGAGTTTTGAAGAGGTAAAAAAAGAAATAAATCTTTTAATTTTGGAGTTTTGAAGAGGTAAAAAAAAGTTTTAAAAAAATGTTGGAGTTTTGAAGAGGTAAAAAAAAATGTTGGGCTTTTGAAGAGGTAAAAACAAAAATAATAATAACATTGGAGTTTTGAAGAGGTAAAAAAGAAATAATTATTTTAATGTTGGAGTTTTGAAGAGGTAAAAAAAAAAAATTAATGTTGGAGTTTTGAAGAGGTAAAAAAAAAATGTTGGAGTTTTGAAGAGGTAAAAAAAAAGAAATTAATGTTGGAGTTTTGAAGAGGTAAAAAAGAAAGAATTATTTTAATGTTGGAGTTTTGAAGAGGTAAAAAAAAAAAATTAATGTTGGAGTTTTGAAGAGGTAAAAAAAAAAATGTTGGAGTTTTGAAGAGGTAAAAAAAAAGAAATTAATGTTGGAGTTTTGAAGAGGTAAAAAAAAAAGATTTCTTTTAATGTTGGAGTTTTGAAGAGGTAAAAAAAGAAATAAATCTTTTAATTTTGAGTTTTGAAGAGGTAAAAAAAAGTTTTAAAAAAATGTTGGGCTTTTGAAGAGGTAAAAACAAAAATAATAATAACATTGGAGTTTTGAAGAGGTAAAAAAAGAAATAAATCTTTTAATGTTGGAGTTTTGAAGAGGTAAAAAAATCTATATTGGACTTTTGAAGAGATAAAAAAAAAAGAAATTAACGTTGGAGTTTTGAAGAGGTAAAAAAAAAAAAATGTTGGACTTTTGAAGAGGTAAAAAAAAAAGAAATTAATGTTGGAGTTTTGAAGAGGTAATAAACAAAGAATTATTTTAATGTTGGAGTTTTGAAGAGGTAAAAAAAAGAAAAAAAAGAATTTATGTTGGAGTTTTTAGAGAGGTAAAAAAGAAATAATTCTTTTAATGTTGGAGTTTTGAAGAGGTAAAAAAAAAAAAATGTTGGAGTTTTGAAGAGGTAGAAAAGAAAGAATTCTTTTCATGTTTTAGTTTTGAAGAGGTAAAAAAGAAAGAATTATTTTAATGTTGGAGTTTTGAAGAGGTAAAAAAAATAATAATAATAATGTTGGAGTTTTGAAGAGGTAAAAAAAAAATATTTCTTTTAATGTTGGAGTTTTGAAGAGGTAAAAAAAAAAATGTTGGGCTTTTGAAGAGGTAAAAACAAAAATAATAATAACATTGGAGTTTTGAAGAGGTAAAAAAAGAAATAAATCTTTTAATGTTGGAGTTTTGAAGAGGTAAAAAAAAAAATGTTGGACTTTTGAAGAGATAAAAAAAAAAGAAATTAACGTTGGCCTTTGAAGAGGTAAAAAAAGAAATAAATCTTTTAATGTTGGAGTTTTGAAGAGGTAAAAAAAAAAAAATGTTGGACTTTTGAAGAGGTAAAAAAAAAAGAAATTAATGTTGGAGTTTTGAAGAGGTAAAAAAAAAAATGTTGGAGTTTTGAAGAGGTAAAAAAAAAGAAATTAATGTTGGAGTTTTGAAGAGGTAAAAAAAAAAGATTTCTTTTAATGTTGGAGTTTTGAAGAGGTAAAAAAAGAAATAAATCTTTTAATTTTGGAGTTTTGAAGAGGTAAAAAAAAGTTTTAAAAAAATGTTGGAGTTTTGAAGAGGTAAAAAAAAAAAATGTTGGGCTTTTGAAGAGGTAAAAACAAAAATAATAATAACATTGGAGTTTTGAAGAGGTAAAAAAAGAAATAAATCTTTTAATGTTGGAGTTTTGAAGAGGTAAAAAAAATATATATTGGAGTTTTGAAGAGGTAAAAAAAGAAATAAATCTTTTAATGTTGGAGTTTTGAAGAGGTAAAAAAAAAAATGTTGGACTTTTGAAGAGGTAAAAAAAAAAAAAATTAATGTTGGAGTTTTGAAGAGGTAATAAACAAAGAATTATTTTAATGTTGGAGTTTTGAAGAGGTAAAAAAAAGAAAAAAAAGAATTTATGTTGGAGTTTTTAGAGAGGTAAAAAAGAAATAATTCTTTTAATGTTGGAGTTTTGAAGAGGTAAAAAAAATAAAAAATGTTGGAGTTTTGAAGAGGTAGAAAAGAAAGAATTCTTTTCATGTTTTAGTTTTGAAGAGGTAAAAAAAAAAAATATTAATGTTAGAGTTTTGAAGAGGTAAAAAAAAAAAAAAATGTTGGAGTTTTGAAGAGGTAAAAAAAAAAATGTTGGAGTTTTGAAGAGGTAAAAAAAATATATTTCTTTTAATGTTGGAGTTTTGAAGAGGTAAAAAAAAAAATGTTGGGCTTTTGAAGAGGTAAAAACAAAAATAATAATAACATTGGAGTTTTGAAGAGGTAAAAAAAGAAATAAATCTTTTAATGTTGGAGTTTTGAAGAGGTAAAAAAAAAAAATGTTGGACTTTTGAAGAGATAAAAAAAAAAGAAATTAACGTTGGCGTTTTGAAGAGGTAAAAAAAGAAATAAATCTTTTAATGTTGGAGTTTTGAAGAGGTAAAAAAAAAAAAAATGTTGGACTTTTGAAGAGGTAAAAAAAAAAAGAAATTAATGTTGGAGTTTTGAGGAGGAAATAAACAAAGAATTATTTTAATGTTGGAGTTTTGAAGAGGTAAAAAAAAGAAAAAAAAGAATTTATGTTGGAGTTTTTAGAGAGGTAAAAAAGAAATAATTATTTTAATGTTGGAGTTTTGAAGAGGTAAAAAAAAATAAAAAATGTTGGAGTTTTGAAGAGGTAAAAAAGAAAGAATTATTTTAATGTTAAACTTTTGAAGAGGTAAAAAAAAAAAAAATTAATGTTGGACTTTTGAAGAGGTAAAAAAGAAAGAATTCTTTTAATGTTGGAGTTTTGAAGAGGTAAAAAAAGAAATAAATCTTTTAATGTTGGAGTTTTGAAGAGGTAAAAAAAAGAAATAAATCTTTTAATGTTGGAGTTTTGAAGAGGTAAAAAAAAAAGAAATTAATGTTGGAGTTTTGAAGAGGTAAAAAAAGAAATACATCTTTTAATGTTGGAGTTTTGAAGAGGTAAAAAAAAATAAAAAATGTTGGAGTTTTGAAGAGGTAAAAAAGAAAGAATTATTTTAATGTTAAACTTTTTAAGAGGTAAAAAAAAAAAAAATTAATGTTGGACTTTTGAAGAGGTAAAAAAGAAAGAATTCTTTTAATGTTGGAGTTTTGAAGAGGTAAAAAAATAAATAAATCGTTTAATGTTGGAGTTTTGAAGAGGTAAAAAAAGAAATAAATCTTTTAATGTTGGAGTTTTGAAGAGGTAAAAAAAAAGAAATTAATGTTGGAGTTTTGAAGAGGTAAAAAAAGAAATACATCTTTTATTGTTGGAGTTTTGAAGAGGTAAAAAAAAAAAAAAAAAAAATAATGTTGAAACTCCAACATAATTTTTTTTTTAGAGAAGTAAAAAAGAAAGAATTATTTTAATGTTGGAGTTTTGAAGAGGTAAAAAAAAAAATGTTGCAGTTTTGAAGAGGTAAAAAAAAAAATGTTGGAGTTTTGAAGAGGTAAAAAAAAAAAAATGTTGGGCTTTTGAAGAGGTAAAAACAAAAATAATAATAACATTGGAGTTTTGAAGAGGTAAAAAAAGAAATAAATCTTTTAATGTTGGAGTTTTGAAGAGGTAAAAAAAAAAAATGTTGGACTTTTGAAGAGATAAAAAAAAAAGAAATTAACGTTGGAGTTTTGAAGAGGTAAAAAAAGAAATACATCTTTTAATGTTGGAGTTTTGAAGAGGTAAAAAAAAAAAAATGTTGGACTTTTGAAGAGCTAAAAAAAAAAGAAATTAATGTTGGAGTTTTGAAGAGGTAATAAACAAAGAATTATTTTAATGTTGGAGTTTTGAAGAGGTAAAAAAGAAAGAATTATTTTAATGTTGGAGTTTTGAAGAGGGAAAAAAAATGTTGGAGTTTTGAAGAGGTAAAAAAAAAAAAAAAAAAAATTACGTTGGAGTTTTGAAGAGGTAAAAAAGGAAAGAATTCTTTTAATGTTGGAGTTTTGAAGAGGTAAAAAAGAAATAATTATTTTAATGTTGGAGTTTTGAAGAGGTAAAAAAAAGAAATAATTATTTTACTGTTGGAGTTTTGAAGAGGTAAAAAAAAAAAAAAGTGGACTCTTGAAGAGGTAAAAAAAAAATCAATCTTTTAATGTTGGACTTTTGAAGAGGTAAAAAAAAGAAACGTTGGACTTTTGAAGAGGTAAAAAAAAAAAAAAAAAAAGTTGGAGTTTTGAAGAGGTAAAAAAAATAAATAAAAAAAATTGTGGAGTTTTGAAGAGGAAAAAAAAGGAACAAAAAATCAATGTTGGAGTTTTGAAGAGGTAAAGAAAAAAAGTTGGAGTTTTGAAGAGGAAAAAAAAAAAAAAAATTTAGGAGTTTTGAAGAGGTAAAAAAAAAAAAAAAAAAATTTTGGAGTTTTGAAGAGGTAAAAAAAAATAAAAAAAATTTGGAGTTTTGAAGAGGTAAAAAAAAAAAAAAAAGTTGGAGTTTTGAAGAGGTAAAAAAAGGAACAAAAAATCAATGTTGGAGTTTTGAATAGGTAAAAAAAAAAAAAAAAAATTGTGGAGTTTTGGAGAGGTAAAAAAAAAAAAAAAAAAAATTGTGGAGTTTTGAAGAGGTAAAAAAAAATAACAATTTAGGAGTTTTGAAGAGGTAAAAAAAATAAAAATTGTGGAGTTTTGAAGAGGTAAAAAAAAAAAAAAATTGAGTTTTGAAGAGGTAAAAAAAAAAAAAAAAGTTGGAGTTTTGAAGAGGTAAAAAAAAAAAAAAAAAATTAGGAGTTTTGAAGAGGTAAAAAAAAAAAAATTGTGGAGTTTTGAAGAGGTAAAAAAAAAAAAAAAAAAGTTGGAGTTTTGAAGAGGTAAAAAAAAAAAAAGTTGGAGTTTTGAAGAGGTAAAAAAAGAAACAATAAATCAATGTTGGAGTTTTGAAGAGGTAAAAAAAAAAAAAAAGTTGGAGTTTTGAAGAGGTAAAAAAACGAACAAAAAATCAATGTTGGAGTTTTGAAGAGGTAAAAAAAAAAAAAAATGTTGGAGTTTTGAAGAGGTAAAAAAAAAAAAAAAATTGTGGAGTTTTGAAGAGGTAAAAAAAAAAAAAAAAAGTTGGAGTTTTGAAGAGGTAAAAAAAAAATAAAAAAAATTGAGTTTTGAAGAGGTAAAAAAACGAACAAAAAATCAATGTTGGAGTTTTGAAGAGGTAAAAAAAAAAAAAAATGTTGGAGTTTTGAAGAGGTAAAAAAAAAAAAAAAATCATGTTGGAGTTTTAGAGAGGTAAAAAAGAAAGAATTATTTTAATGTTGGAGTTTTGAAGAGGTAAAAAAAGAAATAAATCTTTTAATTTTGGAGTTTTGAAGAGGTAAAAAAAAGTTTTAAAAAATGTTGGAGTTTTGAAGAGGTAAAAAAAAAAAAAAATTTTGGAGTTTTGAAGAGGTAAAAAAAGCAACAAAAAATCAATGTTGGAGTTTTGAAGAGGTAAAAAAAAAATAAAAAAAATTTAGGAGTTTTGAATAGGTAAAAAAAAAAAAAAAAAAATTGGAGTTTTGAAGAGGTAAAAAAAAAAAAAAAAATGAGTTTTGAAGAGCTAAAAAAAAAAAAAAATTTGTGGAGTTTTGAAGAGGTAAAAAAAAATTAAAAAAAAATTTTGGAGTTTTGAAGAGGTAAAAAAAGGAACAAAAAATCAATGTTGGAGTTTTGAAGAGGTAAAAAAAAAAAAATTGAGTTTTGAAGAGGTAAAAAAAAAAAAAAAAAAAATTGAGTTTTGAAGAGCTAAAAAAAGGAACAAAAAATCAATGTTGGAGTTTTGAAGAGGTAAAAAATAAATAAATAAATTTAGGAGTTTTGAATAGGTAAAAAAAAAAAAAAAAATTGTGGAGTTTTGAAGAGGTAAAAAAAATAAAAAAAAAATTTAGGAGTTTTGAAGAGGTAAAAAAAATAAAAAAAAATTTAGGAGTTTTGAAGAGGTAAAAAAAAAAAAAAAAAAGTTGGAGTTTTGAAGAGGTAAAAAAAATAAATAAAAAAAATTGTGGAGTTTTGAAGAGGAAAAAAAAGGAACAAAAAATCAATGTTGGAGTTTTGAAGAGGTAAAAAAAAAAAAAGTTGGTGTTTTGAAGAGGAAAAAAAAAAAAAAAATTTAGGAGTTTTGAAGAGGTAAAAAAAAAAAAAAATTTTTTGAAGTTTTGAAGAGGTAAAAAAAAATAAAAAAATTTTGGAGTTTTGAAGAGGTAAAAAAAAAAAAAAAGTTGGAGTTTTGAAGAGGTAAAAAAAGGAACAAAAAATCAATGTTGGAGTTTTGAATAGGTAAAAAAAAAAAAAAAAAATTGTGGAGTTTTGGAGAGGTAAAAAAAAAAAAAAAAAAAATTGTGGAGTTTTGAAGAGGTAAAAAAAAATAACAATTTAGGAGTTTTGAAGAGGTAAAAAAAAATAAAAATTGTGGAGTTTTGAAGAGGTAAAAAAAAAAAAAAAATTGAGTTTTGAAGAGGTAAAAAAAAAAAAAAAGTTGGAGTTTTGAAGAGGTAAAAAAAAAAAAAAAAAATTTAGGAGTTTTGAAGAGGTAAAAAAAAAAAAATTGTGGAGTTTTGAAGAGGTAAAAAAAAAAAAAAAAAAGTTGGAGTTTTGAAGAGGTAAAAAAAAAAAAAGTTGGAGTTTTGAAGAGGTAAAAAAAGAAACAATAAATCAATGTTGGAGTTTTGAAGAGGTAAAAAAAAAAAAAAAGTTGGAGTTTTGAAGAGGTAAAAAAACGAACAAAAAATCAATGTTGGAGTTTTGAAGAGGTAAAAAAAAAAAAAAATGTTGGAGTTTTGAAGAGGTAAAAAAAAAAAAAAAAATTGTGGAGTTTTGAAGAGGTAAAAAAAAAAAAAAAAAGTTGGAGTTTTGAAGAGGTAAAAAAAAAATAAAAAAATTTGAGTTTTGAAGAGGTAAAAAAACGAACAAAAAATCAATGTTGGAGTTTTGAAGAGGTAAAAAAAAAAAAAAATGTTGGAGTTTTGAAGAGGTAAAAAAAAAAAAAAAATCATGTTGGAGTTTTAGAGAGGTAAAAAAGAAAGAATTATTTTAATGTTGGAGTTTTGAAGAGGTAAAAAAAGAAATAAATCTTTTAATTTTGGAGTTTTGAAGAGGTAAAAAAAAGTTTAAAAAAATGTTGGAGTTTTGAAGAGGTAAAAAAAAAAAAAAATGTTGGGCTTTTGAAGAGGTAAAAAAAAAAGTTGGACTTTTGAAGAGGTAAAAACAAAACGTTGGACTTTTGAAGAGATAAAAAAAAAGAAATTAATGTTGGAGTTTTGAAGAGGAAAAAAAAGAAATACATCTTTTAATGTTGGAGTTTTGAAGAGGTAAAAAAAATTAAAAAAATGTTGGAGTTCTGAAGAGGTAGAAAAGAAAGAATTCTTTTAATGTTTTAGTTTTGAAGAGGAAAAAAAAAGAAAGAAATATTTTAATGTTGGAGATTTGAAGAGGTAAAAAAAAAAATAATAATAATGTTGGAGTTTTGAAGAGGTAAAAAAAGAAATAAATCTTTTAATTTTGGAGTTTTGAAGAGGTAAAAAAAAGTTTAAAAAAATGTTGGAGTTTTGAAGAGGTAAAAAAAAAAAAAATGTTGGGCTTTTGAAGAGGTAAAAAAAAAAGTTGGACTTTTGAAGAGGTAAAAACAAAATGTTGGACTTTTGAAGAGATAAAAAAAAAGAAATTAATGTTGGAGTTTTGAAGAGGTAAAAAAAGAAATACATCTTTTAATGTTGGAGTTTTGAAGAGGTAAAAAAAAATAAAAAAAATGTTGGAGTTCTGAAGAGGTAGAAAAGAAAGAATTCTTTTAATGTTTTAGTTTTGAAGAGGAAAAAAAAAGAAAGAAATATTTTAATGTTGGAGATTTGAAGAGGTAAAAAAAATAAAAAAAAATATGTTGGAGTTTTAGAGAGGTAAAAAAAAAAGTTGGACTTTTGAAGAGGTAAAAAAGAAAGAATTCTTTTAATGTTGGAGTTTTGAAGAGGTAAAAAAAGAAATAATCTTTTAATGTTGGAGTTTTGAAGAGGTAAAAAAAAAAAAAAATGTTGGGCTTTTGAAGAGGTAAAAAAAAAAGTTGGACTTTTGAAGAGGTAAAACAAAATGTTGGACTTTTGAAGAGATAAAAAAAAAGAAATTAATGTTGGAGTTTTGAAGAGGTAAAAAAAGAAATACATCTTTTAATGTTGGAGTTTTGAAGAGGTAAAAAAAATTTTAAAAAATGTTGGAGTTCTGAAGAGGTAGAAAAGAAAGAATTCTTTTAATGTTTTAGTTTTGAAGAGGAAAAAAAAAGAAAGAAATATTTTAATGTTGGAGATTTGAAGAGGTAAAAAAAAAAAAAAAAAATATGTTGGAGTTTTAGAGAGGTAAAAAAAAAAGTTGGAGTTTTGAAGAGGTAAAAAAGAAAGAATTATTTTAATGTTGGAGTTTTGAAGAGGTAAAAAAAGAAATAATCTTTTAATGTTGGAGTTTTGAAGAGGTAAAAAAAAAAAAAATGTTGGAGTTTTGAAGAGGTAGAAAAGAAAGAATTCTTTTCATGTTTTAGTTTTGAAGAGGTAAAAAAGAAAGAATTATTTTAATGTTGGAGTTTTGAAGAGGTAAAAAAAAAAAAATTAATGTTGCAGTTTTGAAGAGGTAAAAAAAAAAAAAAATGTTGGAGTTTTGAAGAGGTAAAAAAAAAAATGTTGGAGTTTTGAAGAAGTAGAAAAGAAAGAATTATTTTCATGTTTTAGTTTTGAAGAGGTAAAAAAGAAAGAATTATTTTAATGTTGGAGTTTTGAAGAGGTAAAAAAAAAAAAATTAACGTTGGAGTTTTGAAGAGGTAACAAAAAAAAATGTTGGAGTTTTGAAGAGGTAAAAAAAAAAGATTTCTTTTAATGTTGGAGTTTTGAAGAGGTAAAAAAAGAAATAAATCTTTTAATTTTGGAGTTTTGAAGAGGTAAAAAAAAGTTTTAAAAAAATGTTGGAGTTTTGAAGAGGTAAAAAAAAAAATGTTGGGCTTTTGAAGAGGTAAAAACAAAAATAATAATAACATTGGAGTTTTGAAGAGGTAAAAAAAGAAATAAATCTTTTAATGTTGGAGTTTTGAAGAGGTAAAAAAAGAAATAAATCTTTTAATGTTGGAGTTTTGAAGAGGTAAAAAAAAAAATATATTGGAGTTTTGAAGAGGTAAAAAAAAAAGAAATTAATGTTGGAGTTTTGAAGAGGTAATAAACAAATAATTATTTTAATGTTGGAGTTTTGAAGAGGTAAAAAAAAAGAAAAAAAAGAATTTATGTTGGAGTTTTTAGAGAGGTAAAAAAGAAATAATTCTTTTAATGTTGGAGTTTTGAAGAGGTAAAAAAAAAAAAATGTTGGAGTTTTGAAGAGGTAGAAATGAAAGAATTCTTTTCATGTTTTAGTTTTGAAGAGGTAAAAAATAAAGAATTATTTTAATGTTGGAGTTTTGAAGGGGTAAAAAAAAAAAAAAAATTAATGTTGGAGTTTTGAAGAGGTAAAAAAAAATGTTGGAGTTTTGAAGAGGTAAAAAAAAAATATTTCTTTTAATGTTGGAGTTTTGAAGAGGTAAAAAAAGAAATAAATCTTTTAATTTTGGAGTTTTGAAGAGGTAAAAAAAAGTTTAAATAAATGTTGGAGTTTTGAAGAGGTAAAAAAAAAAATGTTGGGCTTTTGAAGAGGTAAAAAAAAAAAAAATGTTGGAGTTTTGAAGAGGTAAAAAAAAAAATGTTGGAGTTTTGAAGAGGTAGAAAAGAAAGAATTCTTTTCATGTTTTAGTTTTGAAGAGGTAAAAAAGAAAGAATTATTTTAATGTTGGAGTTTTGAAGAGGTAAAAAAAAAAAAATTAATGTTGGAGTTTTGAAGAGGTAAAAAAAAAAATGTTGGAGTTTTGAAGAGGTAAAAAAAAAGAAATTAATGTTGGAGTTTTGAAGAGGTAAAAAAAAAAGATTTCTTTTAATGTTGGAGTTTTGAAGAGGTAAAAAAAGAAATAAATCTTTTAATTTTGGAGTTTTGAAGAGGTAAAAAAAAGTTTTAAAGAAATGTTGGAGTTTTGAAGAGGTAAAAAAAAAAAATGTTGGGCTTTTGAAGAGGTAAAAACAAAAATAATAATAACATTGGAGTTTTGAAGAGGTAAAAAAAATATATATTGGACTTTTGAAGAGGTAAAAAAAAGAAATAAATCTTTTAATGTTGGAGTTTTGAAGAGGTAAAAAAAAAAATGTTGGAGTTTTGAAGAGGTAAAAAAAAAAGAAATTAATGTTGGAGTTTTGAAGAGGTAATAAACAAAGAAAAAAAAGAATTTATGTTGGAGTTTTTAGAGAGGTAAAAAAGAAATAATTCTTTTAATGTTGGAGTTTTGAAGAGGTAAAAAAAAAAAAATGTTGGAGTTTTGAAGAGGTAGAAAAGAAAGAATTCTTTTCATGTTTTAGTTTTGAAGAGGTAAAAAAGAAAGAATTATTTTAATGTTGGAGTTTTGAAGAGGTAAAAAAAAAATATTTCTTTTAATGTTGGAGTTTTGAAGAGGTAAAAAAAGAAATAAATCTTTTAATTTTGGAGTTTTGAAGAGGTAAAAAAAAGTTTTAAAAAAATGTTGTAGTTTTGAAGAGGTAAAAAAAAAAATGTTGGGCTTTTGAAGAGGTAAAAACAAAAATAATAATAACATTGGAGTTTTGAAGAGGTAAAAAAAGAAATAAATCTTTTAATTTTGGAGTTTTGAAGAGGTAAAAAAAAGTTTAAATAAATGTTGGAGTTTTGAAGAGGTAAAAAAAAAAATGTTGGGCTTTTGAAGAGGTAAAAAAAAAAAAAATGTTGGAGTTTTGAAGAGGTAAAAAAAAAAATGTTGGAGTTTTGAAGAGGTAGAAAAGAAAGAATTCTTTTCATGTTTTAGTTTTGAAGAGGTAAAAAAGAAAGAATTATTTTAATGTTGGAGTTTTGAAGAGGTAAAAAAAAAAAAATTAATGTTGGAGTTTTGAAGAGGTAAAAAAAAAAATGTTGGAGTTTTGAAGAGGTAAAAAAAAAGAAATTAATGTTGGAGTTTTGAAGAGGTAAAAAAAAAAGATTTCTTTTAATGTTGGAGTTTTGAAGAGGTAAAAAAAGAAATAAATCTTTTAATTTTGGAGTTTTGAAGAGGTAAAAAAAAGTTTTAAAGAAATGTTGGAGTTTTGAAGAGGTAAAAAAAAAAAATGTTGGGCTTTTGAAGAGGTAAAAACAAAAATAATAATAACATTGGAGTTTTGAAGAGGTAAAAAAAATATATATTGGACTTTTGAAGAGGTAAAAAAAAGAAATAAATCTTTTAATGTTGGAGTTTTGAAGAGGTAAAAAAAAAAATGTTGGAGTTTTGAAGAGGTAAAAAAAAAAGAAATTAATGTTGGAGTTTTGAAGAGGTAATAAACAAAGAAAAAAAAGAATTTATGTTGGAGTTTTTAGAGAGGTAAAAAAGAAATAATTCTTTTAATGTTGGAGTTTTGAAGAGGTAAAAAAAAAAAAATGTTGGAGTTTTGAAGAGGTAGAAAAGAAAGAATTCTTTTCATGTTTTAGTTTTGAAGAGGTAAAAAAGAAAGAATTATTTTAATGTTGGAGTTTTGAAGAGGTAAAAAAAAAATATTTCTTTTAATGTTGGAGTTTTGAAGAGGTAAAAAAAGAAATAAATCTTTTAATTTTGGAGTTTTGAAGAGGTAAAAAAAAGTTTTAAAAAAATGTTGTAGTTTTGAAGAGGTAAAAAAAAAAATGTTGGGCTTTTGAAGAGGTAAAAACAAAAATAATAATAACATTGGAGTTTTGAAGAGGTAAAAAAAGAAATAAATCTTTTAATTTTGGAGTTTTGAAGAGGTAAAAAAAAGTTTAAATAAATGTTGGAGTTTTGAAGAGGTAAAAAAAAAAATGTTGGGCTTTTGAAGAGGTAAAAACAAAAATAATAATAACATTGGAGTTTTGAAGAGGTAAAAAAGAAAGAATTATTTTAATGTTGGAGTTTTGAAGAGGTAAAAAAAAATAAATAATAATGTTGGAGTTTTGAAGAGGTAAAAAAAAAAAAAAATGTTGGAGTTTTGAAGAGGTAAAAAAAAAATGTTGGAGTTTTGAAGAGGTAGAAAAGAAAGAATTCTTTTCATGTTTTAGTTTTGAAGAGGTAAAAAAGAAAGAATTATTTTAATGTTGGAGTTTTGAAGAGGTAAAAAAAAAAAAATTAATGTTGGAGTTTTGAAGAGGTAAAAAAAAAAATGTTGGAGTTTTGAAGAGGTAAAAAAAAAGAAATTAATGTTGGAGTTTTGAAGAGGTAAAAAAAAAAGATTTCTTTTAATGTTGGAGTTTTGAAGAGGTAAAAAAAGAAATAAATCTTTTAATTTTGGAGTTTTGAAGAGGTAAAAAAAAGTTTTAAAAAAATGTTGGAGTTTTGAAGAGGTAAAAAAAAAAAATGTTGGGCTTTTGAAGAGGTAAAAACAAAAATAATAATAACATTGGAGTTTTGAAGAGGTAAAAAAAGAAATAAATCTTTTAATGTTGGAGTTTTGAAGAGGTAAAAAAAATATATATTGGAGTTTTGAAGAGGTAAAAAAAGAAATAAATCTTTTAATGTTGGAGTTTTGAAGAGGTAAAAAAAAAAATGTTGGACTTTTGAAGAGGTAAAAAAAAAAGAAATTAATGTTGGAGTTTTGAAGAGGTAATAAACAAAGAATTATTTTAATGTTGGAGTTTTGAAGAGGTAAAAAAAAGAAAAAAAAGAATTTATGTTGGAGTTTTTAGAGAGGTAAAAAATAAATAATTCTTTTAATGTTGGAGTTTTGAAGAGGTAAAAAAAAAAAAAATGTTGGAGTTTTGAAGAGGTAGAAAAGAAAGAATTCTTTTCATGTTTTAGTTTTGAAGAGGTAAAAAAGAAAGAATTATTTTAATGTTGGAGTTTTGAAGAGGTAAAAAAAAAAATTTCTTTTAATGTTGGAGTTTTGAAGAGGTAAAAAAAGAAATAAATCTTTTAATTTTGGAGTTTTGAAGAGGTAAAAAAAAGTTTTAAAAAAATGTTGGAGTTTTGAAGAGGTAAAAAAAAAAATGTTGGGCTTTTGAAGAGGTAAAAACAAAAATAATAATAACATTGGAGTTTTGAAGAGGTAAAAAAAGAAATAAATCTTTTAATGTTGGAGTTTTGAAGAGGTAAAAAAAAAAAGTTGGACTTTTGAAGAGATAAAAAAAAAAGAAATTAACGTTGGCGTTTTGAAGAGGTAAAAAAAGAAATAAATCTTTTAATGTTGGAGTTTTGAAGAGGTAAAAAAAAAAATGTTGGACTTTTGAAGAGGTAAAAAAAAAGAAATTAATGTTGGAGTTTTGAAGAGGTAATAAACAAATAATTATTTTAATGTTGGAGTTTTGAAGAGGTAAAAAAAAAGAAAAAAAAGAATTTATGTTGGAGTTTTTAGAGAGGTAAAAAAGAAATAATTCTTTTAATGTTGGAGTTTTGAAGAGGTAAAAAAAAAAATTGTTGGAGTTTTGAAGAGGTAGAAAAGAAAGAATTCTTTTCATGTTTTAGTTTTGAAGAGGTAAAAAAGAAAGAATTATTTTAATGTTGGAGTTTTGAAGAGGTAAAAAAAAAAAAATTCTTTTAATGTTGGAGTTTTGAAGAGGTAAAAAAAAGTTTTAAAAAAATGTTGGAGTTTTGAAGAGGTAAAAAAAAAAATGTTGGGCTTTTGAAGAGGTAAAAACAAAAATAATAATAACATTGGAGTTTTGAAGAGGTAAAAAAAGAAATAAATCTTTTAATGTTGGAGTTTTGAAGAGGTAAAAAAAAAAATGTTGGACTTTTGAAGAGATAAAAAAAAAAGAAATTAACGTTGGCGTTTTGAAGGGGTAAAAAAAGAAATAAATCTTTTAATGTTGGAGTTTTGAAGAGGTAAAAAAAAAAAAATGTTGGACTTTTGAAGAGGTAAAAAAAAAGAAATTAATGTTGGAGTTTTGAAGAGGTAATAAACAAATAATTATTTTAATGTTGGAGTTTTGAAGAGGTAAAAAAAAAGAAAAAAAAGAATTTATGTTGGAGTTTTTAGAGAGGTAAAAAAGAAATAATTCTTTTAATGTTGGAGTTTTGAAGAGGTAAAAAAAAAAAATGTTGGAGTTTTGAAGAGGTAGAAAAGAAAGAATTCTTTTCATGTTTTAGTTTTGAAGAGGTAAAAAAGAAAGAATTATTTTAATGTTGGAGTTTTGAAGAGGTAAAAAAAAAAAAAAAATTAATGTTGGAGTTTTGAAGAGGTAAAAAAAAAAATGTTGGAGTTTTGAAGAGGTAAAAAAAAAATATTTCTTTTAATGTTGGAGTTTTGAAGAGGTAAAAAAAGAAATAAATCTTTTAATTTTGGAGTTTTGAAGAGGTAAAAAAAAGTTTTAAAAAAATGTTGGAGTTTTGAAGAGGTAAAAAAAAATGTTGGGCTTTTGAAGAGGTAAAAACAAAAATAATAATAACATTGGAGTTTTGAAGAGGTAAAAAAGAAATAATTATTTTAATGTTGGAGTTTTGAAGAGGTAAAAAAAAAAAATTAATGTTGGAGTTTTGAAGAGGTAAAAAAAAAATGTTGGAGTTTTGAAGAGGTAAAAAAAAAGAAATTAATGTTGGAGTTTTGAAGAGGTAAAAAAGAAAGAATTATTTTAATGTTGGAGTTTTGAAGAGGTAAAAAAAAAAAATTAATGTTGGAGTTTTGAAGAGGTAAAAAAAAAAATGTTGGAGTTTTGAAGAGGTAAAAAAAAAGAAATTAATGTTGGAGTTTTGAAGAGGTAAAAAAAAAAGATTTCTTTTAATGTTGGAGTTTTGAAGAGGTAAAAAAAGAAATAAATCTTTTAATTTTGAGTTTTGAAGAGGTAAAAAAAAGTTTTAAAAAAATGTTGGGCTTTTGAAGAGGTAAAAACAAAAATAATAATAACATTGGAGTTTTGAAGAGGTAAAAAAAGAAATAAATCTTTTAATGTTGGAGTTTTGAAGAGGTAAAAAAATCTATATTGGACTTTTGAAGAGATAAAAAAAAAAGAAATTAACGTTGGAGTTTTGAAGAGGTAAAAAAAAAAAAAAGTTGGACTTTTGAAGAGGTAAAAAAAAAAGAAATTAATGTTGGAGTTTTGAAGAGGTAATAAACAAAGAATTATTTTAATGTTGGAGTTTTGAAGAGGTAAAAAAAAGAAAAAAAAGAATTTATGTTGGAGTTTTTAGAGAGGTAAAAAAGAAATAATTCTTTTAATGTTGGAGTTTTGAAGAGGTAAAAAAAAAAAAAATGTTGGAGTTTTGAAGAGGTAGAAAAGAAAGAATTCTTTTCATGTTTTAGTTTTGAAGAGGTAAAAAAGAAAGAATTATTTTAATGTTGGAGTTTTGAAGAGGTAAAAAAAAAAAAAATAATAATGTTGGAGTTTTGAAGAGGTAAAAAAAAAATATTTCTTTTAATGTTGGAGTTTTGAAGAGGTAAAAAAAAAAATGTTGGGCTTTTGAAGAGGTAAAAACAAAAATAATAATAACATTGGAGTTTTGAAGAGGTAAAAAAAGAAATAAATCTTTTAATGTTGGAGTTTTGAAGAGGTAAAAAAAAAAATGTTGGACTTTTGAAGAGATAAAAAAAAAAGAAATTAACGTTGGCCTTTGAAGAGGTAAAAAAAGAAATAAATCTTTTAATGTTGGAGTTTTGAAGAGGTAAAAAAAAAAAAATGTTGGACTTTTGAAGAGGTAAAAAAAAAAAGAAATTAATGTTGGAGTTTTGAAGAGGTAAAAAAAAAAATGTTGGAGTTTTGAAGAGGTAAAAAAAAAGAAATTAATGTTGGAGTTTTGAAGAGGTAAAAAAAAAAGATTTCTTTTAATGTTGGAGTTTTGAAGAGGTAAAAAAAGAAATAAATCTTTTAATTTTGGAGTTTTGAAGAGGTAAAAAAAAGTTTTAAAAAAATGTTGGAGTTTTGAAGAGGTAAAAAAAAAAAATGTTGGGCTTTTGAAGAGGTAAAAACAAAAATAATAATAACATTGGAGTTTTGAAGAGGTAAAAAAAGAAATAAATCTTTTAATGTTGGAGTTTTGAAGAGGTAAAAAAAATATATATTGGAGTTTTGAAGAGGTAAAAAAAGAAATAAATCTTTTAATGTTGGAGTTTTGAAGAGGTAAAAAAAAAAATGTTGGACTTTTGAAGAGGTAAAAAAAAAAGAAATTAATGTTGGAGTTTTGAAGAGGTAATAAACAAAGAATTATTTTAATGTTGGAGTTTTGAAGAGGTAAAAAAAAGAAAAAAAAGAATTTATGTTGGAGTTTTTAGAGAGGTAAAAAAGAAATAATTCTTTTAATGTTGGAGTTTTGAAGAGGTAAAAAAAAAAAAAAATGTTGGAGTTTTGAAGAGGTAGAAAAGAAAGAATTATTTTCATGTTTTAGTTTTGAAGAGGTAAAAAAAAAATATATTAATGTTGGAGTTTTGAAGAGGTAAAAAAAAAAAAAAATGTTGGAGTTTTGAAGAGGTAAAAAAAAAAATGTTGGAGTTTTGAAGAGGTAAAAAAAATATATTTCTTTTAATGTTGGAGTTTTGAAGAGGTAAAAAAAAAAATGTTGGGCTTTTGAAGAGGTAAAAACAAAAATAATAATAACATTGGAGTTTTGAAGAGGTAAAAAAAGAAATAAATCTTTTAATGTTGGAGTTTTGAAGAGGTAAAAAAAAAAAATGTTGGACTTTTGAAGAGATAAAAAAAAAAGAAATTAACGTTGGCGTTTTGAAGAGGTAAAAAAAGAAATAAATCTTTTAATGTTGGAGTTTTGAAGAGGTAAAAAAAAAAAAAATGTTGGACTTTTGAAGAGGTAAAAAAAAAAAGAAATTAATGTTGGAGTTTTGAGGAGGAAATAAACAAAGAATTATTTTAATGTTGGAGTTTTGAAGAGGTAAAAAAAAGAAAAAAAAGAATTTATGTTGGAGTTTTTAGAGAGGTAAAAAAGAAATAATTATTTTAATGTTGGAGTTTTGAAGAGGTAAAAAAAAATAAAAAATGTTGGAGTTTTGAAGAGGTAAAAAAGAAAGAATTATTTTAATGTTAAACTTTTGAAGAGGTAAAAAAAAAAAAAATTAATGTTGGACTTTTGAAGAGGTAAAAAAGAAAGAATTCTTTTAATGTTGGAGTTTTGAAGAGGTAAAAAAAGAAATAAATCTTTTAATGTTGGAGTTTTGAAGAGGTAAAAAAAAGAAATAAATCTTTTAATGTTGGAGTTTTGAAGAGGTAAAAAAAAAAGAAATTAATGTTGGAGTTTTGAAGAGGTAAAAAAAGAAATACATCTTTTAATGTTGGAGTTTTGAAGAGGTAAAAAAAAATAAAAAATGTTGGAGTTTTGAAGAGGTAAAAAAGAAAGAATTATTTTAATGTTAAACTTTTTAAGAGGTAAAAAAAAAAAAAATTAATGTTGGACTTTTGAAGAGGTAAAAAAGAAAGAATTCTTTTAATGTTGGAGTTTTGAAGAGGTAAAAAAATAAATAAATCGTTTAATGTTGGAGTTTTGAAGAGGTAAAAAAAGAAATAAATCTTTTAATGTTGGAGTTTTGAAGAGGTAAAAAAAAAGAAATTAATGTTGGAGTTTTGAAGAGGTAAAAAAAGAAATACATCTTTTATTGTTGGAGTTTTGAAGAGGTAAAAAAAAAAAAAAAAAAAATAATGTTGAAACTCCAACATAATTTTTTTTTTAGAGAAGTAAAAAAGAAAGAATTATTTTAATGTTGGAGTTTTGAAGAGGTAAAAAAAAAAATGTTGCAGTTTTGAAGAGGTAAAAAAAAAAATGTTGGAGTTTTGAAGAGGTAAAAAAAAAAAAATGTTGGGCTTTTGAAGAGGTAAAAACAAAAATAATAATAACATTGGAGTTTTGAAGAGGTAAAAAAAGAAATAAATCTTTTAATGTTGGAGTTTTGAAGAGGTAAAAAAAAAAAAATGTTGGACTTTTGAAGAGCTAAAAAAAAAAGAAATTAATGTTGGAGTTTTGAAGAGGTAATAAACAAAGAATTATTTTAATGTTGGAGTTTTGAAGAGGTAAAAAAGAAAGAATTATTTTAATGTTGGAGTTTTGAAGAGGGAAAAAAAATGTTGGAGTTTTGAAGAGGTAAAAAAAAAAAAAAAAAAAATTACGTTGGAGTTTTGAAGAGGTAAAAAAGGAAAGAATTCTTTTAATGTTGGAGTTTTGAAGAGGTAAAAAAGAAATAATTATTTTAATGTTGGAGTTTTGAAGAGGTAAAAAAAAGAAATAATTATTTTACTGTTGGAGTTTTGAAGAGGTAAAAAAAAAAAAATGTGGACTCTTGAAGAGGTAAAAAAGAAATCAATCTTTTAATGTTGGACTTTTGAAGAGGTAAAAAAAAGAAACGTTGGACTTTTGAAGAGGTAAAAAAAAAAGAAATTAATGTTGGAGTTTTGAAGAGGTAAAAAAAGAAATAAATCTTTTAATGTTTTATTTTTGAAGAGGTAAAAAAGAAAGAATTATTTTAAAGTTGGAGTTTTGAAGAGGTAAAACAAATAATAAATAAAATAATGTTGGAGTTTTGAAGAGGAAAAAAAAAGAAAGAATTATTTTAATGTTGGAGATTTGAAGAGGTAAAAAATATATATATATATGTTGGAGTTTTAGAGAGGTAAAAAAAAAAGTTGGACTTTTGAAGAGGTAAAAAAGAAAGAATTCTTTTAATGTTGGACTTTTGAAGAGATAAAAAAAAAAGAAATTAATGTTGGAGTTTTGAAGAGGTAAAAAAAGAAATAAATCTTTTAATGTTTTATTTTTGAAGAGGTAAAAAAGAAAGAATTATTTTAAAGTTGGAGTTTTGAAGAGGTAAAACAAATAATAAATAAAATAATGTTGGAGTTTTGAAGAGGAAAAAAAAAGAAAGAATTATTTTAATGTTGGAGATTTGAAGAGGTAAAAAATATATATATATATGTTGGAGTTTTAAAGAGGTAAAAAAAAAAAGTTGGACTTTTGAAGAGGTAAAAAAGAAAGAATTCTTTTAATGTTGGAGTTTTGAAGAGGTAAAAAAAAGAATAATAATAATTTATGTTGAAATTTTAGAGAGGTAAAAAAGAAAGAATTATTTTAATGTTGGAGTTTTGAAGAGGTAAAAAAAGAAATAAATCTTTTAATGTTGGAGTTTTGAAGAGGTAAAAACAAAAATAATAATAACATTGGAGTTTTGAAGAGGTAAAAAAAGAAATAAATCTTTTAATGTTGGGGTTTTGAAGAAGTAAAAAAAAAAAATGTTGGACTTTTGAAGAGATAAAAAAAAAAGGATTAACGTTGGAGTTTTGAAGAGGTAAAAAAAGAAATACATCTTTTAATGTTGGAGTTTTGAAGAGGTAAAAAAAAAAAAATGTTGGACTTTTGAAGAGGTAAAAAAAAAAAGAAATTAACGTTGGAGTTTTGAAGAGGTAATAAACAAAGAATTATTTTAATGTTGGAGTTTTGAAGAGGTAAAAAAGAAAGAATTATTTTAATGTTGGAGTTTTGAAGAGGGAAAAAAAATGTTGGAGTTTTGAAGAGGTAAAAAAAAAAAGAAAAAAATTACGTTGGAGTTTTGAAGTGGTAAAAAAAGAAAGAATTATTTTAATGTTGGAGTTTTGAAGAGGTAAAAAATAAATAATTATTTTAATGTTGGAGTTTTGAAGAGGTAAAAAAAAGAAATAATTATATTACTGTTGGAGTTTTGAAGAGGTAAAAAAAAATAATAATAATAATGTTGGAGTTTTGAAGAGGTAAAAAAAAAAAAAGTTGGACTCTTGAAGAGGTAAAAAAGAAATCAATCTTTTAATGTTGGACTTTTGAAGAGGTAAAAAAAAGAAACGTTGGACTTTTGAAGAGGTAAAAAAAAAAAAATGTTGGACTTTTGAAGAGGTAAAAAAAAAAAGAAATTAATGTTGGAGTTTTGAAGAGGTAATAAACTAAGAATTATTTTAATGTTGGAGTTTTGAAGAGGTAAAAAAAAAAATTTTTTAAATGTTGGAGTTTTGAAGAGGTAAAAAAGAAAGAATTATTTTAATGTTGGAGTTTTGAAGAGGGAAAAAAAATGTTGGAGTTTTGAAGAGGTAAAAAAAAAAAAAAAAAAAATTACGTTAGAGTTTTGAAGAGGTAAAAAAAAAATAATTCTTTTAATGTTGGAGTTTTGAAGAGGTAAAAAAGAAATAATTATTTTAATGTTGGAGTTTTGAAGAGGTAAAAAAAAGAAATAATTATTTTACTGTTGGAGTTTTGAAGAGGTAAAAAAAAATAATAATAATAATAATGTTGGAGTTTTGAAGAGGTAAAAAAAAAAAAAAGTTGGACTCTTGAAGAGGTAAAAAAGAAATCAATCTTTTAATGTTGGAGTTTTGAAGAGGTAAAAAAAAGAAACGTTGGACTTTTGGAGAGGTAAAAAAAAAAAGTTGGACTTTTGAAGAGGTAAAAAAAAAATGTTGGACTTTTGAAGAGATAAAAAAAAAAGAAATTAATGTTGGAGTTTTGAAGAGGTAAAAAAAGAAATAAATCTTTTAATGTTTTATTTTTGAAGAGGTAAAAAAGAAAGAATTATTTTAAAGTTGGAGTTTTGAAGAGGTAAAAAATATATATATATATGTTGGAGTTTTAGAGAGGTAAAAAAAAAAGTTGGACTTTTGAAGAGGTAAAAAAGAAAGAATTCTTTTAATGTTGGACTTTTGAAGAGATAAAAAAAAAGAAATTAATGTTGGAGTTTTGAAGAGGTAAAAAAAGAAATAAATCTTTTAATGTTTTATTTTTGAAGAGGTAAAAAAGAAAGAATTATTTTAAAGTTGGAGTTTTGAAGAGGTAAAACAAATAATAAATAAAATAATGTTGGAGTTTTGAAGAGGAAAAAAAAAGAAAGAATTATTTTAATGTTGGAGATTTGAAGAGGTAAAAAATATATATATATATGTTGGAGTTTTAGAGAGGTAAAAAAAAAAAGTTGGACTTTTGAAGAGGTAAAAAAGAAAGAATTCTTTTAATGTTGGAGTTTTGAAGAGGTAAAAAAAATAATAATAATAATTTATGTTGAAATTTTAGAGAGGTAAAAAAGAAAGAATTATTTTAATGTTGGAGTTTTGAAGAGGTAAAAAAGAAATAATTATTTTAATGTTGGAGTTTTGAAGAGGTAAAAAAAATAATAATAATAATGTTGGAGTTTTGAAGAGGCAAAAAAAAAAAAAAAATCATGTTGGAGTTTAAGACAGGTAAAAAAGAAAGAATTATTTTAATGTTGGAGTTTTGAAGAGGTAAAAAAAGAAATAAATATTTTAATTTTGGAGTTTTGAAGAGGTAAAAAAAAGTTTAAAAAAATGTTGGAGTTTTGAAGAGGTAAAAAAAAAAAAAAACGTTGGGCTTTTGAAGAGGTAAAAAAAAAAGTTGGACTTTTGAAGAGGTAAAAACAAAATGTTGGACTTTTGAAGAGATAAAAAAAAAGAAATTAATGTTGGAGTTTTGAAGAGGTAAAAAAAGAAATACATCTTTTAATGTTGGAGTTTTGAAGAGGTAAAAAAAAAGAAATTAATGTTGGAGTTTTGAAGAGGTAAAAAAAGAAATACATCTTTTATTGTTGGAGTTTTGAAGAGGTAAAAAAAAAAGAAATGTTGGAGTTTTGAAGAGGTAGAAAAGAAAGAATTATTTTAATGTTGGAGTTTTGAAGAGGTAAAAAAAAAAAAAATTAATGTTGGAGTTTTGAAGAGGTAAAAAAAAAAAATGTTGGAGTTTTGAAGAGGTAGAAAAGAAAGAATTCTTTTCATGTTTTAGTTTTGAAGAGGTAAAAAAGAAAGAATTATTTTAATGTTGGAGTTTTGAAGAGGTAAAAAAAAAAAAATTAATGTTGGAGTTTTGAAGAGGGAAAAAAAAAAAAATGTTGGAGTTTTGAAGAGGTAAAAAAAAAATGTTGGAGTTTTGAAGAGGTAAAAAAAAAAGAAATTAATGTTGGAGTTTTGAAGAGGTAAAAAAAAAAAGATTTCTTTTAATGTTGGAGTTTTGAAGAGGTAAAAAAAGAAATAAATCTTTTAATTTTGGAGTTTTGAAGAGGTAAAAAAAAGTTTTAAAAAAATGTTGGAGTTTTGAAGAGGTAAAAAAAAAAAATTAAAAAATGTTGGAGTTTTGAAGAGGTGAAAAAGAAAGAATTATTTTAATGTTGGAGTTTTGAAGAGGGAAAAAAAATGTTGGAGTTTTGAAGAGGGAAAAAAAAAGAAATTAATGTTGGAGTTTTGAAGAGGTAAAAAAAGAAATACATCTTTTAATGTTGGAGTTTTGAAGAGGTAAAAAAAATTTAAAAAAAATGTTGGAGTTCTGAAGAGGTAGAAAAGAAAGAATTATTTTAATGTTTTAGTTTTGAAGAGGAAAAAAAAGAAAGAAATATTTTAATGTTGTAGATTTGAAGAGGTAAAAAAAATTAAAAAAATTATGTTGGAGTTTTAGAGAGGTAAAAAAAAAAGTTGGACTTTTGAAGAGGTAAAAAAGAAAGAATTCTTTTAATGTTGGAGTTTTGAAGAGGTAAAAAAAAAAAAAATGTTGGAGTTTTGAAGAGGTAGAAAAGAAAGAATTATTTTAATGTTGGAGTTTTGAAGAGGTAAAAAAAAAAAAAATTAATGTTGGAGTTTTGAAGAGGTAAAAAAAAAAAAATGTTGGAGTTTTGAAGAGGTAGAAAAGAAAGAATTCTTTTCATGTTTTAGTTTTGAAGAGGTAAAAAAGAAAGAATTATTTTAATGTTGGAGTTTTGAAGAGGTAAAAAAAAAAATAATTAATGTTGGAGTTTTGAAGAGGTAAAAAAAAAAAAATGTTGGAGTTTTGAAGAGGTAAAAAAAAAAATGTTGGAGTTTTGAAGAGGTAAAAAAAAAAGAAATTAATGTTGGAGTTTTGAAGAGGTAAAAAAAAAAGATTTCTTTTAATGTTGGAGTTTTGAAGAGGTAAAAAAAGAAATAAATCTTTTAATTTTGGAGTTTTGAAGAGGTAAAAAAAAGTTTTAAAAAAATGTTGTAGTTTTGAAGAGGTAAAAAAAAAAAATTAAAAAATGTTGGAGTTTTGAAGAGGTGAAAAAGAAAGAATTATTTTAATGTTGGAGTTTTGAAGAGGGAAAAAAAATGTTGGAGTTTTGAAGAGGGAAAAAAAATGTTGGAGTTTTGAAGAGGTAAAAAAAGAAAGAATTCTTTTAATGTTGGAGTTTTGAAGAGGTAAAAAATAAATAATTATTTTAATGTTGGAGTTTTGAAGAGGTAAAAAAAAGAAATAATTATTTTACTGTTGGAGTTTTGAAGAGGTAAAAAAAAATAATAATAATAATGTTGGAGTTTTGGAGAGGTAAAAAAAAAAAAAGTTGGACTCTTGAAGAGGTAAAAAAGAAATCAATCTTTTAATGTTGGACTTTTGAAGAGGTAAAAAAAAGAAACGTTGGACTTTTGAAGAGGTAAAAAAAAAATGTTGGACTTTTGAAGAGGTAAAAAAAAAATGTTGGACTTTTGAAGAGATAAAAAAAAAAGAAATTAATGTTGGAGTTTTGAAGAGGTAAAAAAAGAAATAAATCTTTTAATGTTTTATTTTTGAAGAGGTAAAAAAGAAAGAATTATTTTAAAGTTGGAGTTTTGAAGAGGTAAAACAAATAAAAAATAAAATAATGTTGGAGTTTTGAAGAGGAAAAAAAAAGAAAGAATTATTTGAATGTTGGAGATTTGAAGAGGTAAAAAATATATATATATATATGTTGGAGTTTTAGAGAGGTAAAAAAAAAAAGTTGGACTTTTGAAGAGGTAAAAAAGAAAGAATTCTTTTAATGTTGGAGTTTTGAAGAGGTAAAAATAATAATAATAATAATTTATGTTGAAATTTTAGAGAGGTAAAAAAGATAGAATTATTTTAATGTTGGAGTTTTGAAGAGGTAAAAAAAGAAATAAATATTTTAATGTTGGAGTTTTGAAGTGGTAAAAAAAAAAAAAATGTTGGAGTTTTGAAGAGGTAAAAAAAAAAAAATGTTGGAGTTTTGAAGAGGTAAAAAAAAAAAAAAAAATCATGTTGGAGTTTTAGAGAGGTAAAAAAGAAATAATTATTTTAATGTTGGAGTTTTGAAGAGGTAAAAAAAATAATAATAATAATATTGGAGTTTTAAAGAGGTAAAAAAAAAAAGAAATTAATGTTGGAGTTTTGAAGAGGTAAAAAAAAAAAAAAAAAATGTTGGAGTTTTGAAGAGGTAAAAAAAAAAATCATGTTGGAGTTTTAGAGAGGTAAAAAAGAAAGAATTATTTTAATGTTGGAGTTTTGAAGATGTAAAAAATATATATATATATATGTTGGAGTTTTAGAGAGGTAAAAAAAAAAGTTGGACTTTTGAAGAGGTAAAAAAGAAAGAATTCTTTTAATGTTGGAGTTTTGAAGAGGTAAAAAAGATTATAATAATAATTTATGTTGAAATTTTAGAGAGGTAAAAAAGATAGAATTATTTTAATGTTGGAGTTTTGAAGAGGTAAAAAAAGAAATAAATATTTTAATGTTGGAGTTTTGAAGAGGTAAAAAAAAAAAAAATGTTGGAGTTTTGAAGAGGTAAAAAAAAAAAAATGTTGGAGTTTTGAAGAGGTAAAAAAAAAAAAAAAAATCATGTTGGAGTTTTAGAGAGGTAAAAAAGAAATAATTATTTTAATGTTGGAGTTTTGAAGAGGTAAAAAAAATAATAATAATAATATTGGAGTTTTAAAGAGGTAAAAAAAAAAGAAATTAATGTTGGAGTTTTGAAGAGGTAAAAAAAAAAAAAAAAAATGTTGGAGTTTTGAAGAGGTAAAAAAAAAAAAAAAAATCATGTTGGAGTTTTAGAGAGGTAAAAAAGAAAGAATTATTTTAATGTTGGAGTTTTGAAGAGGTAAAAAAAGAAATAAATCTTTTAATTTTGGAGTTTTGAAGAGGTAAAAAAAAGTTTAAAAAAATGTTTGAGTTTTGAAAAGGTAAAAAAAAAAAAAAATGTTGGGCTTTTGAAGAGGTAAAAAAAAAGTTGGACTTTTGAAGAGGTAAAAACAAAACGTTGGACTTTTGAAGAGATAAAAAAAAAGAAATTAATGTTGGAGTTTTGAAGAGGTAAAAAAAGAAATACATCTTTTAATGTTGGAGTTTTGAAGAGGTAAAAAAAATTAAAAAAAATGTTGGAGTTCTGAAGAGGTAAAAAAAGAAATAAATCTTTTAATTTTGGAGTTTTGAAGAGGTAAAAAAAAGTTTAAAAACTGTTGGAGTTTTGAAGAGGTAAAAAAAAAAGGGTGGACTTTTGAAGAGGTAAAAACTAAATGTTGGACTTTTGAAGAGATAAAAAAAAAGAAATTAACGTTGGAGTTTTGAAGAGGTAAAAAAAGAAATACATATTTTAATGTTGGAGTTTTGAAGAGGTAAAAAAAATGAAAAAAAAATGTTGGAGTTCTGAAGAGGTAGAAAAGAAAGAATTCTTTTAATGTTTTAGTTTTGAAGAGGAAAAAAAGAGAAAGAAATATTTTAATGTTGGAGATTTTAATAGGTAAAAAAAAAAAAAAAAAATTATGTTGGAGTTTTAGAGAGGTAAAAAAAAAAGTTGGACTTTTGAAGAGGTAAAAAAGAAAGAATTCTTTTAATGTTGGAGTTTTGAAGAGGTAAAAAAAGAAATAATCTTTTAATGTTGGAGTTTTGAAGAGGTAGAAAAGAAAGAATTCTTTTCATGTTTTAGTTTTGAAGAGGTAAAAAAGAAAGAATTATTTTAATGTTGGAGTTTTGAAGAGGTAAAATTTTTTTTTAATAATGTTGGAGTTTTGAAGAGGTAAAAAAAAAAATGTTGGAGTTTTGAAGAGGTAAAAAAAAAAATGTTGGAGTTTTGAAGAGGTAGAAAAGAAAGAATTCTTTTCATGTTTTAGTTTTGAAGAGGTAAAAAAGAAAGAATTATTTTAATGTTGGAGTTTTGAAGAGGTAAAAAAAAAAAAAAATTAATGTTGGAGTTTTGAAGAGGTAAAAAAAAAAAAAAAATGTTGGAGTTTTGAAGAGGTAAAAAAAAAATATTTCTTTTAATGTTGGAGTTTTGAAGAGGTAAAAAAAGAAATAAATCTTTTAATTTTGGAGTTTTGAAGAGGTAAAAAAAAGTTTTAAAAAAATGTTGGAGTTTTGAAGAGGTAAAAAAAAAAATGTTGGGCTTTTGAAGAGGTAAAAAGAAAAATAATAATAACATTGGAGTTTTGAAGAGGTAAAAAAAGAAATATATCTTTTAATGTTGGAGTTTTGAAGAGGTAAAAAAAAAAAATGTTGGACTTTTGAAGAGATAAAAAAAAAAGAAATTAACGTTGGCGTTTTGAAGAGGTAAAAAAAGAAATAAATCTTTTAATGTTGGAGTTTTGAAGAGGTAAAAAAAATAAAAAATGTTGGACTTTTGAAGAGGTAAAAAAGAAAGAATTATTTTAATGTTAAACTTTTGAAGAGGTAAAAAAAAAAGAATTATTTTAATGTTGGAGTTTTGAAGAGGTAAAAAAAGAAATAAATCTTTTAATGTTGGAGTTTTGAAGAGGTAAAAAAAGAAATAAATCTTTTAATGTTGGAGTTTTGAAGAGGTAAAAAAAAAAGAAATTAATGTTGGAGTTTTGAAGAGGTAAAAAAAGAAATAAATCTTTTATTGTTGGAGTTTTGAAGAGGTAAAAAAAAAAAATGTTGGAGTTTTGAAGAGGTAAAAAGATAAATAAATCTTTTAATTTTGGAGTTTTGAAGAGGTAAAAAAAATTTAAAAAAATGTTCGAGTTTTGAAGAGGTAAAAAATAATAATAATAACGTTGGAGATTTTAAGAGGTAAAAAAATAAATAAATCTTTTAATGTCGGAGTTTTGAAGAGGTAAAAAAAAAAAAAAAAAATGTTGGAGTTTTGAAGAGGTAGAAAAGAAAGAATTATTTTAATGTTTTAGTTTTGAAAAGGTAAAAAAGGAAGAATTATTTTAAAGTTTGAGTTTTGAAGAGGTAAAAAAGAAAGAATTATTTTAATGTTGGAGTTTTGAAGAGGTTAAAAAAATAAAAATAAATGTTTGAGTTTTGAAGAGGTAAAAAAGAAAGAATTATTTTAATGTTGGAGTTTTGAAAAGGTTAAAAAAAAAAAAAAAATGTTGGAGTTTTGAAGAGGTAAAAAAGAAAGAATTCTTTTAATGTTTTAGTTTTGAAGAGGTAAAAAAGAAAGAATTATTTTAATGTTGGAGTTTTGAAGAGGTAAAAAAAAAAAAATTAATGTTGGAGTTTTGATGAGTTAAAAAAATAAATAAATATTTTAATGTTGGAGTTTTGAAGAGGTAAACAAAAAAAAATGTTGGAGTTTTAGAGAGGTAAAAAAGAAAGAATTATTAAAATGTTGGAGTTTTGAAGAGGTAAAAAAAAAAGGAATTAATGTTGGAGTTTTGAAGAGGTAAAAAAAAATAATAATAATAATGTTGGAGTTTTGAAGAGGTAAAAAAAAGTTTTAAAAAAATGTTGGAGTTTTGAAGAGGTAAAAAAAAAAAATGTTGGGCTTTTGAAGAGGTAAAAACAAAAATAATAATAACATTGGAGTTTTGAAGAGGTAAAAAAAGAAATAAATCTTTTAATGTTGGAGTTTTGAAGAGGTAAAAAAAAAAAATGTTGGACTTTTGAAGAGATAAAAAAAAAAGAAATTAATGTTGGCGTTTTGAAGAGGTAAAAAAAGAAATAAATCTTTTAATGTTGGAGTTTTGAAGAGGTAAAAAAAAAAAATGTTGGACTTTTGAAGAGGTAAAAAAAAAAAGAAATTAATGTTGGAGTTTTGAAGAGGTAATAAACAAAGAATTATTTTAATGTTGGAGTTTTGAAGAGGTAAAAAAAAGAAAAAAAAGAATTTATGTTGGAGTTTTTAGAGAGGTAAAAAAGAAATAATTATTTTAATGTTGGAGTTTTGAAGAGGTAAAAAAAATAAAAAATGTTGGAGTTTTGAAGAGGTAAAAAAGAAAGAATTATTTTAATGTTAAACTTTTGAAGAGATAAAAAAAAAAAAAAATCAATGTTGGACTTTTGAAGAGGTAAAAAAGAAAGAATTATTTTAATGTTGGAGTTTTGAAGAGGTAAAAAAAGAAATAAATCTTTTAATGTTGGAGTTTTGAAGAGGTAAAAAAAGAAAGATTATTTTAATGTTGGAGTTTTGAAGAGGTAAAAAAAAAAGAAATTAATGTTGGAGTTTTGAAGAGGTAAAAAAAGAAATAAATCTTTTATTGTTGGAGTTTTGAAGAGGTAAAAAAAAAAAATGTTGGAGTTTTGAAGAGGTAAAAAGATAAATAAATCTTTTAATTTTGGAGTTTTGAAGAGGTAAAAAAAATTAAAAAAAATGTTCGAGTTTTGAAGAGGTAAAAAATAATAATAATAACGTTGGAGATTTGAAGAGGTAAAAAAAGAAATAAATCTTTTAATGTCGGAGTTTTGAAGAGGTAAAAAAAAAAAAAAAAAAAATGTTGGAGTTTTGAAGAGGTAGAAAAGAAAGAATTATTTTAATGTTTTAGTTTTGAAAAGGTAAAAAAGGAAGAATTATTTTAAAGTTTGAGTTTTGAAGAGGTAAAAAAGAAAGAATTATTTTAATGTTGGAGTTGTGAAGAGGTTAAAAAAATAAAAAAAAATGTTTGAGTTTTGAAGAGGTAAAAAAAAAAATGTTGGACTTTTGAGGAGGTAGAAAAGAAAGAATTCTTTTAATGTTTTAGTTTTGAAGAGGTAAAAAAGAAAGAATTATTTTAATGTTGGAGTTTTGAAGAGGTAAAAAAAAAAAAAATTAATGTTGGAGTTTTGATGAGTTAAAAAAATAAATAAATATTTTAATGTTGGAGTTTTGAAGAGGTAAACAAAATTTAAAAAAAATGTTGGAGTTTTGAAGAGGTAAACAAAAAAAAATGTTGGAGTTTTAGAGAGGTAAAAAAGAAAGAATTATTAAAATGTTGGAGTTTTGAAGAGGTAAAAAAAAAAAGGAATTAATGTTGGAGTTTTGAAGAGGTAAAACAAAATAATAATAATAATGTTGGAGTTTTGAAGAGGTAAAAAAAGAAATAAATCTTTTATTGTTGGAGTTTTGAAGAGGTAAAAAAAATAAAAAAAAATATTATGTTGAAACTCCAACATAATTTTTTTTTTAGAGAGGTAAAAAAGAAAGAATTATTTTAATGTTGGAGTTTTGAAGAGGTAAAAAAAAAAAATGTTGGACTTTTGAAGAGGTAAAAAGATAAATAAATCTTTTAATTTTGGAGTTTGGAAGAGGTAAAAAAATTTTTTAAAAATGTTGGAGTTTTGAAGAGGTAAAAAAATAAATAAAAAAAATGTTGGAGTTTTGAAGAGGTAGAAAAGAAAGAATTATTTTAATGTTTTAGTTTTGAAAAGGTAAAAAAGAAAGAATTATTTTAAAGTTTGAGTTTTGAAGAGGTAAAAAAGAAAGAATTATTTTAATGTTGGAGTTTTGAAGAGGTAAAAAAAAAAAAAAAAATTAATGTTGGAGTTTTGATGAGTTAAAAAAAGAAATAAATATTTTAATGTTGGAGTTTTGAAGAGGTAAACAAAATTTAAAAAAAATGTTGGAGTTTTGAAGAGGTAAACAAAAAAAAAATGTTGGAGTTTTAGAGAGGTAAAAAAGAAAGAATTATTAAAATGTTGGAGTTTTGAAGAGGTAAAAAAAAAAAGAAATGAATGTTGGAGTTTTGAAGAGGTAAAAAATAATAATAATAATAATGTTGGAGTTTTGTAGAGGTAAAAAAATAAATAAATCTTTTAATGTTGGAGTTTTGAAGAGGTAAACAAAAAAAAATAAAAAATGTTGGAGTTTTGAAGAGGTAAAAAAGAAAGAATTATTTTGATGTTGGAGTTTTGAAGAGGTAAAAAAAAAAAATAATAAATTAATGTTGGAGTTTTGATGAGTTAAAAAAAGAAATAAATATTTTAATGTTGGAGTTTTGAAGAGGTAAACAAAATTTTAAAAAAATGTTGGAGTTTTGAAGAGGTAAAAAAAAAAAAAATGTTGGAGTTTTGAAGAGGTAAAAAAAAAAAATGTTGGACTTTTGAGGAATTAATAAAAATTCTTAAAATAATTATTTTAATGTTTTAGCTTTGAAGAGGTAAAAAAGAAAGAATTATTTCAATGTTGGAGTTTAACGTTCCGAAGTATGGAATCGCCTATGAACAGAGCAGGTTCCTCGACCGGTGACTTGTCGAGTGGAGAAAATCTGTTCGAAACGCTAAGGGGTTGGTGGTGCTCCGTTGACAGTCACCCACCGACCCTGGTTTCCCGGCTGCTCGGGAATTGCTGGCTCCAGTGCACAGCCACATAGCCTATCAGATGCAACCTGCTAGGCTATGTGGCTGTGCACTGTCTACCTGACACTGGCTAGCTAGCGGTTTAGCTTCGACAGCGCACAACGGGCTCTCTAGTTCAACGAGCTTCACCTCCAGTCTAGCTAACAGGCTACACTTTACACAACTAATGCTATCTCTAAAGGAGGCCGAAGCATAACTGAACATCTGACACACCGAGCAGGAAAGAACAGAGTGAGAGTAAAGTTTGACGAATGCGCTCACCGGGAAGTTTTTCAAACTTGTCCTCGGCCCGACAAAAAGTTAGATGAGCTCCAAAAAACAGCAAAAAGAACGAGGTAGTAAATACACTGAGCTATAGGGTGCTTCCCCAAGCATTGCATGGAATTGTGGGAAAAAAAAGAGAAATGTTGATAAAAAAGAAGAACCACAAGGTGGCGGGATTGGACTTCAAATACATCTCAGTCTGAATACATCACTTTTAGAGAAGGTCTCACTTAAACATATCTTTTGAAAACAGCTTCGAATAAGTGTTTCTCTTGTTTATTTCAGATGCAAATTGATAACGTTTATAGCTATGTAAACCCTTTATTTGATGTTTGAAAACTGTTCAAACTATATCAATTTGCAAATTTCAGATGGAAAATTGATATAAATAGCTATATATATAAACCCTTTATCAAATAAAGTATTTGATGTTTGAAAACTGTTATTCAGAGCTCCAGCAGAATCTTAGAAAACGTCATTCTCTCAGTCTGAGAACATCAGTTTGAGACAATATTTCAGGTTAAACATAATTTTTGAAAACAGCTTAGAATAAGTGTTTCTCTTGTTTATTTCAGATGCAAATTGATATATATAGCTATATAAACCCTTTATTTGATGTTTGAAAACTGTTGTTCAGAGCTCCAGCAGAATCTTGGAAAACGTCATTCTCTCAGTCTGAGAGCATCAGTTTGAGACAATATTTAATTTTAACATAACTTTTGAAAACAGCTTCGAATAAGTGTTTCTCTTGTTTATTTCAGATGCAAATTGATATATATAGCTATATAAACCCTTTGTGCTCCAGCAGCATCTTAGAAAACGTCATTCTCTCAGTCTGAGAACATCAGTTTGAGACAATATTTCAGGTTAAACATAACTTTTGAAAATAGCTACGAATAAGTGTTTCTCCTGTTTATTTCAGATGCAAATTGATATATATAGCTATATAAACCCTTTATTTGATGTTTGAAAACTGTTATTCAGAGCTCCAGCAGAATCTTGGAAAACGTCATTCTCTCAGTCTGAGAACATCAGTTTGAAACAATATTTCAGGTTAAACATAACTTTTGAAAACAGCTACGAATAAGTGTTTCTCTTGTTTCTTTCAGATGCAAATTGATATATATATAGCTATATTAACCCTTTATTTGATGTTTGAAAACTGTTATTCAGAGCTCCAGCAGAATCTTGGAAAACGTCATTCTCTCAGTCTGAGAACATCAGTTTGAGACAATATTCATGTTAAACATAACTTTTGAAAACAGCTTTGAATAAGTGTTTCTCTTGTTAATTTCAGATGCAAATTGATATATATAGCTATATACATAAACCCTTTATTTGATGTTTGAAAACTGTTATTCAGAGCTCCAGCAGAATCTTGGAAAACGTCATTCTCTCAGTCTGAGAACATCAGTTTGAAACAATATTTCAGGTTAAACGTAACTTTTGAAAACAGCTTTGAATAAGTGTTTCTCTTGTTTATTTCAGATGCAAATTGATGTATATAGCTATATTAACCCTTTATTTGATGTTTGAAAACTGTTATTCAGAGCTCCAGCAGAATCTTGCAAAACGTCATTCTCTCAGTCTGAGAACATCAGTTTGAGACAATATTTCAGGTTAAACATAATTTTTGAAAACAGCTTCGAATAAGTGTTTCTCTTGTTTATTTCAGATGCAAATTGATATATATAGCTATATAAACCCTTTATTTGATGTTTGAAAACTGTTATTCAGAGCTCCAGCAGAATCTTAGAAAACGTCATTCTCTCAGTCTGAGAACATCAGTTTGAGACAATATTTCAGGTTAAACATAATTTTTGAAAACAGCTTCGAATAAGTGTTTCTCTTGTTTATTTCAGATGCAAATTGATATATATAGCTATATACATAAACCCTTTATTTGATGTTTGAAAACTGTTATTCAGAGCTCCAGCAGAATCTTAGAAAACGTCATTCTCTCAGTCTGAGAACATCAGTTTGAGACAATATTTAAACATAACTTTTGAAAACAGCTTCGAATAAGTGTTTCTCTTGTTTATTTCAGATGCAAATTGATATATATAGCTATTTAAACCCTTTATTTGATGTTTGAAAACTGTTATTCAGAGCTCCAGCAGAATCTTAGCCCGCGTTCACTACTTCCAAGACTGTGAAAACATTCTGAGACTCGCTCGGACTAGACAACGCAATGCTGCATCTACAAGACCGTTCTGGTGGACCTGTCAATCAAATTCAAAGGAGAAGACATGGTGGTGTTTGGTTTGTGCACCAGGTAGGGTGCTTGGGGGAATTGCATTGTGGAAAAAAAAAGAGAAATGTTGATAAAAAAGAAGAACCACAAGGTGGAGGGATTGGACTTCAAATACATCTCAGTCTGAATACATCACTTTTCTAGAAGGTCTCACTTAAATATATCTTTTGAAAACAGCTTTGAATAAGTGTTTCTCTTGTTTATTTCAGATGCAAATTGATATATATATAGCTATTTAAACCCTTTATTTGATGTTTGAAAACTGTTATTCAGAGCTACAGCAGAATCTTGGAAAACGTCATTCTCTCAGTCTGAGAACATCAGTTTGAGACAATATTCAATTTTAACATAACTTTTGAAAACAGCTTCGAATAAGTGTTTCTCTTGTTTATTTCAGATGCAAATTGATATATATAGCTATTTAAACCCTTTATTTGATGTTTGAAAACTGTTATTCAGAGCTCCAGCAGAATCTTGGAAAACGTCATTCTCTCAGTCTGAGAACATCAGTTTGAGACAATATTTCAGGTTAAACATAACTTTTGAAGATAGCTTCGAATAAGTGTTTCTCTTGTTTATTTCAGATGCAAATTGATATATATAGTTATATAAACCCTTTATTTGATGTTTGAAAACTGGTATTCAGAGCTCCAGCAGCATCTTAGAAAACGTCATTCTCTCAGTCTGAGAACATCAGTTTGAGACAATATTTCAGGTTAAACATAACTTTTGAAAACAGCTTCGAATAAGTGTTTCTCTTGTTTATTTCAGATGCAAATTGATATATATAGCTATTTAAACCCTTTATTTGATGTTTGAAAACTGTTATTCAGAGCTCAAGCAGAATCTTGGAAAACGTCATTCTCTCAGTCTGAGAACATTAGTTTGAGACAATATTTCAGGTTAAACATAACTTTTGAAAACAGCTTTGAATAAGTGTTTCTCTTGTTTATTTCAGATGCAAATTGGTATATATAGCTATATAAACCCTTTCTTTGATGTTTGAAAACTGTTATTCAGAGCGCCAGCAGAATCTTAGAAAACGTCATTCTCTCAGTCTGAGAACATCAGTTTGAGACAATATTTCAGGTTAAACATAACTTTTGAAAACAGCTTTGAATAAGTGTTTCTCTTGTTTATTTCAGATGCAAATTGATATATATAGCTATATCAACCCTTTATTTGATGTTTGAAAACTGTTATTCAGAGCTCCAGCAGAATCTTAGAAAACGTCATTCTCTCAGTCTGAGAATCAGTTTGAGACAATATTTCAGGTTAAACATAACTTTTGAAAACAGTTTTGAATAAGTTTTTCTCTTGTTTATTTCAGATGCAAATTGATATATATAGCTATATAAACCCTTTATTTGATGTTTAAAACTGTTATTCAGAGCTCCAGCAGAATCTTGGAAAACTTCATTCTCTCAGTCTGAGAACATCAGTTTGAGACAATATTTCAGGTTAAACATAACTTTTGAAAACAGCTTCGAATAAGTGTTTCTCTTGTTTATTTCAGATGCAAATTGATATATATATATAGCTATATAAACCCTTTATTTGATGTTAGAAAACTGTTATTCAGAGCTCCAGCAGAATCTTAGAAAACGTCATTCTCTGAGTCTGAGAACATCAGTTTGAGACAATATTTCAGGTTAAACATAACTTTTGAAAACAGCTTCGAATAAGTGTTTCTCTTGTTTATTTCAGATGCAAATTGATATATATATTGCTATACAAACCCTTTATTTGATGTTTGAAACTGTTATTCAGAGCTCCAGCAGAATCTTGGAAAACTTCATTCTCTCAGTCTGAGAACATCAGTTTGAGACAATATTTCAGGTTAAACATAACTTTTGAAAACAGCTTCGAATAAGTGTTTCTCTTGTTTATTTCAGATGCAAATTGATATATATAGCTATTTAAACCCTTTATTTGATGTTTGAAAACTGTTATTCAGAGCTCCAGCAGAATCTTGGAAAACGTCATTCTCTCAGTCTGAGAACATTAGTTTGAGACAATATTTCAGGTTAAACATAACTTTTGAAAACAGCTTCGAATAAGTGTTTCTCTTGTTTATTTCAGATGCAAATTGATATATATAGCTATATAAACCCTTTATTTGATGTTTGAAAACTGTTATTCAGAGCTCCAGCAGAATCTTAGAAAACGTCATTCTCTCAGTCTGAGAACATCAGTTTGAGACAATATTTCAGGTTAAACATAACTTTTGAAAACAGCTTTGAATAAGTGTTTCTCTTGTTTATTTCAGATGCAAATTGATATATATAGCTATATAAACCCTTTCTTTGATGTTTGAAAACTGTTATTCAGAGCGCCAGCAGAATCTTAGAAAACGTCATTCTCTCAGTCTGAGAACATCAGTTTGAGACAATATTTCAGGTTAAACATAACTTTTGAAAACAGCTTTGAATAAGTGTTTCTCTTGTTTATTTCAGATGCAAATTGATATATATAGCTATATCAACCCTTTATTTGATGTTTAAAACTGTTATTCAGAGCTCCAGCAGAATCTTGGAAAACTTCATTCTCTCAGTCTGAGAACATCAGTTTGAGACAATATTTCAGGTTAAACATAACTTTTGAAAACAGCTTGGAATAAGTGTTTCTCTTGTTTATTTCAGATGCAAATTGATATATATATATAGCTATATAAACCCTTTATTTGATGTTAGAAAACTGTTATTCAGAGCTCCAGCAGAATCTTAGAAAACATCATTCTCTGAGTCTGAGAACATCAGTTTGAGACAATATTTCAGGTTAAACATAACTTTTGAAAACAGCTTCGAATAAGTGTTTCTCTTGTTTATTTCAGATGCAAATTGATATATATATAGCTATACAAACCCTTTATTTGATGTTTGAAACTGTTATTCAGAGCTCCAGCAGAATCTTGGAAAACTTCATTCTCTCAGTCTGAGAACATCAGTTTTAGACAATATTTCAGGTTAAACATAACTTTTGAAAACAGCTTCGAATAAGTGTTTCTCTTGTTTATTTCAGATGCAAATTGATATATATAGCTATATAAACCCTTTATTTGATGTTTGAAAACTGCTATTCAGAGCTCCAGCAGAATCTTAGAAAACGTCATTCTCTCAGTCTGAGAACATCAGTTTGAGACAATATTTCAGGTTAAACATAACTTTTGAAAACAGCTTTGAATAAGTGTTTCTCTTGTTTATTTCAGATGCAAATTGATACATATAGCTATACAAACCCTTTATTTGATGTCTGAAAACTGTTGTTCAGAGCTCCAGCAGAATCTTAGAAAACGTCATTCTCTCAGTGTGAGAACATCAGTTTGAGACAATAATTCAGGTTAAACATAACTTTTGAAAACAGCTTTGAATAAGTGTTTCTCTTGTTTATTTCAGATGCAAATTGATATATATGGCTATATAAACCCTTTATTTGATGTTTGAAAACTGGTATTCAGAGCTCCAGCAGAATCTTAGAAAACGTCATTCTCTCAGTCTGAGAATCAAGCTTTTCTATTCTAATCAGTTTGAGACAATAATTCAGGTTAAACATAACTTTTGAAAACAGCTTTGAATAAGTGTTTCTCTTGTTTATTTCAGATGCAAATTGATATATATGGCTATATAAACCCATTATTTGATGTTTGAAAACTGGTATTCAGAGCTCCAGCAGAATCTTAGAAAATGTCATTCTCTCAGTCTGAGAACATCAGTTTGAGACAATATTTCAGGTTAAAGATAACTTTTGAAAACAGCTTCGAATAAGTGTTTCTCGTGTTTATTTCAGATGCAAATTGATATATATAGCTATACAAACCCTTTCTTTGATGTTTGAAAACTGTTATTCAGAGCTCCAGCAGAATCTTAGAAAACGTCATTCTCTCAGTGTGAGAACATCAATTTGAGACAATATTTCAGGTTAAACATAACTTTTGAAAACAGCTTCGAATAAGTGTTTCTATTGTTTATTTCAGATGCAAATTGATATATATAGCTATATAAACCCTTTATTTGATGTTTGAAAACTGTTATTCAGAGCTCCAGCAGCATCTTAACCCGCGTTCACTACTTCCAAGACTGTGAAAACATTCTGAGACTCGCTCGGACTAGACAACGCATCAGTGTGGACGGAGTCAGTATCTCAGTGTTTCCTGACTACCCGACAAGTGTTACCAAAGCACGCGCAGCGTTCAATGACGTCAAGAATGGGTTTCGTGGAGTGGACGGGGTTCGGTTCGGATTTGCTTATCCTGCCCGCTTCAGAGTAACGTACAAGAATGTGGACAAATCCTTCTACTCCGCTGCAGAGGCGCGCGACTATGTCAACAAAAACATCAGTGGAGACAAGTGACGCCACGGTTAACGTTCAGTCGGTGTGTGCATTTGCACGAACAATGTCGGACTCCGTAGTGTTCTCTGGACCCCTTCCCAACATGGCCAATGATGATATGTTTTCTCGCTATTCATCATTTAATCGCTGGTTGTTGGAGTGGTGCCCCGCAAATGAGGTTGGCTTTGTTAACAACTGGAAAACCTTCTGGGAAAAACCTGGTCTGCTTAGCAGAGACTGCATCCATCCCACGTTGGAAGGAGCATCTCTCTTGTCTAGCAGTGTTGAGAGTTTTAGTGTAACGTGACAACTCAGAGCACAGATCAGAAGGCAGAACTGCGGTCTTCCACACTCTTCTGCCCTTCTCCTACAACAGCCACCCGCCTTTAACCGCATAGAGAGGGTGAATCTGACCCGCTTAATAAAACCAAGTAAAATTGTCAGTAGAAGAGATATTAAAGAAAATGTAATTCAAATAAATCTAAATCAAATAAATACTACCATTGTAGAGGACAGGAGAATTAAGTGTGGATTGTTGAATATCCGATCCCTGTCCTCAAAAGCTGCACTAATTAATGAACTTATATCAGATAAAACCATTGACTTATTCTGCTTAACCTCTGCTTACTGCCTACGTATCTTTAAATGAATCAACACCACCCAGCCACACTAACTTTAATGCCCCTCGACGCTCTGGTCGAGGAGGTGGAGTCGCAGCCATCATCAACTCATGTCTGTCAACCTTTACTAGACCACAATGTGATTTCAACTCTTTTGAAAGTATTATACTTAGCATATCTAATACAACCTTGAGATCAGGTCAGTCACTTCTCTTTGTTGGAGTCTATCGTCCGCCTGGACCTTATTCTGAATTCTTGTCTGAGTTCCCTGAGTTCTTGACCAGCCTGATGCTCAAATCAGATAAAGTGATTATTGTTGGTGACTTTAACATCCATGTTGATATGGTCCATGATAGCTTAGCTAACAGGTTTAACTCTATCCTGGAGTCATTTGGTTTCTCTCAATATGTACATGAACCGACTCACTGTTTTAAGCACACATTAGATCTTGTCCTAGCATACGGACTTGAAATTAAAAATGTTATTGTCTCTCCTCAGAATTCAGTTCTTTCTGACCATCAATTAATAACCTTTAACTTCATTTTAAATGACTCAAGTCGACAGAGCAGGAGCACTCTCAAAAGATGTCTGTCTGAAAGTGCCGTTACCAAGTTTATGGAAATAATTCCCTCAGTGCTTAGTAAAATGCCTAGCCTCAGTGTGTCAAGAAACTCTACCCATAGTCACCCCGACATTGATAACTTTGTGGGAAGTTTTACAGACTCGTTGCATAATACGCTTGACTTAATCGCACCACTAACTCAAAAGACTGTTAACAGAAGTAGTCTTGCTCCCTGGTATACTCAGGAAACACGTAAATTAAAACAGGATTCTAGACGACTAGAGAAGAAATGGCGTTCATCAAAACATAATGAATTCTACCAGGACTGGCAGGATAAGTTAAAAATATACAAGGCATCTCTTCGGAAAGCCAGAGCCAGCTACTACTCATCACTTATAGAAGCAAATAAGAATAACCCCAAGTTCTTATTCAGCACTGTAGCCAGGCTGACACGGAGCCATCAGTCCATTGAGCAGTCCATCCCTTCTCATCTTAGTAGCAGTGATTTCATGAACTTTTTTAATGAAAAAATTGTAACTATCAGAAGAAAGATTCAAGACCTCCTAGATTCTTCTAATACAACCAGTGCAGCCTCACCGGACACAGACACTATGACTGATACATATTTTGACTCCTTTCTATCAGTGAGTCCTCGACAGCTGTCCCAGGTTGTTTCCTCCTCAAAGGCCACAACATGTCTTCTCGATCCAATTCCCACATGGCTACTTAAAGAACTGTTCCCATTACTTAGCACTTTCATACTTGACATTATTAACTTGTCAATAACATCAGGCTATGTGCCTCAGATTTTTCAAAGTTGCAGTATTTAAACCTCTGCTTAAAAAACCCACTCTTGATCCAGAGGTCCTCACTAACTATAGGCCTAGGAGAAAGTGGTAACAAGTCAGCTCTGTGATTATCTCCAGGACAATGATCAATTTGAGGTGTTTCAGTCTGGTTTTGGGAACACCACAGCACAGAGACCGCCCTGGTAAAATTAAGTAACGACCTACTGATGGCCTCTGATCAGGGCCATGTTTCAGTTCTTGTTCTTCTAGATCTCAGGGCTGCATTTGATACTGTCGACCACCAAATCCTTCTACAGAGGCTAGAAAACCATATAGGCATTCGTGGAACTGCTCTTAACTGGTTTAAATCTTACCTGTCGGATAGAACGCACTATGTACATGTCAACCACCTCTCATCGACACACACTAAGGTCAGCTATGGTGTCCCACAAGGTTCTGTTCTTGGTCCAATACTATTCACAATCTATATGCTCCCACTAGGGGACTTGATTAGAAGACACTCTATAAACTTTCACTGTTATGCTGATGACACCCAACTTTACTTGTCCATGAAGCCAGATGAAAGAAATCAGCCAACACAACTACAGTCCTGTATTACAGATATCAAGTCCTGGATGACCAAAAACTTCCTCCTACTGAACTCGGAAAAGACTGAGGTTTTACTAGTTGGTCCGCAACATCTCAGACAATCGTTAACTAATGATCTAGCTTTACAAAATGGACTTGCTCCTGCTACTAGCACCACTGTAAAGAATCTGGGTGTATGCTTTGACGAGGACTTATCATTTAACTCACACATAAAACAAATCTCACGGACTGCTTACTTCCACCTTCGTAACATTTAAAAAATCAGGCACTTCCTTCCTTTAGATGCTGCTGAGAAGCTCATCCATGCTTTTGTAACCTCCAGGCTGGACTATTGTAACTCTCTTCTCTCAGGATGTTCTAAAAAGTCTCTCAGAACTCTTCAGCTCATTCAGAACTCTGCAGCTCGTGTCCTGACTAAGACTAAGAGGCGCGAACACATTTCCCCTGTACTGTCTTCCCTACATTGGCTTCCTGTAGAACTTAGAATACAATTTAAAATCCTTCTCCTAACCTATAAGGATAATAATTTATTAACCCTTTAATTGCCAAAAACAGTCGTTTTAACGACTACTTGTCCGGATATTATGCTCATATCACTTAAGATATGTCTCAAGCATCTCGGATCTATGATCGTGATGCTCTTCTCAACATCAGAGAGTCGATGGAGGACTTCACTCGCGACAGTTACCAACGTCCGGTGAACGTGTTTCCGGCTCCGCTTCTCATCGACTCGGACTCTGTGGAATATCGTTTGATCTCTCGAGTACCGGGCGATTTCCACAAGGGATCGAGTCGGGCTGGAGTACAGGTCAGGATGAGACGTGCAGTTGCGATCGCTCGGAACAACTCTGACGTCATCGAACGTCATCGATGTTTGATCGACATTCCTCTCACTGTGTGTGACGACACATCAGCGCTGCCGTCTGTCCAGACCTCAACGAAAGGTGGTAAGATTTTTTCATTTCCTCTCTTTAATTCGACTTTTACAACCGAGTTGAACTTCAGTGACAGCTGGTACCCACGTGACCGCTGTTCGCTTCAAAAGATCCCGCTCTGCGCGCCTGTCAGTGACGCGGCGTCGTCAGTGACGTCATCGGTGCTGAATGTGGGACTTCTTAATGTTCGCTCCATTACTAATAAATCCTTTATTCTTAATGATCTTTTCACAAGAGTTAATTTGGATTTATTATGTCTTTCTGAGACTTGGCAGAGAGAGGAAGAGTTTATTCATATGAACGAACTCTGTCCAGTAGGGAGCGCTGTCCTGGGGAAGCCTCGCCTCTCTGGTCGTGGAGGAGGTCTTGCTACTGTTTTTAGGGAGAGTTGTTCTTGCAAAGTGATTCAGACACAGGAATTCACTTCTTTTGAGTCTCAGAATATCTTGGTTGGTTCTACAAGACCTTTCTATTGTGTGTCAATCTACCGTCCGCCTGGTCCTGCGGCGGTGTTCTTGAAAGACTTTAGTGACTTCTTCTATTATTCAGATGGAATCTGTTCTTATTCTTGGAGACTTTAATCTTCATGTTGAAGACGTCACATCTTGTTCTGCTAAAGAACTTTTAACTTTAACTGAAGCCTTTAATTTTGAGCAACATGTTTCTGAATCCACTCATCAAAAAGGCCACATTTTAGACTTAGTTTTTACTCTTGGCCTGAACATTTCTAATGTATCTGTACATGATGTCCATCTGAGTGATCATTCTCTTGTCTTGTTTAACCTGGACTTCATCCCTGAACCTAAGCCTTTGAAAGTTAGGTCTCAGAGGCTTGTCATCTCAGCCGATACTGCAGACAGTTTTTCTGCTATGTTTGACCGTCTTTCCTTTGATGACTGTCCAGATGTGGACAGTTTGATTCACTGTTACACTGATCATTGTGTTGAAATACTGGATCAAGTGGCACCTGTTAAATCGAACTTGAAAATTCAGAAAAAACGGTGCCCTTGGACAAATGAAGATCTCCTGAGTCTGAAGAGACTTTGTCGAAAGACTGAGCGTCTCTGGAAGTCTACTAAACTTGAGGTGCACAGACTTCACCTCAGGGATCTGTTGACTTCTTACAATGAGATGGTAGAAACTGCTAGATCTGATTACATCAGAAAACTGGTAGCAGCAAATAGGAAAAACCCCAAAGTTTTGTTTGACACGATTAATTCTCTCGTGTCTCCTGCTCCTCAAATCACGCCGGTCTTCTGTGAAGCTGACAGCAATGCATTGTTGAGATTTTTCATTGACAAAATTAAATTGATCAAAGAGAAAATCTCTCCCCCTTGGTTGGGAACCCCTACTGTCTCTGAGCCCATCTCCTCCTCTTGGTCATCCTTCACTGCTGTATCTTTGGGTGATATTTCAGCACTAGTGAACAAGATGAAACCCTCCTCTTGCTCAGATGACGTCCTTCCTTGTAGGCTTTTTATCAAAGTATTTGATGTAATTGGCCCCTGGGTTACCAATATGGTGAACCTCTCCCTTTCCACAGGGGTTTTTCCCAATGCATTTAAACATGCCATTGTGGAGCCTCTGCTCAAAAAACCAGGCTTAGACCCAACTGACCTCAGTAATTTCAGGCCTATTTCTAAGCTCCCTTTCTTGTCCAAGATCTTGGAGAAGGTGGTGTCCGAGCAGCTGTCTTTGTTCCTGGATCAGAGCGACATCCATGAGAAGTTTCAGTCTGGCTTCCGTAAACATCACTCTACGGAGACAGCTTTATTGAAAGTGTCCAGTGACATCATGATGTCGGCTGACTCTGGTAAATTCACTGTTCTGGTTCTCTTGGATCTGTCGTCAGCCTTTGACACAGTTGATCACCAGATCCTGCTGAGAAGACTAAGGGATGAAGTGGGACTGTCTGGGTCTGTGTTAGAATGGTTCTCATCTTACCTTTCTGGGCGCAGTTTTAGTGTATCTGCCAATCAAATGAGGTCTGAATCGGCAGATCTGTTGTGTGGAGTCCCTCAAAGTTCTGTTCTGGGTCCTTTATTGTTTTTGCTGTACTTGATTCCCCTTGGTAAAATCATTCAGAGATTTCCAGATGTTTCTTATCACATTTTTGCTGATGACATCCAGCTCTACTGCTCTTTTGACCCAACTGAGCCCCAAAGGCTGAACAGCTTAGTCAATTGTTTGCTAGAAATCAAACAATGGCTGAGTGAAAACACTTTACAGCTTAATGTGGACAACACTGAAACTCTGGTGATTGCTCCTGATGATAAGATTCCAGGGTTGAGTCAGTACTTGGGTGACTTAGGTCAGTCTGTCAAACTGAGCCTGAGAAACCTGGGTGTTGTATTTGATAAAGACATGTCTCTTGTTCAACACTGCAGAAAACTGACCAGAAACTGTTTCCTTCAACTGAGAAAAATCTCTAAACTTAGGAAACAAGAAGGAGCTGTCTCGTCTGCAGTTGATTCAGAACTCTGCAGCGAGAATTCTGACCCGCTCAAGTAGGAGAACTCACATTTCTCCGATCCTTAAAACTCTTCACTGGCTTCCAGTTTCTTTCAGGATCAACTTTAAAATTCTGGTTCTTACTTTCAGAGCTATTCATGGTCAGGCTCCTCCTTACATCACTGATCTGATCCAGCCTTACACCCCAGCTCGGTCTCTGAGGTCTGTGGATCAGAATCTACTTATGGTTCCACGCACACGGCTGAGGACCAGAGGAGAGAAATCTTTTCAGGCTGTTGCTCCTAAGCTTTGGAAAAATCTTCCTCTCTCTTTGCGCTTGATGGAGTCTACTGACTCCTTTAAGAAACATCTTAAGACGTTTCTATTTGTTCAGGCTTTTCCTTGAATTTCTCGAACTCCTGTGTTGTTCTCGGTGTTGTCTTGATCTTTGAAGTATGTACTGTTTTGAGTATTGTTTTGATTGTTAAAGCGCTTTGTGACCCTGGTCTCGAAAAGCGCTATATAAATAAATATTACTTACTTACTTACTTACTATAAAGCCTTACATGGTCTAGCACCAACATACATTAAAGATTTAATCCAAACTTACCAACCCTCAAGGACCTTACGATCCTTAAACTCTGATCTATTAGTTATACCACAAATCTCTAAATGTAGATTCGGAGCCAGGGCCTTCACTTTTCAAGCCCCTCTGCTGTGGAACAAACTACCGGCTTCAGTCCGGAGGGCAGACACCCTCTCTATGTTTAAAAACAATCTTAAAACCTTAATTTTCGATAAAGCCTATAACTAACTTAACTGTTTATCTTTAGCTGCTATAACTAACAAAACTGTTTATCTTAGCTGCTATAGGCTGAGAATGCTGGAGGAGTTTTAGACACCGAGCTCTGTATATCCTTCTTTTCTGCATTACATTCATCACCTGTGCAGTTTAAACCCACACCTTTTTATTTCTCTCCCGGAGCCCCAGGGCTCCACCTCCAGAGCTGCTGCTGATCCAGGATCTTCACCACGTCATCAGATCCCGAGTTCTCTCCAGCACCTCCATGGACTCTCCTACACTCTCCTCTTTTTTTTTTTCTCACTATAATTTCCCTCACTCCTCTCCTTATCCATCTGTCTACCCCCCCATCCTTCCTCCCAGCGGGTGAAAGCGGCAGGCCGTCAACAATGAGTCTGGTTCCGCTAGAGGTTTCTGCCTTCTAAAAGGAAGTTTTTCCTCGCCATAGCTCACTGTACAGCTCACTGTACAGTGTTTTGTTTCTTGCTCTTTGTTGAATTGCTGGGATCTATTTTTCCTTAATCAACTATAGTTTTATTTCAACTGTATAGTGTCTTGAGATAACTTTGTTATGATAAGACACTTTAAATAAATTGAATTGAATTGAATTGAATTGAATTGACGCGTGTGACGTGTGAAGACATTCCGGTGAGACAGTGATTTAACAACATTATAGCAACTGTTTAAACTTTTTCTACACTTTTAATACAAGTTAATGTTATTTTGATGTTCTCGTTTATCCTTGTTGATGCTGGTTATTCAAATACCAATCATGTGAGTCCTTCTTATTGTCATTAGATGTTTAAGATAAATAATACTATAATTGAAGTGTGCCTTAACTGTATTAAGTCAAGTTCTGTTGGGGTCAACTTTAGCTTTCCTGAGCATGTTAGTGCAGATACCTTTTACGGTAGGTAAAAAAAGGATCTCTCTTTTTTTTTTTGGAGAAGATTGGCATGTGTGTGTGGGGGGTTGTTCTCTGTTGTTCAAGGGCATTATGTGTTGTTGTTGTTGTTTTTGTTTGTATCACTCTAATTATGGGGATAGGTCAAGAGGAGCTGCCATACTTAGAAAAGGAGTGAATCAGTGTAATAGTTGCCTGATTCAACAATGAATCAGGCAACTATTACACTGTAATAGTATTCTAGTCTATACCTTAAAAAGGAAAAGACCCGCGAGAATGTGGCTCGTACCGGCCCATAAGCTGTAGTTGATTCCTTATATGTATAGGTATGTTTTGTTTGTCTGTCATTGTCAGGCCCTGGTTGTGAAGAGGTAGGTGAGGGTCTGGATTTGTGAGACCGCGGGGAGGTTTTCTACAGGTGTGGAGGGTTGGATCTTTCTTTGTTTTTGTTTTTGTGTGTTTTTTTCTACTGTTCTTTTTTTTCGTGTTTGTGTCAAATCAATCAAAGATGTTTTAAAAACTTAATCTGAAGATTTTTTTAAATTTAAATAATCCACTGGTTGCCTCTGTTAATTCAGTATTCTTGTTAATAAAAATGTGTGTAAAATATAAACATTTACACCGGAGCACATTTACAATAGTGTGACTCATGTCAGACATGTTTAAAATTAGCAAATGTAAACTGTTAGTTTAAATTCATGTTTTCATTTGTTTTGGACTTTTTTACCCCCCATATTATTTATTTAAATTTCTCTTTTTGGGAAAAGATAGTCAAGAAGTTGTTGTGGGAGAGGGGCTTCACTCATTGCTGCATCTACAAGACCGTTCTGGTGGACCTGTCAATCAAATTCAAAGGAGAAGACATGGTGGTGTTTGGTTTGTGCACCAAGTAGGGTGCTTGGGGGAATTGCATTGTGGAAAAAAAAATGAGAAATGTTGATAAAAAAGAAGAACCACAAGGTGGCAGGATTGGACTTCAAATACATCTCAGTCTGAATACATCACTTTTAGAGAAGGTCTCACTTAAACATATCTTTTGAAAACAGCTTCGAATAAGTGTTTCTCTTGTTTATTTCAGATGCAAATTGATATATATAGCTATATAAAGCCTTTATTTGATGTTTGAAAACTGTTATTCAGAGCTCCAGCAGAATCTTAGAAAACGTCATTCTCTCAGTCTGAGAACATCAGTTTGAGACAATATTTCAGGTTAAACATAACTTTTGAAAACAGCTTCGAATAAGTGTTTCTCTTGTTTATTTCAGATGCAAATTGATATATATAGCGATATAAACCCTTTATTTGATGTTTGAAAACTGTTATTCAGAGCTCCAGCAGAATCTTAGAAAATGTCATTCTCTCAGTCTGAGAACATCAGTTTGAGACAATATTTCAGGTTAAACATAACTTTTGAAAACAGCTTCAAATAAGTGTTTCTCTTGTTTATTTCAGATGCAAATTGATATATATAGCTTTATAAACCCTTTATTTGATGTTTGAAAACTGTTATTCAGAGCTCCAGCAGAATCTTGGAAAACGTCATTCTCTCAGTCTGAGAACATCAGTTTGAGACAATATTTCAGGTTAAACATAACTTTTGAAAACAGCTTTGAATAAGTGTTTCTCTTGTTTATTTCAGATGCAAATTGATATATATAGCTATATAAACCCTTTATTTGATGTTTGAAAACTGTTATTCAGAGCTCCAGCAGAATCTTAGAAAATGTCATTCTCTCAGTCTGAGAACATCAGTTTGAGACAATATTTAAGGTTAAACATAACTTTTGAAAACAGCTTCGAATAAGTGTTTCTCTTGTTTATTTCAGATGCAAATTGATATATATAGCTATATAAACCCTTTATTTGATGTTTGAAAACTATTATTCAGAGCTCCAGCAGAATCTTAGAAAATGTCATTCTCTCAGTCTGAGAACATCAGTTTGAGACAATATTTCAGGTTAAACATAACTTTTGAAAACAGCTTCGAATAAGTGTTTCTCTTGTTTATTTCAGATGCAAATTGATATATATAGCTATATAAACCCTTTATTTGATGTTTGAAAAATGTTATTCAGAGCTCCAGCAGCATCTTAGCCCGCGTTCACTACTTCCAAGACTGTGAAAACATTCTGAGACTCGCTCGGACTAGACAAAGCAATGCTGCATCTACAAGACTGTTCTGGTGGACCTGTCAATCAAATTCAAAGGAGAAGACATGGTGGTGTTTGGTTTGTGCACCAGGTAGGGTGCTTGGGGGAATTGCATTGTGGAAAAAAAACGAGAAATGTTAAAAGAAGAACCACAAGGTGGCGGGATTGGACTTCAAATACATCTCAGTCTGAATACATCACTTTTAGAGAAGGTCTCACTTAAACATATCTTTTGAAAACAGCTTCGAATAAGTGTTTCTCTTGTTTATTTCAGATGCAAATTGATATATATAGCTATATAAACCCTTTATTTGATGTTTGAAAACTGTTATTCAGAGCTCCAGCAGAATCTTGGAAAACGTCATTCTCTCAGTCTGAGAACATCAGTTTTGAGACAATATTTCTCTTGTTTATTTCAGATGCAAATTGATATATATAGCTATATAAACCCTTTATTTGATGTTTGAAAACTGTTATTCAGAGCTCCAGCAGAATCTTAGAAAACGTCATTCTCTCAGTCTGAGAACATCAGTTTGAGACAATATTTCAGGTTAAACATAACTTTTGAAAACAGCTTCGAATAAGTGTTTCTCTTGTTTATTTCAGATGCAAATTGATATTTATAGCTATATAAACCCTTTATTTGATGTTTGAAAACTGTTATTCAGAGCTCCAGCAGAATCTTAGAAAACGTCATTCTCTCAGTCTGAGAACATCAGTTTTGAGACAATATTTCTCTTGTTTATTTCAGATGCAAATTGATATATATAGCTATATAAACCCTTTATTTGATGTTTGAAAACTGTTATTCAGAGCTCCAGCAGAATCTTAGAAAACGTCATTCTCTCAGTCTGAGAACATCAGTTTGAGACAATATTTCAGGTTAAACATAACTTTTGAAAACAGCTTCGAATAAGTGTTTCTCTTGTTTATTTCAGATGCAAATTGATATATATAGCTATATAAACCCTTTATTTGATGTTTGAAAACTGTTATTCAGAGCTCCAGCAGAATCTTAGAAAACGTCATTCTCTCAGTCTGAGAACATCAGTTTGAGACAATATTTCAGGTTAAACATAACTTTTGAAAACAGCTTCAAATAAGTGTTTCTCTTGTTTATTTCAGATGCAAATTGATATATATAGCTTTATAAACCCTTTATTTGATGTTTGAAAACTAATATTCAGAGCTCCAGCAGAATCTTGGAAAACGTCATTCTCTCAGTCTGAGAACATCAGTTTGAGACAATATTTCAGGTTAAACATAACTTTTGAAAACAGCTTTGAATAAGTGTTTCTCTTGTTTATTTCAGATGCAAATTGATATATATATCTATATAAACCCTTTATTTGATGTTTGAAAACTGTTATTCAGAGCTCCAGCAGAATCTTAGAAAATGTCATTCTCTCAGTCTGAGAACATCAGTTTGAGACAATATTTAAGGTTAAACATAACTTTTGAAAACAGCTGTAAATAAGTGTTTCTCTTGTTTATTTCAGATGCAAATTGATATATATAGCTATATAAAGCCTTTATTTGATGTTTGAAAACTGTTATTCAGAGCTCCAGCAGAATCTTGGAAAACGTCATTCTCTCAGTCTGAGAACATCAGTTTGAGACAATATATTTAAGGTTAAACATAACTTTTGAAAACAGCTTTGAATAAGTGTTTCTCTTTTTTATTTCAGATGCAAATTGATATATATATATATATATTTTCATTTGGCTGTGAATTTTTTCCCTGCCATTTTGAAAGCGAACTTGACACAAATTGTTTACTCAAAAGATCTTGTCCCTACTGAGAAACTTTGCGGTATTTTCATCCAACGCGCATGTATTGAACTCAAGTGAAGCGAACACACACATTTAGAAAACACAAACCCAAACCTCGATATGAACATTAGAGTGATGGGATCGACAGTTCTTTTGACTGTACTTTGGCACTTAGTGCCAACATAAAAACTAAATGTTCTGTAGCAAAGTCTATTATAGAATCCCTCCCACCGGCACGGTCGCAGCTGAGTTCAACTGAACTGAGAAAGGAATGAAGTTCAGTACGTTCACTCAAAAGATCGTTCGTTCCAACAAATCGTTCGAGAACCACACAACACTAGAACGTTAGAGCCGCATGAAACCAGGCAAAGAGCCGCATGCGGCTCGGGAGCCGCGGGTTGGCCAGGCCTGGTGTAGAAGAACTGTAATAGACTGTAATAGAAAAAAATGAAAGTTATGAATTGATTTCAGCAGTAATAACTGACTACACTACAAGTAAGTAAGTAGTAATTTATATTTATAGAGCGCTTTTCCAGACCAGGGTCACAAAGTGCTTAAACAATCAAAAACAAAACTCAATAAAATATATAAAAGATCAAGATAACACAGGAGTTACAGAAAATCAAGGAAAGGACTGCACAAATTAAAATGTTTTAGATCGTTCCAAAGCTTAGGAGCAACTGCCTGGAAGGGTTTCTCTCCTCTGGTCCTGAACCGTGTGCGAGGAACCACAAGTCGATTCTGATCCACAGACCTCAGAGCACGAGCTGGGGTGTTAGGCTGGATCAGATCACTGATGGAAGTCAGTGATCAGTCAGAGCCTGACTAGAATAACAAGGATCGGAGAAATGTAATACAATACAAATAAATAAATAAATGCACTGATCATGCGTTCAGAGATAAGCTCTCCATGTTTCCTTCATCCACTGTTTTATAGTGTTTCCCATCTCTTTATGCTGGAATTAAATAATGAATTAAATATACAGAATAAAATATATTTTTATACAGAATAAAGGTTACAAAAAAAACTTTTTTTTACCCCCTATTGGCCCTTATGTGGGTGTTTTTAGTAGAATGACCTTATCACAATATGGCCTAAATTAATATTATTATAAATAGTGGCCTTGATAGTCTTCATATGGTTGAATTATCCTCAATATCTAGTCACACCCTAAAAGCATTATGACATTAATGTTACATATATTAAACTTTACTCACCTCTTCTCCGTTGTCTCACTGAACTTTCAGTCACTTGAATCAGACATTTCAATATCAAGTCAAGTTAAGTTATTTTATTGTCAAATAAACAAATAACAAAATAACAAAAAACAATTAATTGATAACAATTTGGACAATATTTGTCTTAATCAGGTAGAGGATATTTATCTTCAACGTCACTCACAAAATGGAAAGAGGTGGAACTGGAGTCCTAAATTATGTCTAACAACTTACCGATGGTAGTTGTGGACGTTGTGATGGCACAGAATGGGCAAGATGGGGCACCACTTGTGTTGACATACCCTTTGACAAAATATACATATCAATTAAAAAAAGAGGTTGTGATTATTCCATCAGAATGAAGATGGATTCAAAATAATTCACAGTTATGAAAACATTTTCTATTTCATCAACATAAACTACACTTTACTAAAAGTTATTACAGTTCTGGTAAGATCAATGAAAAAGCATGACATAAACATAACTGCAAACAACCTAATAAATGGCTTTAAATAACTTATATTTAGCATGCAATGCAAATTTTGATGTAATTTGCGCTATGGTGGCTAGCACTAGCTTACGCAAGCTAGTGATGTACATTAAGTGAAAAGTACCAAAGAAAACACAAATATGACTTACCTGGGGTGATGCAGTTTGTATTAGTGATGGGATCGGCAGTTCTTTTGACTGTACTGAATAACTAGAATCAGTTCATTAAAAGGATTCGTTCAAAATATTCTTTCAGTTCGTTCGTTCACTAAATCACTAACTCAGTGCTTATGGAGCCCAGACTGCAATATCACCTACTTCCTGAACGCAGCCAAACAATCCGTTACTAACTTAAAGGATTCAGACCCGAGGTTAACATTCAATGCACTTCAGGGACAATGCAAAAAAAAAAAAAAGGACGCCCGGTGCGTTCACGGATAAGGAGCAGTACACAGACATTCGTGAGAAATTCAGCAAATAGAGAGGATCTTGAGGTGTGTTCACAGCTGAACATGAATCCTCGTTCACTGAAGGAATCCGTGTCTCGCGAATCCCCGGATGTGAATCCTCGTTCATTGAACGAATCTGTGTGTCGCGAATAACGGGATGTGAATCCTCGTTCACTGAACGAATCTGTGTCTCACGCATCGGTAGCAGCCTAATGTGACAAACTCTCGTTGTGTATATACGTTTACAAACAAACGCAAATGCAAATGTAGTAAGTAAGTAAGTAAGTAATATAAATTTATATAGCGCTTTTCGAGACCAGGGTCACAAAGCGCTTTAACAATCAAAACAAAACTCAAAACAGTACATACTTCAAAGATCAAGACAACACCGAGAACAACACAGGAGTTCCAGAAATTCAAGGAAAAGCCTGCACAAATAGAAACGTCTTAAGATGTTTCTTAAAGGAGTCAGTAGACTCCATCAAGCGCAAAGAGAGAGGAAGATTTTCTGTTACTTTTAAAAACACTGTGTGTGCGTTTCCAGCCTGTCCAATAAACAATTAAAGTGTGACTAAATGCTTGGTTGTTAAATGTTTTTTTGCACTAAAATAAAAATTAAATAAAACAAAAATAATAATAATACTAAAATGTAACATAAACTTAAATGCAATCAACAATAAATTAAAAAGGCCTTGTCTAAGTAAAACATTTTACTTGTTTTTAGATTTTGATTTAACATTTAGATTTAACATTTAGATATAGATTTAACATTTAAATAAAGATTTAAATTTATATTTATATTTATATTTATATTTAGATTTAAGATTTAGATTTAACATTTAGATATGTATTTAACATTTACATTTAAATTTGACATTTAGATTTTATATTTCATAAATGTGAGAAATATTGTCTAAATGTCGGAAAACATAGCAAAATAATGCTTCTAAATCACCGAATAAACAAGTAATTAATTGTACATTCATTGCCCTATAGAAGCTTGCTCACAACTCCTCGCACACCCTGCCCACGAGGGTAGCCATTCAGAGACCAGCGGCTTGAATCCTTCTGCTGTCATTGGCTGGACTTCTCCACCAATCATAGGGAGCTACCCGAGGGAAGAAGGGCGGGTCTTGCCGCATCTTCAGCAGAAAGATTCAGAGAAAATGGTGCAAAAAAAACGACGAAAGAAATACACAGCCTCAAGTAAGTTATATTTCTTAAAGTTGTGTTCATATAGTGAGGTGTTACCTAAATATTAAATTATGTTGACACATTTAAATATTACATTTAATATAGCGCAAATGGTGGCACTACCTCATTAAAATGTCTTATGCTAAAATGCTAAAACATCTATGGCTACTAAGGACAGTTCACTGAAAATAATATTGTAAAGAAAACATCATTTTCAGATAAGATTTCACTTTAAACCTAACTTTTTAAAACAACTTCAAATAAGTGTTTTCTTATGTTTGTTATTATAAATTATTATTGATGTTTATAGCTAAATAAACCCTTTATTTGAAGTTTGGAAACTGTTCTGCAGGTTTACAGCAGCATGTTAGAAAACCTGATTCAGTTCATCCTCTGGTTTTATTCAAAACTTTTTTACTCCCCACATTATTTATTTATTTATTTAAATTTCCCTTTTTTTGAACAGATAGTCAGGAAGTCGTTGTGGGAGAGGGGCTTCGCTCATGGCTGCATCTACACAACCGTGCTGGTGGACCTGTCAGTTAAATTCAAAGGAGAAGACATGGTGGTGTTTGAGGGGCTTGTATTGTGGCTAAAAAATTGTGATTAAAAAAAAAGATCCAGGCTAGGCGGCATGGTCCCCCACACTGCGGTCAAGTGAGCTGAGATCTAGCCGCAACCTTAAAACACTTGCGTTTTTGTGAAGGTGTTACAGTAGTGGGAGAGAAGTCATACGCGGAAGGATCTACGACACTATTACTGATATATTCTCAAAAATACTCTGATATGGTGACATTAAGGTAAGATTTGAAGAGACATTTTCGTGATGAGACCAGAGTCTCCAAACATGTGTGAGACTTTTGGAAGAAAAGCAGCCGAAATAGGAAATATTTATTTTCTGCTAATCTGTTATAATTTCCTGTTTATTTTCTGTTTTCTTACAAAATAATTCAATTATGGTTGTTTAAATAATTTAATTACTGACTTATGGCGTTATTTTTGCTTAGAAAGCTGTTTGTGCACAACCTATTTTATTATAAAAAATAAACCTTATTAGTTGACAAAGATCTGACTTTATTTTCATGTTCAGCAGGTTTTGAAGTATAAGTGAACAACGTTTCATGTATTTTTACTGTAGAAATATTGATTTATTGTCAATTTAGTACAGTGTATTGATGTCCCTGTTAATCATGCACAATATATTTTAATTCTTATAAAAAAAACTCAATAGTTGACAAAGATCTGACTTTATTTTCATGTTCAACAGGTTTTGAAGTATAAGTGAAATAAGTTATGTATTTTTACTGTAGAAACATTGATTTATTGTCAATTTAGTACAGTGTATTGATGTCACTGTTATTGAAGCACTATATATTTTAATCCTTATCAAAAGAAAACCTAAAATACATGATGGAACTGCTATCTTCGGTGCGCAAGGATTTAGCTGAAATTATTCAAACAGAAGTTTGCGCAATGTTGGAAAGTGAGATGGCGGTGATTCGAGCGGATATTGTTGCAGCTAGAGCGGAGCTCAAAGAATACAGGTTGACGATCGCCTCTGAACTCTCCGCCATGAAATCTACGGTGAAGGATGTGGAAGAAAGTTTGTCAACGTGGACAGATGATGTTGTTTCACTCAAGAAGGAGGTGAAGCGGCTCACGGGGGTCATGGACCAACTTCAGAATAAATGCGAGGACTTGGAGGCGAGGTCGCGGACAAACAACATAAGATCCTTATGTCGAAATACCGGAGACCCTTGAATGCAACACCGAGTCTGTGTCCGCGCTTCTGCAGCGGGCCTTTGATCTGAAAGACGCGCCGCTCCTGGACAGAGCTCACCGTCTCTCCCCGCCTGGATCTACAGAGGGACGCCGGTCAAACACGATCATAGCCCGCGTTCACTACTTCCAAGACTGAAAACATTCTGAGACTCGCTCGGACTAGACAACGCATCAGTGTGGACGGAGTCAGCACCTCAGTGTTTCCTGACTACCCGACAAGTGTTGCCAAAGCACGCGCAGCGTTCAATGACGTCAAGAGTCGGTTTTGGGGAGTGGACGGGGTTCGGTTCGGATTTGCTTATCCTGCCCGCTTCAGAATCACGTACAAGAAGTGTTTTCTTTTGTTTGTTATTATAAATTATTATTGATGTTTATAGCTAAATAAACCCTTTATTTGAAGTTTGGAAACTGTTCTGCAGGTTTACAGCAGCATGTTAGAAAACCTGATTCAGTTCATCCTCTGGTTTTATTCAAAACTTTTTTACTCCCCACATTATTTATTTATTTATTTAAATTTCCCTTTTTTTGAACAGATAGTCAGGAAGTCGTCGTGGGAGAGGGGCTTCGCTCATGGCTGCATCTACACAACCGTGCTGGTGGACCTGTCAGTCAAATTCAAAGGAGAAGACATGGTGGTGTTTGGTTCCTGCACAAGGTAGGGGGCTTGAGGGGATTGTATTGTGGCTAAAAAATTGTGATTAAAAAAAAAGATCCAGGCTAGGCGGCATGGTCCCCCACACTGCGGTCAAGTGAGCCGCGATCTAGCCGCAACCTTAAAACACTTGCGTTTTTGTGAAGGTGTTACAGTAGTGGGAGAGAAGTCATACGCGGAAGGATCTACGACACTATTACTGATATATTCTCAAAAATACTCTGATATGGTGACATTAAAGTAAGATTTGAAGAGACATTTGCGTGATGAGACCAGAGTCTCCAAACATGTGTGAGACTGTTGGAAGAAAAGCAGCCGAAATAGGAAATATTTATTTTCTGCTAATCTGTTATAATTTCCTGTTTATTTTTTTGTTTTCTTACAAAATAATTCAATTACGGTTGTTTAAATAATTTAATTACTGACTTATGGCGTTATTTTTGCTTAGAAAGCTGTTTGTGCACAACCTATTTTATTATAAAAAATAAACCTTATTAGTTGACAAAGATCTGACTTTATTTTCATGTTCAGCAGGTTTTGAAGTATAAGTGAACAAAGTTTCATGTATTTTTACTGTAGAAATATGGATTTATTGTCAATTTAGTACAGTGTATTGATGTCCCTGTTAATCATGCACAATATATTTTAATTCTTATAAAAAAAAACTCAATAGTTGACAAAGATCTGACTTTATTTTCATGTTCAACAGGTTTTGAAGTATAAGTGAAATAAGTTATGTATTTTTACTGTAGAAACATTGATTTATTGTCAATTTAGTACAGTGTATTGATGTCACTGTTATTCAAGCACTATATATTTTGATCCTTATCAAAAGAAAACCTAAAATACATAATGGAAGTACTATCTTCGGTGCGCAAGGATTTAGCTGAAATTATTCAAACAGAAGTTTGCGCAATGTTGGAAAGTGAGATGGCGGTGATTCGAGCGGATATTGTTGCAGCTAGAGCGGAGCTCAAAGAATACAGGTTGACGATCGCCTCTGAACTCTCCGCCATGAAATCTACGGTGAAGGATGTGAAAGTAAGTTTGTCAACGTGTACAGGTGATGTTGTTTCACTCAAGAAGGAGGTGAAGCGGCTCACGGGGGTCATGGACCAACTTCAGAAAAAATGCGAGGACTTGGAGGCGAGGTCGCGGACAAACAACATAAGATCCTTATGTCGAAATACCGGAAACCCTTGAATGCAACACCGAGTCTGTGTCCGCGCTTCTGCAGCGGGCCTTTGATCTGAAAGACGCGCCGCTCCTGGACAGAGCTCACCGTCTCTCCCCGCCTGGATCTACAGAGGGACGCCGGTCAAACACGATCATAGCCCGCGTTCACTACTTCCAAGACTGTGAAAACATTCTGAGACTCGCTCAGACTAGACAACGCATCAGTGTGGACGGAGTCAGCACCTCAGTGTTTCCTGACTACCCGACAAGTGTTGCCAAAGCACGCGCAGCGTTCAATGACGTAAAGAGTCGGTTTTGGGGAGTGGACGGGGTTCGGTTCGGATTTGCTTATCCTGCCCGCTTCAGAATCACGTACAAGAAGTGTTTTCTTTTGTTTGTTATTATAAATTATTATTGATGTTTATAGCTAAATAAACCCTTTATTTGAAGTTTGGAAACTGTTCTGCAGGTTTACAGCAGCATGTTAGAAAACCTGATTCAGTTCATCCTCTGGTTTTATTCAAAACTTTTTTACTCCCCACATTATTTATTTATTTATTTAAATTTCCCTTTTTTTGAACAGATAGTCAGGAAGTCGTCGTGGGAGAGGGGCTTCGCTCATGGCTGCATCTACACAACCGTGCTGGTGGACCTGTCAGTCAAATTCAAAGGAGAAGACATGGTGGTGTTTGGTTCCTGCACAAGGTAGGGGGCTTGAGGGGATTGTATTGTGGCTAAAAAATTGTGATTAAAAAAAAAGATCCAGGCTAGGCGGCATGGTCCCCCACACTGCGGTCAAGTGAGCCGCGATCTAGCCGCAACCTTAAAACACTTGCGTTTTTGTGAAGGTGTTACAGTAGTGGGAGAGAAGTCATACGCGGAAGGATCTACGACACTATTACTGATATATTCTCAAAAATACTCTGATATGGTGACATTAAAGTAAGATTTGAAGAGACATTTGCGTGATGAGACCAGAGTCTCCAAACATGTGTGAGACTGTTGGAAGAAAAGCAGCCGAAATAGGAAATATTTATTTTCTGCTAATCTGCTATAATTTCCTGTTTATTTTTTTGTTTTCTTACAAAATAATTCAATTACGGTTGTTTAAATAATTTAATTACTGACTTATGGCGTTATTTTTGCTTAGAAAGCTGTTTGTGCACAACCCTTTTTTATTATAAAAAATAAACCTTATTAGTTGACAAAGATCTGACTTTATTTTCATGTTCAGCAGGTTTTGAAGTATAAGTGAACAAAGTTTCATGCATTTTTACTGTAGAAATATTGATTTATTGTCAATTTAGTACAGTGTATTGATGTCCCTGTTAATCATGCACAATATATTTTAATTCTTATAAAAAAAACTCAATAGTTGACAAAGATCTGACTTTATTTCATGTTCAACAGGTTTTGAAGTATAAGTGAAATAAGTTATGTATTTTTACTGTAGAAACATTGATTTATTGTCAATTTAGTACAGTGTATTGATGTCACTGTTATTCAAGCACTATATATTTTGATCCTTATCAAAAGAAAACCTAAAATACATGATGGAACTGCTATCTTCGGTGCGCAAGGATTTAGCTGAAATTATTCAAACAGAAGTTTGCGCAATGTTGGAAAGTGAGATGGCGGTGATTCGAGCGGATATTGTTGCAGCTAGAGCGGAGCTCAAAGAATACAGGTTGACGATCGCCTCTGAACTCTCCGCCATGAAATCTACGGTGAAGGATGTGAAAGTAAGTTTGTCAACGTGTACAGATGATGTTGTTTCACTCAAGAAGGAGGTGAAGCGGCTCACGGGGGTCATGGACCAACTTCAGAATAAATGCGAGGACTTGGAGGCGAGGTCGCGGACAAACAACATAAGATCCTTATGTCGAAATACCGGAGACCCTTGAATGCAACACCGAGTCTGTGTCCGCGCTTCTGCAGCGGGCCTTTGATCTGAAAGACGCGCCGCTCCTGGACAGAGCTCACCGTCTCTCCCCGCCTGGATCTACAGAGGGACGCCGGTCAAACACGATCATAGCCCGCGTTCACTACTTCCAAGACTGTGAAAACATTCTGAGACTCGCTCAGACTAGACAACGCATCAGTGTGGACGGAGTCAGCACCTCAGTGTTTCCTGACTACCCGACAAGTGTTGCCAAAGCACGCGCAGCGTTCAATGACGTAAAGAGTCGGTTTTGGGGAGTGGACGGGGTTCGGTTCGGATTTGCTTATCCTGCCCGCTTCAGAATCACGTACAAGAAGTGTTTTCTTTTGTTTGTTATTATAAATTATCATTGATGTTTATAGCTAAATAAACCCTTTATTTGAAGTTTGGGAACTGTTCTGCAGGTTTACAGCAGCATGTTAGAAAACCTGATTCAGTTCATCCTCTGGTTTTATTCAAAACTTTTTTACTCCCCACATTATTTATTTATTTATTTAAATTTCCCTTTTTTTGAACAGATAGTCAGGAAGTCGTCGTGGGAGAGGGGCTTCGCTCATGGCTGCATCTACACAACCGTGCTGGTGGACCTGTCAGTCAAATTCAAAGGAGAAGACATGGTGGTGTTTGGTTCCTGCACAAGGTAGGGGGCTTGAGGGGATTGTATTGTGGCTAAAAAATTGTGATTAAAAAAAAAGATCCAGGCTAGGCGGCATGGTCCCCCACACTGCGGTCAAGTGAGCCGCGATCTAGCCGCAACCTTAAAACACTTGCGTTTTTGTGAAGGTGTTACAGTAGTGGGAGAGAAGTCATATGCGGAAGGTTCTATGACACTATTACTGATATATTCTCAAAAATACTCTGATATGGTGACATTAAAGTAAGATTTGAAGAGACATTTGCGTGATGAGACCAGAGTCTCCAAACATGTGTGAGACTGTTGGAAGAAAAGCAGCCAAAATAGGAAATATTTATTTTCTGCTAATCTGTTATAATTTCCTGTTTATTTTTTTGTTTTCTTGCAAAATAATTCAATTACGGTTGTTTAAATAATTTAATTACTGACTTACGACGTTATTTTTGCTTAGAAAGCTGTTTGTGCACAACGTATTTTATTATAAAAAATAAACCTTAATAGTTGACAAAGATCTGACTTTATTTTCATGTTCAGCAGGTTTTGAAGTATAAGTGAACAAAGTTTTATGTATTTTTACTGTAGAAATATGGATTTATTGTCAATTTAGTACAGTGTATAGATGTCCCTGTTTATTAGGGTTAGGCGTTAGGGTTGAAGGGGGGTGACAGGGAGGGTCCCTGTCGAGGGCACGGGCCAGTGCAAACCCGTTGATGAACCCTCCCTACCTGTAAAAGAAATTCAAAAGGGATTAAAGTTTAGGAGTTAGGTTAAGGGTAAGGGTAAGTGCTTAAACAATCAAAAACAAAACTCAATAAAATATATAAAAGATCAAGATAACACAGGAGTTACAGAAAATCAAGGAAAGGCCTGCACAAATTAAAATGTTTTAGATCGTTCCAAAGCTTAGGAGCAACTGCCTGGAAGGGTTTCTCTCCTCTGGTCCTGAACCGTGTGCGAGGAACCACAAGTAGATTCTGATCCACAGACCTCAGAGCACGAGCTGGGGTGTTAGGCTGGATCAGATCACTGATGGAAGTCAGTGATCAGTCAGAGCCTGACTAGAATAACAAGGATCGGAGAAATGTAATACAATACAAATAAATAAATAAATGCACTGATCATGCGTTCAGAGATAAGCTCTCCATGTTTCCTTCATCCACTGTTTTATAGTGTTTCCCATCTTGTTTACCTCTTTATGCTGGAATTAAATAATGAATTAAATATACAGAATAAAGTATATTTTTATACAGAATAAAGGTTACAAAAAAACCTTTTTTTACCCCCTATTGGCCCTTATGTGGGTGTTTTTAGTAGAATGACCTTATCACAATATGGCCTAAATTAATATTATTATAAATAGTGGCCTTGATAGTCTTCATATGGTTGAATTATCCTCAACATCTAGTCACACCCTAAAAGCATGATGACATTAATGTTACATATATTAAACTTTACTCACCTCTTCTCCGTTGTCTCACTGAACTTTCAGTCACTTGAATCAGACATTTCCATATCAAGTCAAGTTAAGTTATTTTATTGTCAAATAAACAAATAACAAAATAACAAAAAACAATTAATTGATAACAATTTGGACAATATTTGTCGTAATCAGGTAGAGGATATTTATCTTCAACGTCACTCACAAAATGGAAAGAGGTGGAACTGGAGTCCTAAATTATGTCTAACAACTTACCGATGGTAGTTGTGGATGTTGTGATGGCACAGAATGGGCAAGATGGGGCACCACTTGTGTTGGCATACCCTTTGACAAAATATACATATCAATTAAAAAAAGAGGTTGTGATTATTCCATCAGAATGAAGATGGATTCAAAATAATTCACAGTTATGAAAACATTTTCTATTTCATCAACATAAACTACACTTTACTAAAAGTTATTACAGTTCTGGTAAGATCAATGAAAAAGCATGACATAAACATAACTGCAAACAACCTAATAAATGGCTTTAAATAACTTATATTTAGCATGCAATGCAAATTTTGATGTAATATGCGCTATGGTGGCTAGCACTAGCTTACGCAAGCTAGTGATGTACATTAAGTGAAAAGTACCAAAGAAAACACAAATATGACTTACCTGGGGTGATGCAGTTTGTATTAGTGATGGGATCGGCAGTTCTTTTGACTGTACTGAATAACTAGAATCAGTTCATTAAAAGGATTCGTTCAAAATATTCTTTCAGTTCGTTCGTTCACTAAATCACTAACTCAGTGCTTATGGAGCCCAGACTGCAATATCACCTACTTCCTGAACGCAGCCAAACAATCCGTTACTAACTTAAAGGATTCAGACCTGAGGTTAACATTCAATGCACTTCAGGGACAATGCAAAAAAAAAAAAAAGGACGCCCGGTGCGTTCACGGACAAGGAGCAGTACACAGACATTCGTGAGAAATTCAGCAAATAGAGAGGATCTTGAGGTGTGTTCACAGCTGAACATGAATCCTCGTTCACTGAAGGAATCCGTGTCTCGCGAATCCCCGGATGTGAATCCTCGTTCATTGAACGAATCTGTGTGTCGCGAATAACGGGATGTGAATCCTCGTTCACTGAACGAATCTGTGTATCGCGCATCGGTAGCAGCCTAATGTGACAAACTCTCGTTGTGTATATACGTTTACAAACAAACGCAAATGCAAATGTAGTAGAGATTCTGTTACTTTTAAAAACACTGTGTGTGCGTTTCCAGCCTGTCCAATAAACAAATAAAGTGTGACTAAATGCTTGGTTGTTAAATGTTTTTTTGCACTAAAATAAAAATTTAATAAAACAAAAATAATAATAATACTAAAATGTAACATAAACTTAAATGCAATCAACAATAAATTAAAAAGGCCTTGTCTTATTGTGTTATTCAGAGCTCCAGCAGCTTGTTTATTTCAGATGCAAATTGATATATATAGCTATATAAACCCTTTATTTGAGGTTTGAAAACTGCTATTCAGAGCTCCAGCAGAATCTTAGAAAACGTCATTCTCTCAGTCTTAGAACATCAGTTTGAGACAATATTTCATGTTAAACATAACTTTTGAAAACAGTTTCGAATAAGTGTTTCTCTTGTTTATTTCAATGCAATTTGATAGATATAGCTATATAAACCCTTTATTTGATGTTTGAAAACTGTTATTCAGAGCTCCAGCAGAATCTTAGAAAACGTCATTCTCTCGGTGTGAGAACATCAGTTTGAGACAATATTTCAGGTTAAACATAACTTTTGAAAACAGCTTCGAATAAGTGTTTCTCTTGTTTATTTCAGATGCAAATTGATATATATAGCTATATAAACCCTTTATTTGATGTTTGAAAACTGCTATTCAGAGCTCCAGCAGAATCTTAGAAAACGTCATTCTCTCGGTCTGAGAACATCAGTTTGAGACAATATTTCAGGTTAAAAATAACTTTTGAAAACAGCTTTGAATATGTTTTTCTCTTGTTTATTTCAGATGCAAATTGATATATATAGCTATATAAACCCTTTATTTGATGTTTGAAAACTGTTATTCAGAGCTCCAGCAGCATCTTAGCCCGCGTTCACTACTTCCAAGACTGTGAAAACATTCTGAGACTCGCTCGGACTAGACAACGCAATGCTGTATCTACAAGACCGTTCTGGTGGACCTGTCAATCAAATTCAAAGGAGAAGACATGGTGGTGTTTGGTTTGTGCACCAGGTAGGGTGCTTGGGGGAATTGCATTGTGGAAAAAAAAAGAGAAATGTTGATAAAAAAGAAGAACCACAAGGTGGCGGGATTGGACATCAAATACATCTCAGTCTGAATACATCACATTTAGAGAAGGTCTCACTTAAACATATCCTTTGAAAACAGCTTCGAATAAGTGTTTCTCTTGTTTATTTCAGATGCAAATTGATATATATAGCTATATAAACCCTTTATTTGATGTTTGAAAACTGTTATTCAGAGCTCCAGCAGAATCTTGGAAAACGTCATTCTCTCAGTCTGAGAACATCAGTTTGAGACAATATTTCAGGTTAAACATAACTTTTGAAAACAGCTTCGAATAAGTGTTTCTCTTGTTTATTTCAGATAGCTATATAAACCGTTTAACATCAGTTTGAGACAATATTTCATGTTAAACATAACTTTTGAAAACAGCTTCGAATAAGTGTTTCTCTTGTTTTTTTCAGATGCAAATTGATATATATAGCTATATAAACCCTTTATTTGATGTTTGAAAACTGTTATTCAGAGCTCCAGCAGAATCTTGGAAAACGTCATTCTCTCAGTCTGAGAACAATCAGTTTGAGACAATATTTCAGGTTAAACATAACTTTTGAAAACAGCTTCGAATAAGTGTTTCTCTTGTTTATTTCAGATGCAAATTGATATATATAGCTATATAAACCCTTTATTTGATGTTTGAAAACTGTTATTCAGAGCTCCAGCAGAATCTTGGAAAACGTCATTCTCTCAGTCTGAGAACAATCAGTTTGAGACAATATTTCAGGTTAAACATAACTTTTGAAAACAGCTTTGAATAAGTTTTTCTTTTGTTTATTTCAGATGCAAATTGATATATATAGCTATATAAACCCTTTATTTGATGTTTGAAAACTGCTATTCAGAGCTCCAGCAGAATCTTAGAAAACGTCATTCTCTCTGTCTGAGAAGATCAGTTTGAGACAATATTTCAGGTTAAACATAACTTTTGAAAACAGCTTCGAATAAATGTTTCTCTTGTTTATTTCAGATGCAAATTGTTATATATAGCTATATAAACCCTTTATTTGATGTTTGAAAACTGCTATTCAGAGCTCCAGCAGAATCTTAGAAAACGTCATTCTCTCAGTCTGAGAACATCAGTTTGAGACAATATTTCAGGTTAAACATAACTTTTGGAAACAGCTTTGAATAAGTGTTTCTCTTGTTTATTTCAGATGCAAATTGATATATATAGCTATATAAACCCTTTATTTGATGTTTGAAAACTGCTATTCAGAGCTCCAGCAGAATCTTAGAAAACGTCATTCTCTCGGTCTGAGAACATCAGTTTGAGACAATATTTCAGGTTAAACATAACTTTTGAAAACAGCTTTGAATAAGTTTTTCTTTTGTTTATTTCAGATGCAAATTGATATATATAGCTATATAAACCCTTTATTTGATGTTTGAAAACTGTTATTCAGAGCTCCAGCAGAATCTTGGAAAACGTCATTCTCTCAGTCTGAGAAGATCAGTTTGAGACAATATTTCAGGTTAAACATAACTTTTGAAAACAGCTTCGAATAAATGTTTCTCTTGTTTATTTCAGATGCAAATTGATATATATAGCTATATAAACCCTTTATTTGATGTTTGAAAACTGCTATTCAGAGCTCCAGCAGAATCTTAGAAAACGTCATTCTCTCAGTCTGAGAACATCAGTTTGAGACGATGTTTCAGGTTAAACATAACTTTTGAAAACAGCTTCGAATAAGTGTTTCTCTTGTTTATTTCAGATGCAAATTGATATATATAGCTATATAAACCCTTTATTTGATGTTTGAAAACTGCTATTCAGAGCTCCAGCAGAATCTTAGAAAACGTCATTCTCTCAGTCTGAGAACATCAGTTTGAGACAATATTTCAGGTTAAACATAACTTATGAAAACAGCTTTGAATAAGTTTTTTTCTTGTTTATTTCAGATGCAAATTGATATATATAGCTATATAAACCCTTTATTTGATGTTTGAAAACTGCTATTCAGAGCTCCAGCAGAATCTTAGAAAACGTCATTCTCTCGGTCTGAGAACATCAGTTTGAGACAATATTTCAGGTTAAACATAACTTTTGAAAACAGCTTTGAATAAGTGTTTCTCTTGTTTATTTCAGATGCAAATTGATATATATATAGCTATATAAACCCTTTATTTGATGTTTGAAAACTGTTATTCAGAGCTCCAGCAGAATCTTGGAAAACGTCATTCTCTCAGTCTGAGAACATCAGTTTGAGACAGTATTTCCTGTTAAACATAACTTTTGAAAACAGCTTCGAATAAATGTTTCTCTTGTTTATTTCAGATGAAAATTGTTACATATAGCTATATAAACCCTTTATTTGATGTTTGAAAACTGCTATTCAGAGCTCCAGCAGAATCTTAGAAAACGTCATTCTCTCGGTGTGAGAACATCAGTTTGAGACAATATTTCAGGTTAAACATAACTTTTGAAAACAGCTTCGAATAAGTGTTTCTCTTGTTTATTTCAGATGCAAATTGATATATATAGCTATATAAACCCTTTATTTGATGTTTGAAAACTGCTATTCAGAGCTCCAGCAGAATCTTAGAAAACGTCATTCTCTCGGTCTGAGAACATCAGTTTGAGACAATATTTCAGGTTAAAAATAACTTTTGAAAACAGCTTTGAATATGTTTTTCTCTTGTTTATTTCAGATGCAAATTGATATATATAGCTATATAAACCCTTTATTTGATGTTTGAAAACTGTTATTCAGAGCTCCAGCAGCATCTTAGCCCGCGTTCACTACTTCCAAGACTGTGAAAACATTCTGAGACTCGCTCGGACTAGACAACGCAATGCTGTATCTACAAGACCGTTCTGGTGGACCTGTCAATCAAATTCAAAGGAGAAGACATGGTGGTGTTTGGTTTGTGCACCAGGTAGGGTGCTTGGGGGAATTGCATTGTGGAAAAAAAAAGAGAAATGTTGATAAAAAAGAAGAACCACAAGGTGGCGGGATTGGACATCAAATACATCTCAGTCTGAATACATCACATTTAGAGAAGGTCTCACTTAAACATATCCTTTGAAAACAGCTTCGAATAAGTGTTTCTCTTGTTTATTTCAGATGCAAATTGATATATATAGCTATATAAACCCTTTATTTGATGTTTGAAAACTGTTATTCAGAGCTCCAGCAGAATCTTGGAAAACGTCATTCTCTCAGTCTGAGAACATCAGTTTGAGACAATATTTCAGGTTAAACATAACTTTTGAAAACAGCTTCGAATAAGTGTTTCTCTTGTTTATTTCAGATGCAAATTGATATATATAGCTATATAAACCGTTTAACATCAGTTTGAGACAATATTTCATGTTAAACATAACTTTTGAAAACAGCTTCGAATAAGTGTTTCTCTTGTTTTTTTCAGATGCAAATTGATATATATAGCTATATAAACCCTTTATTTGATGTTTGAAAACTGTTATTCAGAGCTCCAGCAGAATCTTGGAAAACGTCATTCTCTCAGTCTGAGAACAATCAGTTTGAGACAATATTTCAGGTTAAACATAACTTTTGAAAACAGCTTCGAATAAGTGTTTCTCTTGTTTATTCCAGATGCAAGTTGATATATATAGCTATATAAACCCTTTATTTGATGTTTGAAAACTGCTATTCAGAGCTCCAGCAGAATCTTAGAAAACGTCATTCTCTCAGTCTGAGAACATCAGTTTGAGACAATGTTTCAGGTTAAACATAACTTTTGAAAACAGCTTCGAATAAGTGTTTCTCTTGTTTATTTCAGATGCAAATTGATATATATAGCTATACAAACCCTTTATTTGATGTTTGAAAACTGCTATTCAGAGCTCCAGCAGAATCTTAGAAAACGTCATTCTCTCAGTCTGAGAACATCAGTTTGAGACAATATTTCAGGTTAAACATAACTTATGAAAACAGCTTTGAATAAGTTTTTTTCTTGTTTATTTCAGATGCAAATTGATATATATAGCTATATAAACCCTTTATTTGATGTTTGAAAACTGCTATACAGAGCTCCAGCAGAATCTTAGAAAACGTCATTCTCTCAGTCTGAGAACATCAATTTGAGACAATATTTCAGGTTAAACATAACTTTTGAAAACAGCTTGGAATAAATGTTTCTCTTGTTTATTTCAGATGCAAATTGATATATATAGCTATATAAACCCTTTATTTGATGTTTGAAAACTGCTATTCAGAGCTCCAGCAGAATCTTAGAAAACGTCATTCTCTCAGTCTGAGAACATCAGTTTGAGACAATATTTCAGGTTAAACATAACTTTTGAAAACAGCTTTGAATAAGTGTTTCTCTTGTTTATTTCAGATGCAAATTGATATATATATAGCTATATAAACCCTTTATTTGATGTTTGAAAACTGTTATTCAGAGCTCCAGCAGAATCTTAGAAAACGTCATTCTCTCAGTCTGAGAACATCAGTTTGAGATAGTATTTCCTGTTAAACATAACTTTTGAAAACAGCTTTGAATAAATGTTTCTCTTGTTTATTTCAGATGCAAATTGTTACATATAGCTATATAAACCCTTTATTTGATGTTTGAAAACTGCTATTCAGAGCTCCAGCAGAATCTTAGAAAACGTCATTCTCTCGGTGTGAGAACATCAGTTTGAGACAATATTTCAGGTTAAACATAACTTTTGAAAACAGCTTCGAATAAGTGTTTCTCTTGTTTATTTCAGATGCAAATTGATATATATAGCTATATAAACCCTTTATTTGATGTTTGAAAACTGCTATTCAGAGCTCCAGCAGAATCTTAGAAAACGTCATTCTCTCGGTCTGAGAACATCAGTTTGAGACAATATTTCAGGTTAAAAATAACTTTTGAAAACAGCTTTGAATATGTTTTTCTCTTGTTTATTTCAGATGCAAATTGATATATATAGCTATATAAACCCTTTATTTGATGTTTGAAAACTGTTATTCAGAGCTCCAGCAGCATCTTAGCCCGCGTTCACTACTTCCAAGACTGTGAAAACATTCTGAGACTCGCTCGGACTAGACAACGCAATGCTGTATCTACAAGACCGTTCTGGTGGACCTGTCAATCAAATTCAAAGGAGAAGACATGGTGGTGTTTGGTTTGTGCACCAGGTAGGGTGCTTGGGGGAATTGCATTGTGGAAAAAAAAAGAGAAATGTTGATAAAAAAGAAGAACCACAAGGTGGCGGGATTGGACATCAAATACATCTCAGTCTGAATACATCACATTTAGAGAAGGTCTCACTTAAACATATCCTTTGAAAACAGCTTCGAATAAGTGTTTCTCTTGTTTATTTCAGATGCAAATTGATATATATAGCTATATAAACCCTTTATTTGATGTTTGAAAACTGTTATTCAGAGCTCCAGCAGAATCTTGGAAAACGTCATTCTCTCAGTCTGAGAACATCAGTTTGAGACAATATTTCAGGTTAAACATAACTTTTGAAAACAGCTTCGAATAAGTGTTTCTCTTGTTTATTTCAGATGCAAATTGATATATATAGCTATATAAACCGTTTAACATCAGTTTGAGACAATATTTCATGTTAAACATAACTTTTGAAAACAGCTTCGAATAAGTGTTTCTCTTGTTTTTTTCAGATGCAAATTGATATATATAGCTATATAAACCCTTTATTTGATGTTTGAAAACTCGTATTCAGAGCTCCAGCAGAATCTTGGAAAACGTCATTCTCTCAGTCTGAGAACAATCAGTTTGAGACAATATTTCAGGTTAAACATAACTTTTGAAAACAGCTTCGAATAAGTGTTTCTCTTGTTTATTCCAGATGCAAATTGATATATATAGCTATATAAACCCTTTATTTGATGTTTGAAAACTGCTATTCAGAGCTCCAGCAGAATCTTAGAAAACGTCATTCTCTCAGTCTGAGAACATCAGTTTGAGACAGTATTTCATGTTAAACATAACTTTTGAAAACAGCTTCGAATAAGTGTTTCTCTTGTTTATTTCAGATGCAAATTGATATATAGCTATATAAACCCTTTATTTGATGTTTGAAAACTGCTATTCAGAGCTTCAGCAGAATCTTGGAAAACGTCATTCTCTCAGCCTGAGAAGATCAGTTTGAGACAATATTTCAGGTTAAACATAACTTTTGAAAACAGCTTCGAATAAATGTTTCTCTTGTTTATTTCAGATGCAAATTGTTATATATAGCTATATAAACCCTTTATTTGATGTTTGAAAACTGCTATTCAGAGCTCCAGCAGAATCTTAGAAAACGTCATTCTCTCGGTCTGAGAACATCAGTTTGAGACAATATTTCAGGTTAAAAATAACTTTTGAAAACAGCTTTGAATATGTTTTTCTCTTATTTCAGATGCAAATTGATATATATAGCTATATAAACCCTTTATTTGATGTTTGAAAACTGTTATTCAGAGCTCCAGCAGCATCTTAGCCCGCGTTCACTACTTCCAAGACTGTGAAAACATTCTGAGACTCGCTCGGACTAGACAACGCAATGCTGTATCTACAAGACCGTTCTGGTGGACCTGTCAATCAAATTCAAAGGAGAAGACATGGTGGTGTTTGGTTTGTGCACCAGGTAGGGTGCTTGGGGGAATTGCATTGTGGAAAAAAAAAGAGAAATGTTGATAAAAAAGAAGAACCACAGGGTGGCAGGATTGGACATCAAATACATCTCAGTCTGAATACATCACATTTAGAGAAGGTCTCACTTAAACATATCCTTTGAAAACAGCTTCGAATAAGTGTTTCTCTTGTTTATTTCAGATGCAAATTGATATATATAGCTATATAAACCCTTTATTTGATGTTTGAAAACTGTTATTCAGAGCTCCAGCAGAATCTTGGAAAACGTCATTCTCTCAGTCTGAGAACATCAGTTTGAGACAATATTTCAGGTTAAACATAACTTTTGAAAACAGCTTCGAATAAGTGTTTCTCTTGTTTATTTCAGATGCAAATTGATATATATAGCTATATAAACCGTTTAACATCAGTTTGAGACAATATTTCATGTTAAACATAACTTTTGAAAACAGCTTCGAATAAGTGTTTCTCTTGTTTTTTTCAGATGCAAATTGATATATATAGCTATATAAACCCTTTATTTGATGTTTGAAAACTGTTATTCAGAGCTCCAGCAGAATCTTGGAAAACGTCATTCTCTCAGTCTGAGAACAATCAGTTTGAGACAATATTTCAGGTTAAACATAACTTTTGAAAACAGCTTTGAATAAGTGTTTCTCTTTTTTATTTCAGATGCAAATTGATATATATAGCTATATAAACCCTTTATTTGATGTTTGAAAACTGTTATTCAGAGCTCCAGCAGAATCTTGGAAAACGTCATTCTCTCAGTCTGAGAACAATCAGTTTGAGACAATATTTCAGGTTAAACATAACTTTTGAAAACAGCTTCGAATAAGTGTTTCTCTTGTTTATTTCAGATGCAAATTGATATATATAGCTATATAAACCCTTTATTTGATGTTTGAAAACTGCTATTCAGAGCTCCAGCAGAATCTTAGAAAACGTCATTCTCTCTGTCTGAGAACATCAGTTTGAGACAATATTTCAGGTTAAACATAACTTTTGAAAACAGCTTTGAATAAGTTTTTCTTTTGTTTATTTCAGATGCAAATTGATATATATAGCTATATAAACCCTTTATTTGATGTTTGAAAACTGCTATTCAGAGCTCCAGCAGAATCTTAGAAAACGTCATTCTCTCAGTCTGAGAACATCAGTTTGAGACAATATTTCAGGTTAAACATAACTTTTGAAAACAGCTTCGAATAAGTGTTTCTCTTGTTTATTTCAGATGCAAATTGATATATATATAGCTATATAAACCCTTTATTTGATGTTTGAAAACGGTTATTCAGAGCTCCAGCAGAATCTTGGAAAACGTCATTCTCTCAGTCTGAGAACATCAGTTTGAGACAATGTTTCAGGTTAAACATAACTTTTGAAAACAGCTTCGAATAAGTGTTTCTCTTGTTTATTTCAGATGCAAATTGATATATATAGCTATATAAACCCTTTATTTGATGTTTGAAAACTGCTATTCAGAGCTCCAGCAGAATCTTAGAAAACGCCATTCTCTCAGTCTGAGAACATCAGTTTGAGACAATATTTCAGGTTAAACATAACTTATGAAAACAGCTTTGAATAAGTTTTTTTCTTGTTTATTTCAGATGCAAATTGATATATATAGCTATATAAACCCTTTATTTGATGTTTGAAAACTGCTATACAGAGCTCCAGCAGAATCTTAGAAAACGTCATTCTCTCAGTCTCAGAACATCAATTTGAGACAATATTTCAGGTTAAACATAACTTTTGAAAACAGCTTGGAATAAATGTTTCTCTTGTTTATTTCAGATGCAAATTGATATATATAGCTATATAAACCCTTTATTTGATGTTTGAAAACTGCTATTCAGAGCTCCAGCAGAATCTTAGAAAACGTCATTCTCTCAGTCTGAGAACATCAGTTTGAGACAATATTTCAGGTTAAACATAACTTTTGAAAACAGCTTTGAATAAGTTTTTCTCTTGTTTATTTCAGATGCAAATTGATATATATAGCTATATAAACCCTTTATTTGATGTTTTAAAACTGTTATTCAGAGCTCCAGCAGAATCTTGGAAAACGTTATCTCTCAGTCTGAGAAGATCAGTTTGAGACAATATTTCAGGTTAAACATAACTTTTGAAAACAGCTTCGAATTAATGTTTCTCTTGTTTATTTCAGATGCAAATTGATATATATAGCTATATAAACCCTTTATTTGATGTTTGAAAACTGCTATTCAGAGCTCCAGCAGAATCTTAGAAAACGTCATTCTCTCAGTCTGAGAACATCAGTTTGAGACAATGTTTCAGGTTAAACATAACTTTTGAAAACAGCTTCGAATAAGTGTTTCTCTTGTTTATTTCAGATGCAAATTGATATATATAGCTATATAAACCCTTTATTTGATGTTTGAAAACTGCTATTCAGAGCTCCAGCAGAATCTTAGAAAACGCCATTCTCTCAGTCTGAGAACATCAGTTTGAGACAATATTTCAGGTTAAACATAACTTTTGAAAACAGCTTCGAATAAGTGTTTCTCTTGTTTATTTCAGATGCAAATTGATATATATAGCTATATAAACCCTTTATTTGATGTTTTAAAACTGTTATTCAGAGCTCCAGCAGTATCTTGGAAAACGTCATTCTCTCAGTCTGAGAAGATCAGTTTGAGACAATATTTCAGGTTAAACATAACTTTTGAAAAAAGCTTCGAATAAATGTTTCTCTTGTTTATTTCAGATGCAAATTGATATATATAGCTATATAAACCCTTTATTTGATGTTTGAAAACTGCTATTCAGAGCTCCAGCAGAATCTTAGAAAACGTCATTCTCTCAGTCTGAGAACATCAGTTTGAGACAATGTTTGAGGTTAAACATAACTTTCGAAAACAGCTTCGAATAAGTGTTTCTCTTGTTTATTTCAGATGCAAATTGATATATATAGCTATATAAACCCTTTATTTGATGTTTGAAAACTGCTATTCAGAGCTCCAGCAGAATCTTGGAAAACGTCATTCTCTCAGTCTGAGAACATCAGTTTGAGACAATATTTCAGGTTAAACATAACTTTTGAAAACAGCTTCAAATAAGTGTTTCTCTTGTTTATTTCAGATGCAAATTGATATATATATATAGCTATATAAACCCTTTATTTGATGTTTTAAAACTGTTATTCAGAGCTCCAGCAGAATCTTGGAAAACGTCATTCTCTCAGTCTGAGAACATCAGTTTGAGACAATATTTCAGGTTAAACATAACTTTTGAAAACAGCTTCGAATAAATGTTTCTCTTGTTTATTTCAGATGCAAATTGATATATATAGCTATATAAACCCTTTATTTGATGTTTGAAAACTGCTATTCAGAGCTCCAGCAGAATCTTAGAAAACGTCATTCTCTCAGTCTGAGAACATCAGTTTGAGACAATGTTTCAGGTTAAACATAACTTTTGAAAACAGCTTCGAATAAGTGTTTCTCTTGTTTATTTCAGATGCAAATTGATATATATAGCTATATAAACCCTTTATTTGAAGTTTGAAAACTGCTATTCAGAGCTCCAGCAGAATCTTAGAAAACGTCATTCTCTCAGTCTGAGAACATCAGTTTGAGACAATATTTCAGGTTAAAAATAACTTTTGAAAACAGCTTTGAATATGTTTTTCTCTTGTTTATTTCAGATGCAAATTGATATATATAGCTATATAAACCCTTTATTTGATGTTTGAAAACTGTTATTCAGAGCTCCAGCAGCATCTTAGCCCGCGTTCACTACTTCCAAGACTGTGAAAACATTCTGAGACTCGCTCGGACTAGACAACGCAATGCTGTATCTACAAGACCGTTCTGGTGGACCTGTCAATCAAATTCAAAGGAGAAGACATGGTGGTGTTTGGTTTGTGCACCAGGTAGGGTGCTTGGGGGAATTGCATTGTGGAAAAAAAAAGAGAAATGTTGATAAAAAAGAAGAACCACAAGGTGGCAGGATTGGACATCAAATACATCTCAGTCTGAATACATCACATTTAGAGAAGGTCTCACTTAAACATATCCTTTGAAAACAGCTTCGAATAAGTGTTTCTCTTGTTTATTTCAGATGCAAATTGATATATATAGCTATATAAACCCTTTATTTGATGTTTGAAAACTGTTATTCAGAGCTCCAGCAGAATCTTGGAAAACGTCATTCTCTCAGTCTGAGAACATCAGTTTGAGACAATATTTCAGGTTAAACATAACTTTTGAAAACAGCTTCGAATAAGTGTTTCTCTTGTTTATTTCAGATGCAAATTGATATATATAGCTATATAAACCGTTTAACATCAGTTTGAGACAATATTTCATGTTAAACATAACTTTTGAAAACAGCTTCGAATAAGTGTTTCTCTTGTTTTTTTCAGATGCAAATTGATATATATAGCTATATAAACCCTTTATTTGATGTTTGAAAACTGTTATTCAGAGCTCCAGCAGAATCTTGGAAAACGTCATTCTCTCAGTCTGAGAACAATCAGTTTGAGACAATATTTCAGGTTAAACATAACTTTTGAAAACAGCTTCGAATAAGTGTTTCTCTTGTTTATTTCAGATGCAAATTGATATATATAGCTATATAAACCCTTTATTTGATCTTTGAAAACTGCTATTCAGAGCTTCAGCAGAATCTTAGAAAACGTCATTCTCTCGGTCTGAGAACATCAGTTTGAGACAATATTTCAGGTTAAACATAACTTTTGAAACCAGCTTCGAATAAGTGTTTCTCTTGTTTATTTCAGATGCAAATTGATATATATAGCTATATAAACCCTTTATTTGATGTTTGAAAACTGCTATTCAGAGCTCCAGCAGAATCTTAGAAAACGTCATTCTCTCAGTCTGAGAACATCAGTTTGAGACAATATTTCAGGTTAAACATAACTTTTGAAAACAGCTTCGAATAAATGTTTCTCTTGTTTATTTCAGATGCAAATTGATATATATAGCTATATAAACCCTTTATTTGATGTTTGAAAACTGCTATTCAGAGCTCCAGCAGAATCTTAGAAAACGTCATTCTCTCAGTCTGAGAACATCAGTTTGAGTCAATGTTTCAGGTTAAACATAACTTTTGAAAACAGCTTCGAATAAGTGTTTCTCTTGTTTATTTCAGATGCAAATTGATATATATAGCTATATAAACCCTTTATTTGAAGTTTGAAAACTGCTATTCAGAGCTCCAGCAGAATCTTAGAAAACGTCATTCTCTCAGTCTGAGAACATCAGTTTGAGACAATATTTCAGGTTAAACATAACTTTTGAAAACAGCTTCGAATAAGTGTTTCTCTTGTTTATTTCAGATGCAAATTGATATATATAGCTATATAAACCCTTTATTTGATGTTTTAAAACTGTTATTCAGAGCTCCAGCAGAATCTTGGAAAACGTCATTCTCTCAGTCTGAGAAGATCAGTTTGAGACAATATTTCAGGTTAAACATAACTTTTGAAAACAGCTTCGAATAAATGTTTCTCTTGTTTATTTCAGATGCAAATTGATATATATAGCTATATAAACCCTTTATTTGATGTTTGAAAACTGCTATTCAGAGCTCCAGCAGAATCTTAGAAAACGTCATTCTCTCAGTCTGAGAACATCAGTTTGAGACAATGTTTCAGGTTAAACATAACTTTTGAAAACAGCTTCGAATGAGTGTTTCTCTTGTTTATTTCAGATGCAAATTGATATATATAGCTATATAAACCCTTTATTTGATGTTTGAAAACTGCTATTCAGAGCTCCAGCAGAATCTTGGAAAACGTCATTCTCTCAGTCTGAGAACATCAGTTTGAGACAATATTTCAGGTTAAACATAACTTTTGAAAACAGCTTCGAATAAGTGTTTCTCTTGTTTATTTCAGATGCAAATTGATATATATAGCTATATAAACCCTTTATTTGATGTTTTAAAACTGTTATTCAGAGCTCCAGCAGAATCTTGGAAAACGTCATTCTCTCAGTCTGAGAAGATCAGTTTGAGACAATATTTCAGGTTAAACATAACTTTTGAAAACAGCTTGGAATAAATGTTTCTCTTGTTTATTTCAGATGCAAATTGATATATATAGCTATATAAACCCTTTATTTGATGTTTGAAAACTGCTATTCAGAGCTCCAGCAGAATCTTAGAAAACGTCATTCTCTCAGTCTGGGAACATCAGTTTGAGACAATGTTTCAGGTTAAACATAACTTTTGAAAACAGCTTCGAATAAGTGTTTCTCTTGTTTATTTCAGATGCAAATTGATATATATAGCTATATAAACCCTTTATTTGATGTTTGAAAACTGTTATTCAGAGCTCCAGCAGAATCTTGGAAAACGTCATTCTCTCAGTCTGAGAACAATCAGTTTGAGACAATATTTCAGGTTAAACATAACTTTTGAAACCAGCTTCGAATAAGTGTTTCTCTTGTTTATTTCAGATGCAAATTGATATATATAGCTATATAAACCCTTTATTTGATGTTTGAAAACTGCTATTCAGAGCTCCAGCAGAATCTTAGAAAACGTCATTCTCTCAGTCTGAGAACATCAGTTTGAGACAATATTTCAGGTTAAACATAACTTTTGAAAACAGCTTCGAATAAATGTTTCTCTTGTTTATTTCAGATGCAAATTGATATATATAGCTATATAAACCCTTTATTTGATGTTTGAAAACTGCTATTCAGAGCTCCAGCAGAATCTTAGAAAACGTCATTCTCTCAGTCTGAGAACATCAGTTTGAGTCAATGTTTCAGGTTAAACATAACTTTTGAAAACAGCTTCGAATAAGTGTTTCTCTTGTTTATTTCAGATGCAAATTGATATATATAGCTATATAAACCCTTTATTTGAAGTTTGAAAACTGCTATTCAGAGCTCCAGCAGAATCTTAGAAAACGTCATTCTCTCAGTCTGAGAACATCAGTTTGAGACAATATTTCAGGTTAAACATAACTTTTGAAAACAGCTTCGAATAAGTGTTTCTCTTGTTTATTTCAGATGCAAATTGATATATATAGCTATATAAACCCTTTATTTGATGTTTTAAAACTGTTATTCAGAGCTCCAGCAGAATCTTGGAAAACGTCATTCTCTCAGTCTGAGAAGATCAGTTTGAGACAATATTTCAGGTTAAACATAACTTTTGAAAACAGCTTCGAATAAATGTTTCTCTTGTTTATTTCAGATGCAAATTGATATATATAGCTATATAAACCCTTTATTTGATGTTTGAAAACTGCTATTCAGAGCTCCAGCAGAATCTTAGAAAACGTCATTCTCTCAGTCTGAGAACATCAGTTTGAGACAATGTTTCAGGTTAAACATAACTTTTGAAAACAGCTTCGAATGAGTGTTTCTCTTGTTTATTTCAGATGCAAATTGATATATATAGCTATATAAACCCTTTATTTGATGTTTGAAAACTGCTATTCAGAGCTCCAGCAGAATCTTGGAAAACGTCATTCTCTCAGTCTGAGAACATCAGTTTGAGACAATATTTCAGGTTAAACATAACTTTTGAAAACAGCTTCGAATAAGTGTTTCTCTTGTTTATTTCAGATGCAAATTGATATATATAGCTATATAAACCCTTTATTTGATGTTTTAAAACTGTTATTCAGAGCTCCAGCAGAATCTTGGAAAACGTCATTCTCTCAGTCTGAGAAGATCAGTTTGAGACAATATTTCAGGTTAAACATAACTTTTGAAAACAGCTTGGAATAAATGTTTCTCTTGTTTATTTCAGATGCAAATTGATATATATAGCTATATAAACCCTTTATTTGATGTTTGAAAACTGCTATTCAGAGCTCCAGCAGAATCTTAGAAAACGTCATTCTCTCAGTCTGGGAACATCAGTTTGAGACAATGTTTCAGGTTAAACATAACTTTTGAAAACAGCTTCGAATAAGTGTTTCTCTTGTTTATTTCAGATGCAAATTGATATATATAGCTATATAAACCCTTTATTTGAAGTTTGAAAACTGCTATTCAGAGCTCCAGCAGAATCTTAGAAAACGTCATTCTCTCAGTCTGAGAACATCAGTTTGAGACAATATTTCAGGTTAAAAATAATTTTTGAAAACAGCTTTGAATATGTTTTTCTCTTGTTTATTTCAGATGCAAATTGATATATATAGCTATATAAACCCTTTATTTGATGTTTGAAAACTGTTATTCAGAGCTCCAGCAGCATCTTAGCCCGCGTTCACTACTTCCAAGACTGTGAAAACATTCTGAGACTCGCTCGGACTAGACAACGCAATGCTGTATCTACAAGACCGTTCTGGTGGACCTGTCAATCAAATTCAAAGGAGAAGACATGGTGGTGTTTGGTTTGTCCACCAGGTAGGGTGCTTGGGGGAATTGCATTGTGGAAAAAAAAAAGAGAAATGTTGATAAAAAAGAAGAACCACAAGGTGTCAGGATTGGACATCAAATACATCTCAGTCTGAATACATCACATTTAGAGAAGGTCTCACTTAAACATATCCTTTGAAAACAGCTTCGAATAAGTGTTTCTCTTGTTTATTTCAGATGCAAATTGATATATATAGCTATATAAACCCTTTATTTGATGTTTGAAAACTGTTATTCAGAGCTCCAGCAGAATCTTGGAAAACGTCATTCTCTCAGTCTGAGAACATCAGTTTGAGACAATATTTCAGGTTAAACATAACTTTTGAAAACAGCTTCGAATAAGTGTTTCTCTTGTTTATTTCAGATGCAAATTGATATATATAGCTATATAAACCGTTTAACATCAGTTTGAGACAATATTTCATGTTAAACATAACTTTTGAAAACAGCTTCGAATAAGTGTTTCTCTTGTTTTTTTCAGATGCAAATTGATATATATAGCTATATAAACCCTTTATTTGATGTTTGAAAACTGTTATTCAGAGCTCCAGCAGAATCTTGGAAAACGTCATTCTCTCAGTCTGAGAACAATCAGTTTGAGACAATATTTCAGGTTAAACATAACTTTTGAAAACAGCTTCGAATAAGTGTTTCTCTTGTTTATTTCAGATGCAAATTGATATATATAGCTATATAAACCCTTTATTTGATCTTTGAAAACTGCTATTCAGAGCTTCAGCAGAATCTTAGAAAACGTCATTCTCTCAGTCTGAGAACATCAGTTTGAGACAATTTTTCAGGTTAAACATAACTTTTGAAACCAGCTTCGAATAAGTGTTTCTCTTGTTTATTTCAGATGCAAATTGATATATATAGCTATATAAACCCTTTATTTGATGTTTGAAAACTGCTATTCAGAGCTCCAGCAGAATCTTAGAAAACGTCATTCTCTCAGTCTGAGAACATCAGTTTGAGACAATATTTCAGGTTAAACATAACTTTTGAAAACAGCTTCGAATAAATGTTTCTCTTGTTTATTTCAGATGCAAATTGATATATATAGCTATATAAACCCTTTATTTGATGTTTGAAAACTGCTATTCAGAGCTCCAGCAGAATCTTAGAAAACGTCATTCTCTCAGTCTGAGAACATCAGTTTGAGACAATGTTTCAGGTTAAACATAACTTTTGAAAACAGCTTCGAATAAGTGTTTCTCTTGTTTATTTCAGATGCAAATTGATATATATAGCTATATAAACCCTTTATTTGAAGTTTGAAAACTGCTATTCAGAGCTCCAGCAGAATCTTAGAAAACGTCATTCTCTCAGTCTGAGAACATCAGTTTGAGACAATATTTCAGGTTAAACATAACTTTTGAAAACAGCTTCGAATAAGTGTTTCTCTTGTTTATTTCAGATGCAAATTGATATATATAGCTATATAAACCCTTTATTTGATGTTTTAAAACTGTTATTCAGAGCTCCAGCAGAATCTTGGAAAACGTCATTCTCTCAGTCTGAGAAGATCAGTTTGAGACAATATTTCAGGTTAAACATAACTTTTGAAAACAGCTTCGAATAAATGTTTCTCTTGTTTATTTCAGATGCAAATTGATATATATAGCTATATAAACCCTTTATTTGATGTTTGAAAACTGCTATTCAGAGCTCCAGCAGAATCTTAGAAAACGTCATTCTCTCAGTCTGAGAACATCAGTTTGAGACAATGTTTCAGGTTAAACATAACTTTTGAAAACAGCTTCGAATGAGTGTTTCTCTTGTTTATTTCAGATGCAAATTGATATATATAGCTATATAAACCCTTTATTTGATGTTTGAAAACTGCTATTCAGAGCTCCAGCAGAATCTTAGAAAACGTCATTCTCTCAGTCTGAGAACATCAGTTTGAGACAATATTTCAGGTTAACCATAACTTTTGAAAACAGCTTTGAATAAGTGTTTCTCTTGTTTATTTCAGATGGAAAATGATATATATAGCTATATGAACCCTTTATTTGATGTTTGAAAACTGCTATTCAGAGCTCCAGCAGAATCTTGGAAAACGTCATTCTCTCAGTCTGAGAACATCAGTTTGAAACAATATTTCAGGTTAAACATAACTTTTGAAAACAGCTTCGAATAAGTGTTTCTCTTGTTTATTTCAGATGCAAATTGATATATATAGCTATATAAACCCTTTATTTGATGTTTTAAAACTGTTATTCAGAGCTCCAGCAGAATCTTGGAAAACGTCATTCTCTCAGTCTGAGAAGATCAGTTTGAGACAATATTTCAGGTTAAACATAACTTTTGAAAACAGCTTCGAATAAATGTTTCTCTTGTTTATTTCAGATGCAAATTGATATGTAGCTATATAAACCCTTTATTTGATGTTTGAAAACTGCTATTCAGAGCTCCAGCAGAATCTTAGAAAAAGTCATTCTCTCAGTCCGAGAACATCAGTTTGAGACAATGTTTCAGGTTAAACATAACTTTTGAAAACAGCTTCGAATAAGTGTTTCTCTTGTTTATTTCAGATGCAAATTGATATATATAGCTATATAAACCCTTTATTTGATGTTTGAAAACTGTTATTCAGAGCTCCAGTAGCATCTTAGCCCGCGTTCACTACTTCCAAGACTGTGAAAACATTCTGAGACTCGCTCGGACTAGACAACGCAATGCTGTATCTACAAGACCGTTCTGGTGGACCTGTCAATCAAATTCAAAGGAGAAGACATGGTGGTGTTTGGTTTGTGCACCAGGTAGGGTGCTTGGGGGAATTGCATTGTGGAAAAAAAAGAGAAATGTTGATAAAAAAGAAGAACCACAAGGTGGCGGGATTGGACATCAAATACATCTCAGTCTGAATACATCACATTTAGAGAAGGTCTCACTTAAACATATCCTTTGAAAACAGCTTCGAATAAGTGTTTCTCTTGTTTATTTCAGATGCAAATTGATATATATAGCTATATAAACCCTTTATTTGATGTTTGAAAACTGTTATTCAGAGCTCCAGCAGAATCTTGGAAAACGTCATTCTCTCAGTCTGAGAACATCAGTTTGAGACAATATTTCAGGTTAAACATAACTTTTGAAATCAGCTTCGAATAAGTGTTTCTCTTGTTTTTTTCAGATGCAAATTGATATATATAGCTATATAAACCCTTTATTTGATGTTTGAAAACTGTTATTCAGAGCTCCAGCAGAATCTTGGAAAACGTCATTCTCTCAGTCTGAGAACAATCAGTTTGAGACAATATTTCAGGTTAAACATAACTTTTGAAAACAGCTTCGAATAAGTGTTTCTCTTGTTTATTTCAGATGCAAATTGATATATATAGCTATATAAACCCTTTATTTGATCTTTGAAAACTGCTATTCAGAGCTTCAGCAGAATCTTAGAAAACGTCATTCTCTCGGTCTGAGAACATCAGTTTGAGACAATATTTCAGGTTAAACATAACTTTTGAAAACAGCTTTGAATAAGTTTTTCTTTTGTTTATTTCAGATGCAAATTGATATATATAGCTATATAAACCCTTTATTTGATGTTTGAAAACTGCTATTCAGAGCTCCAGCAGAATCTTAGAAAACGTCATTCTCTCAGTCTGAGAACATCAGTTTGAGACAATGTTTCAGGTTAAACATAACTTTTGAAAACAGCTTCGAATAAGTGTTTCTCTTGTTTATTTCAGATGCAAATTGATATATATAGCTATATAAACCCTTTATTTGATGTTTGAAAACTGCTATTCAGAGCTCCAGCAGAATCTTAGAAAACGTCATTCTCTCAGTCTGAGAACATCAGTTTGAGACAATATTTCAGGTTAAACATTACTTTTGAAAACAGCTTCGAATAAGTGTTTCTCTTGTTTATTTCAGATGCAAATTGATATATATAGCTATATAAACCCTTTATTTGATGTTTGAAAACTGTTATTCAGAGCTCCAGCAGCATCTTAGCCCGCGTTCACTACTTCCAAGACTGTGAAAACATTCTGAGACTCGCTCGGACTAGACAACGCAATGCTGTATCTACAAGACCGTTCTGGTGGACCTGTCAATCAAATTCAAAGGAGAAGACATGGTGGTGTTTGGTTTGTGCACCAGGTAGGGTGCTTGGGGGAATTGCATTGTGGAAAAAAAAAGAGAAATGTTGATAAAAAAGAAGAACCACAAGGTGGCGGGATTGGACATCAAATACATCTCAGTCTGAATACATCACATTTAGAGAAGGTCTCACTTAAACATATCCTTTGAAAACAGCTTCGAATAAGTGTTTCTCTTGTTTATTTCAGATGCAAATTGATATATATAGCTATATAAACCCTTTATTTGATGTTTGAAAACTGTTATTCAGAGCTCCAGCAGAATCTTGGAAAACGTCATTCTCTCAGTCTGAGAACATCAGTTTGAGACAATATTTCAGGTTAAACATAACTTTTGAAAACAGCTTCGAATAAGTGTTTCTCTTGTTTATTTCAGATGCAAATTGATATATATAGCTATATAAACCGTTTAACATCAGTTTGAGACAATATTTCATGTTAAACATAACTTTTGAAAACAGCTTCGAATAAGTGTTTCTCTTGTTTTTTTCAGATGCAAATTGATATATATAGCTATATAAACCCTTTATTTGATGTTTGAAAACTGTTATTCAGAGCTCCAGCAGAATCTTGGAAAACGTCATTCTCTCAGTCTGAGAACAATCAGTTTGAGACAATATTCCAGGTTAAACATAACTTTTGAAAACAGCTTCGAATAAGTGTTTCTCTTGTTTATTTCAGATGCAAATTGATATATATAGCTATATAAACCCTTTATTTGATGTTTGAAAACTGTTATTCAGAGCTCCAGCAGCATCTTAGCCCGCGTTCACTACTTCCAAGACTGTGAAAACATTCTGAGATTGCTCGGACTAGACAACGCAATGCTGTATCTACAAGACCGTTCTGGTGGACCTGTCAATCAAATTCAAAGGAGAAGACATGGTGGTGTTTGGTTTGTGCACCAGGTAGGGTGCTTGGGGGAATTGCATTGTGGAAAAAAAAGAGAAATGTTGATAAAAAAGAAGAACCACAAGGTGGCGGGATTGGACATCAAATACATCTCAGTCTGAATACATCACATTTAGAGAAGGTCTCACTTAAACATATCCTTTGAAAACAGCTTCGAATAAGTGTTTCTCTTGTTTATTTCAGATGCAAATTGATATATATAGCTATATAAACCCTTTATTTGATCTTTGAAAACTGCTATTCAGAGCTTCAGCAGAATCTTAGAAAACGTCATTCTCTCAGTCTGAGAACATCAGTTTGAGACAATATTTCAGGTTAAACATAACTTTTGAAACCAGCTTCGAATAAGTGTTTCTCTTGTTTATTTCAGATGCAAATTGATATATATAGCTATATAAACCCTTTATTTGATGTTTGAAAACTGCTATTCAGAGCTCCAGCAGAATCTTAGAAAACGTCATTCTCTCAGTCTGAGAACATCAGTTTGAGACAATATTTCAGGTTAAACATAACTTTTGAAAACAGCTTCGAATAAGTGTTTCTCTTGTTTATTTCAGATGCAAATTGATATATATATAGCTATATAAACCCTTTATTTGATGTTTGAAAACTGCTATTCAGAGCTCCAGCAGAATCTTAGAAAACGTCATTCTCTCGGTCTGAGAACATCAGTTTGAGACAATATTTCAGGTTAAACATAACTTTTGAAAACAGCTTTGAATAAGTTTTTCTTTTGTTTATTTCAGATGCAAATTGATATATATAGCTATATAAACCCTTTATTTGATGTTTGAAAACTGCTATTCAGAGCTCCAGCAGAATCTTAGAAAACGTCATTCTCTCAGTCTGAGAACATCAGTTTGAGACAATATTTCAGGTTAAACATAACTTTTGAAAACAGCTTCGAATAAGTGTTTCTCTTGTTTATTCCAGATGCAAATTGATATATATAGCTATATAAACCCTTTATTTGATGTTTGAAAACTGCTATTCAGAGCTCCAGCAGAATCTTAGAAAACGTCATTCTCTCGGTCTGAGAACATCAGTTTGAGACAATATTTAAGGTTAAACATAACTTTTGAAAACAGCTTTGAATAAGTGTTTCTCTTTTTTATTTCAGATGCAAATTGATATATATATATATATATATATTTTCATTTGGCTGTGAATTTTTTCCCTGCCATTTTGAAAGCGAACTTGACACAAATTGTTTACTCAAAAGATCTTTTCCCTACTGAGAAACTTTGCGGTATTTTCATCCAACGCGCATGTATTGAACTCAAGTGAAGCGAACACACACATTTAGAAAACACAAACCCAAACCTCGATATGAACATTAGAGTGATGGGATCGACAGTTCTTTTGACTGTACTTTGGCACTTAGTGCCAACATAAAAACTAAATGTTCTGTAGCAAAGTCTATTATAGAATCCCTCCCACCGGCACGGTCGCAGCTGAGTTCAACTGAACTGAGAAAGGAATGAAGTTCAGTACGTTCACTCAAAAGATCGTTCGTTCCAACAAATCGTTCGAGAACCACACAACACTAGAACGTTAGAGCCGCATGAAACCAGGCAAAGAGCCGCATGCGGCTCGGGAGCCGCGGGTTGGCCAGGCCTGGTGTAGAAAAAACTTTTTTTTACCCCCTATTGGCCCTTATGTGGGTGTTTTTAGTAGAATGACCTTATCACAATATGGCCTAAATTAATATTATTATAAATAGTGGCCTTGATAGTCTTCATATGGTTGAATTATCCTCAACATCTAGTCACACCCTAAAAGCATTATGACATTAATGTTACATATATTAAACTTTACTCACCTCTTCTCCGTTGTCTCACTGAACTTTCAGTCACTTGAATCAGACATTTCAATATCAAGTCAAGTTAAGTTATTTTATTGTCAAATAAACAAATAACAAAATAACAAAAAACAATTAATTGATAACAATTTGGACAATATTTGTCTTAATCAGGTAGAGGATATTTATCTTCAACGTCACTCACAAAATGGAAAGAGGTGGAACTGGAGTCCTAAATTATGTCTAACAACTTACCGATGGTAGTTGTGGACGTTGTGATGGCACAGAATGGGCAAGATGGGGCACCACTTGTGTTGACATACCCTTTGACAAAATATACATATCAATTAAAAAAAGAGGTTGTGATTATTCCATCAGAATGAAGATGGATTCAAAATAATTCACAGTTATGAAAACATTTTCTATTTCATCAACATAAACTACACTTTACTAAAAGTTATTACAGTTCTGGTAAGATCAATGAAAAAGCATGACATAAACATAACTGCAAACAACCTAATAAATGACTTTAAATAACTTATATTTAGCATGCAATGCAAATTTTGATGTAATATGCGCTATGGTGGCTAGCACTAGCTTACGCAAGCTAGTGTTTTACATTAAGTGAAAAGTAACAAAGAAAACACAAATATGACTTACCTGGGGTGATGCAGTTTGTATTAGTGATGGGATCGGCAGTTCTTTTGACTGTACTGAATAACTAGAATCAGTTCATTAAAAGGATTCGTTCAAAATATTCTTTCAGTTCATTCGTTCACTAAATCACTAACTCAGTGCTTATGGAGCCCAGACTGCAATATCACCTACTTCCTGAACGCAGCCAAACAATCCGTTACTAACTTAAAGGATTCAGACCCGAGGTTAACATTCAATGCACTTCAGGGACAATGCAAAAAAAAAAAAAAGGACGCCCGGTGCGTTCACGGATAAGGAGCAGTACACAGACATTCGTGAGAAATTCAGCAAATAGAGAGGATCTTGAGGTGTGTTCACAGCTGAACATGAATCCTCGTTCACTGAAGGAATCCGTGTCTCGCGAATCCCCGGATGTGAATCCTCGTTCATTGAACGAATCTGTGTGTCGCGAATAACGGGATGTGAATCCTCGTTCACTGAACGAATCTGTGTCTCGCGCATCGGTAGCAGCCTAATGTGACAAACTCTCGTTGTGTATATACGTTTACAAACAAACGCAAATGCAAATGTAGTAGAGATTCTGTTACTTTTAAAAACACTGTGTGTGCGTTTCCAGCCTGTCCAATAAACAATTAAAGTGTGACTAAATGCTTGGTTGTTAAATGTTTTTTTGCACTAAAATAAAAATTAAATAAAACAAAAATAATAATAATACTAAAATGTAACATAAACTTAAATGCAATCAACAATAAATTAAAAATGCCTTGTCTAAGTAAAACATTTTACTTGTTTTTAGATTTAGATTTAACATTTAGATTTAACATTTAGATATAGATTTAACATTTAAATATAGATTTAAATTTATATTTATATTTATATTTAGATTTAAGATTTAGATTTAACATTTAGATATGTATTTAACATTTACATTTAAATTTGACATTTAGATTTTATATTTCATAAATGTGAGAAATATTGTCTAAATGTCGGAAAACATAGCAAAATAATGCTTCTAAATCAGCGAATAAACAAGTAATTAATTGTACATTCATTGCCCTATAGAAGCTTGCTCACAACTCCTCGCACACCCTGCCCACGAGGGTAGCCATTCAGAGACCAGCGGCTTGAATCCTTCTGCTGTCATTGGCTGGACTTCTCCACCAATCATAGGGAGCTACCCGAGGGAAGAAGGGCGGGTCTTGCCGCATCTTCAGCAGAAAGATTCAGAGAAAATGGTGCAAAAAAAACGACGAAAGAAATACACAGCCTCAAGTAAGTTATATTTCTTAAAGTTGTGTTCATATAGTGAGGTGTTACCTAAATATTAAATTATGTTGACACATTTAAATATTACATTTAATATAGCGCAAATGGTGGCACTACCTCATTAAAATGTCTTATGCTAAAATGCTAAAACATCTATGGCTACTAAGGACAGTTCACTGAAAATAATATTGTAAAGAAAACATCATTTTCAGATAAGATTTCACTTTAAACCTAACTTTTTAAAACAACTTCAAATAAGTGTTTTCTTATGTTTGTTTTTATAAATTATTATTGATGTTTATAGCTAAATAAACCCTTTATTTGAAGTTTGGAAACTGTTCTGCAGGTTTACAGCAGCATGTTAGAAAACCTGATTCAGTTCATCCTCTGGTTTTATTCAAAACTTTTTTACTCCCCACATTATTTATTTATTTATTTAAATTTCCCTTTTTTTGAACAGATAGTCAGGAAGTCGTCGTGGGAGAGGGGCTTCGCTCATGGCTGCATCTACACAACCGTGCTGGTGGACCTGTCAGTCAAATTCAAAGGAGAAGACATGGTGGTGTTTGGTTCCTGCACAAGGTAGGGGGCTTGAGGGGCTTGTATTGTGGCTAAAAAATTGTGATAAAAAAAAAAGATCCAGGCTAGGCGGCATGTTCCCACACACTGCGGTCAAGTGAGCTGCGATCTAGCCGCAACCTTAAAACACTTGCATTTTTGTGAAGGTGTTACAGTAGTGGGAGAGAAGTCATACGCGGAAGGATCTACAACACTATTACTGATATATTCTCAAAAATACTCTGATATGGTGACATTAAGGTAAGATTTGAAGAGACATTTGCGTGATGAGACCAGAGTCTCCAAACATGTGTGAGACTTTTGGAAGAAAAGCAGCCGAAATAGGAAATATTTATTTTCTGCTAATCTGTTATAATTTCCTGTTTATTTTTTTGTTGTCTTACAAAATAATTCAATTATGGTTGTTTAAATAATTTAATTACTGACTTATGGCGTTATTTTTGCTTAGAAAGCTGTTTGTGCACAACCTTTTTTATTATAAAAAATAAACCTTATTAGTTGACAAAGATCTGACTTTATTTTCATGTTCAGCAGGTTTTGAAGTATAAGTGAACAACGTTTCATGTATTTTTACTGTAGAAATATGGATTTATTGTCAATTTAGTACAGTGTATTGATGTCCCTGTTAATCATGCACAATATATTTTAATTCTTATAAAAAAAACTCAATAGTTGACAAAGATCTGACTTTATTTTCATGTTCAACAGGTTTTGAAGTATAAGTGAAATAAGTTATGTATTTTTACTGTAGAAACATTGATTTATTGTCAATTTAGTACAGTGTATTGATGTCACTGTTATTGAAGCACTATATATTTTAATCCTTATCAAAAGAAAACCTAAAATACATGATGGAACTGCTATCTTCGGTGCGCAAGGATTTAGCTGAAATTATTCAAACAGAAGTTTGCGCAATGTTGGAAAGTGAGATGGCGTTGATTCGAGCGGATATTGTTGCAGCTAGAGCGGAGCTCAAAGAATACAGGTTGACGATCGCCTCTGAACTCTCCGCCATGAAATCTACGGTGAAGGATGTGGAAGAAAGTTTGTCAACGTGGACAGATGATGTTGTTTCACTCAAGAAGGAGGTGAAGCGGCTAACGGGGGTCATGGACCAACTTCAGAATAAATGCGAGGACTTGGAGGCGAGGTCGCGGACAAACAACATAAGATCCTTATGTCGAAATACCGGAGACCCTTGAATGCAACACCGAGTCTGTGTCCGCGCTTCTGCAGCGGGCCTTTGATCTGAAAGACGCGCCGCTCCTGGACAGAGCTCACCGTCTCTCCCCGCCTGGATCTACAGAGGGACGCCGGTCAAACACGATCATAGCCTGCGTTCACTACTTCCAAGACTGTGAAAACATTCTGAGACTCGCTCGGACTAGACAACGCATCGGTGTGGACGGAGTCAGCACCTCAGTGTTTCCTGACTACCCGACAAGTGTTGCCAAAGCACGCGCAGCGTTCAATGACGTCAAGAGTCGGTTTTGGGGAGTGGACGGGGTTCGGTTCGGATTTGCTTATCCTGCCCGCTTCAGAATCACGTACAAGAAGTGTTTTCTTTTGTTTGTTATTATAAATTATTATTGATGTTTATAGCTAAATAAACCCTTTATTTGAAGTTTGGAAACTGTTCTGCAGGTTTACAGCAGCATGTTAGAAAACCTGATTCAGTTCATCCTCTGGTTTTATTCAAAACTTTTTTACTCCCCACATTATTTATTTATTTATTTAAATTTCCCTTTTTTTGAACAGATAGTCAGGAAGTCGTCGTGGGAGAGGGGCTTCGCTCATGGCTGCATCTACACAACCGTGCTGGTGGACCTGTCAGTCAAATTCAAAGGAGAAGACATGGTGGTGTTTGGTTCCTGCACAAGGTAGGGGGCTTGAGGGGATTGTATTGTGGCTAAAAAATTGTGATTAAAAAAAAAGATCCAGGCTAGGCGGCATGGTCCCCCTCACTGCGGTCAAGTGAGCCGCGATCTAGCCGCAACCTTAAAACACTTGCGTTTTTGTGAAGGTGTTACAGTAGTGGGAGAGAAGTCATACGCGGAAGGATCTACGACACTATTACTGATATATTCTCAAAAATACTCTGATATGGTGACATTAAAGTAAGATTTGAAGAGACATTTGCGTGATGAGACCAGAGTCTCCAAACATGTGTGAGACTGTTGGAAGAAAAGCAGCCGAAATAGGAAATATTTATTTTCTGCTAATCTGTTATAATTTCCTGTTTATTTTTTTGTTTTCTTACAAAATAATTCAATTACGGTTGTTTAAATAATTTAATTACTGACTTATGGCGTTATTTTTGCTTAGAAAGCTGTTTGTGCACAACCCTTTTTAATTATAAAAAATAAACCTTATTAGTTGACAAAGATCTGACTTTATTTTCATGTTCAGCAGGTTTTGAAGTATAAGTGAACAAAGTTTCATGCATTTTTACTGTAGAAATATGGATTTATTGTCAATTTAGTACAGTGTATTGTTAGATTGGAAATTATTCTACACTATACGTATACGCCATAAGTTAAATTAATGCTAAAAAGATGATCAAAATATAGAGTATAAAATACTAGCCTCATCTAAGAGCTTAAACGTTTAAATACACATTCACAACCAACATTTCACTTGCATACTGATATACACTGTGTCAAGGGTAGCTTGAAACAGACTAGAGATTATTCAGCGATTTAATGAAGGACTGTCTGTCTGCTCTGTTCACACCTGTGGACGTGAAACAAAAGGGCAACACGGAACACACCCAAAAGAGGGGGGCTGGAAGACAAAGGAACTTGCCCACACAACAGGCAAGGAAGGAAGTTACTCTCCAGGTGACTCGAAACAGAAGTTAACATAACAGAACCACTGCCCCGGAAAAGGCGACCCCCTGGACAGGAAACTTTCCCTTAAATGTAGAGACAACCCATAACCAGGGACCGTCTTTCCCGGAGCTATTGACCTGTACAGCTGCCGGCAAAGAGCGAGTCCGATCGATCGTAAAAGTTTGTATGTTTGTTTGTTTTGAAGCGGTGAATAAACGACCGTACACTCTGAATTGATCCTTTTTTCTCCATAAAGCAAAGTATTAAGACCCGGAGGTGACGTCGTGTTGGAGCGACGGTAACGGACTCCGGTTCTATCCGTTTTAAATGGTGCCGTGACCCGGATTTGTTTTGGAGATTCTTGGAAAGAGGAATGGCGACTGACTGAAGTTTTTTCTCAGCCGGACGAACGGGACAAAGATAAGGTAAGCAGAAAGCCTTTTATTTGATTTCTGCATTTAGTTTCGTCTGGCTGAGTTGATCGATGTCCGAAGCTGTGTGAGTGGATGGGTTGTGCATTGATTCCGCTTGTAAAGCAAACGAACATATAACTTGTTGTTTTGGTTTTGGTTTTCCGTTACGATTCTCGGCACATAAAGTAATCACAGACAGAACAAAATTGGCCGGGGATTCTGTCGAGTGACAAATATATCTCTATTAGCACGTTTTAAAGGCATTTAATTCACCCTTTTAGAGAGGCTTAACCCCCGAGAGTACGAACGGAATGTTTTAAAAAAAAAGGCTTTTCTTGGTTAAATAATCGAGTTTCTGGGTATGGTTACGCTGACTAGTGAGTACTTATATTATGATAAAAAATAAAAACACTTTCTTGATTAAATACAACGTTAACGCTAATGTGTGTTTGTTAAGTTTTTTGGGAAGAAATTTATAGATAAGCTTTCTTGAATTTCTATTGGTTAAAAAAGAGGTTTTTTTCTTGTAAGTTTTATGCTGCGAGTTTATTTTTAAAAAAGGGAAAAAACGGCTTACTTGGAGTTATTTATAAAAGTAGTTTTTACGGTCAACTGCCGTGGACTTCTATTGGTTGAAAAAAGCGTTTTTTGCTTGTGAATTTTATATCACAAGTTTTTTTTTAATAGATTTTTGGTCATTATAATATAAGTATTCAAGCGTGTTTTTTGTTTTAAAAAGCATTTTCTTGCGAGGATTGATGCCGCAAGTTTTTTGACAAGGGTTGAAATACTTTTGTTGTTTCTTATGTTACGTTGGTTGCATAGTGAGTACCTATATTGTGATAAAAAAAATAACGACTTTCTTGACTAAATGCGACGTTAATGCTAATACGTGTTTTTTCAAGTTTTGTGGAAAGAAATTCTTCAGTTTCTATTGGGTTTAAAAAAGAGTTTTTTCTTGTAAGTTCTATGAGTTTTTTTAACAAATTAAGGGTAAAAATAACTTTGTTTGATTGTCATGTCATAATAAAGTTTGGGATTATAATATAGGTATTCAAGCGTGACAGTTCTCATATAGAGAGGGAGACGAACAATTGGTGTAAAAATAAATAAAATAAAAAATTAATTAAAAATAAGAAAAAACAAAATAAATAAAAAGAAGAAATGGAGTTATCTGAACTGCGGTTAAAATGGCAGTCTCGTGGAATAGGATCATGTGGTGCTGTATTGTTTCGCTCTGTAAGTTCATATGTGGAAAAAATTGCTCCGTTGGATCGGAAAAATGTTGTGAAAAACTGGTATAAATGGGCTAAAGAGCAAAGGAAGATTGGAAATCTGCCTGATTGGGGCATGCCTATGCCTGAAGAAGATATTCTTGGTGAAAATGTGAAAAGTATTAATCTTGAACTTGAAGTCATTAGGAGGAGAAAAACAAGCATGTTGTTTAGTGAAAAATACAGACTGGCTTTGTTAGAAAAAACAAAAACTGATAGAGACAGATTTTTTGTGATCATGGAAATGGTAAAAATGATAAAGTTGAATACTGAAGTGATGGCACCAGTGAAAGCTGTTAAGAAGGAAGTTGTTGATGGAAACAATGTAACCAAAACAACAGATTCACCACCACCTTACCTAGAAGGTGGAAACCAAAATGCAAATCCACAAATGTCAGAAATAAATCCTTTTAAACCTTATGCACAACTGTCTGATGAATTGCAAAAAATGGTAATGAAAGAGAAAGTGAACACCCAGACACCAGTGTTCAATGTTACAGGAGGGCAGCTGATGATGGATCAAGATGGTAATGAAATAGATAAAACAAAAATGATAAATGTAAAAGAGATTATGGATAATGTAGCAATAATAACACACAGGCAAGAAAATCTCACAAGAGATCTGTTAGACACAGCAGAAAAAACACTTAGCAGATCAGTTGAAATGGCAATCAGACAAGGACAAAATAAAGAAGATGAAGATGTGAGTGCAGCCCTGACAAGTGCACTAGAAACCATAGAAAAGTTGCGTAAAAAAGCAAAGGACAAAGCAGATAAATTGAAAAAGAAAAAGTACAGCGAGGAAGAAAGCAGCAGTGAGGATGAAGAACTAGACAAATATTGTAAGTATAAACTTGACCCAGGCACGCCATTGAAACCTTCTAAACATACAGTAAAAACTAAAAGTGAGAAAGGGACACTAAAAGAAAGATCGGATGGATTGGGAACAAGCCTTTCTGGACAATTTCCTTTAGTGGTGAAAAGTGGAAGAAGGAGGGATTATACTGATTATGTCTCAGCAAGTATGATGGATGTACAATGTCTGAAAGAAAAACTTCCTCCGTTGGAAAGAGGAGCAGGTCCGTGGATTAATGTTTTTTGCAACAATATGACAGGAATTGTATTGGCTATTGGAGATTGGAGACAAATTGTTACAGCATGTGTGGGTGCTGATAAAGTGTCAAAAATAGAAGAAGAAGCAGGAACAGAATGCGAGCCTCATCAAACACCATTCTCTCATCATTCAAGACATATATGGCTGGCCATGAGGGAGGCGTTCCCTACAAAGGTGGATGTGAATGAACTAACGTCATGCATGTACAATGATGGAGAAACTGGTAGTGAATATGTAACACGCTATAGGACAAAGTGGGAGGAACAACTGGGGGGTCCACTAACTGACAGTCACCTTGCACTTCTCAGGGGGGCAATTGTAAAGGGATGCCCCATTTCTGTAATAAAACGTTTAGAAACTGTGGTAGGATTGGATAAAAAAACTACAGTAGAGTGGGAAGAATATGTAAACCACTATGTTAAGATGCATAACAAAGAATTAAAAGAACAAGACGAATGTGACAAAAATGACATAAGACAATTGAATAAAAAAAAACTCACTGAGTTTCGTCAACAGGCAAATAACACAAAGAAAGAAGGAACTGAGACAACTCTACATCAAATGTTACAGCGGCCATCAATGGCTGCAGCCCAACAGTACTTCACACCACATGACAACTGCTGTTATTCATGTGGGCAACCAGATCACTGGAGAAATGAATGTCCTTTCTACCCCCAGAACCCATTGTTTTACCCACAGCCTAAATTAAGAGGGGGACGTGGGAATTACACAAAAACACGGTCCCGTGGAAATAATAATCACTACAGAGGGCACAGTGGTCCATATCGGCCCCCACATGATGCTTACCCAGTTCCTAACAGAGGAAATCCAGGGGACCAGCAGGGCCAAGAGCAACATGATGCACCAAATGCACGCATTTTGCCTCAACAGCAATAGAGGGGCCGGAACACAACTAAGGGAGTAGGAGACAGTGAACATTTATTTCCTGAACCCATCGTCAATGTAACCATTGAAGATGAGGTAAAACCATTTATGGTTGATACTGGAGCTCGCTACAGTGTCTGCACCTGGAATATTCCTGCCTCTTCTGAGACAGTCAGTGTAGTTGGGTTTACCGGTAAGATTGAACAGTGTCCATTAACATACCCCCTTTCAGGCACTGTGGCTGGAGTGGATTTCGTACACACATTTTTGAAAAATCGACAATGCCCCATTAACCTTCTAGGACGCGATTTACTTGGTATTTTGCGTGCTGTCATTGTGTGCGGACCCACATACACACACATAAAATTGCCGAATGGCACTGTTATAAAATGTGGCAATATGGGACATCAACAGAGAGAAATGTTACTCAGAGAAGGTACCGATCAGGAACCAACGGCTGTTGTGTGGTGGGGTAGGCTAATACAACAGGAAGACTCATCCATTGTAGAAGCTGCAAAGGAATGGATGCCTTGGATAAAAAGCTTGAGAAAATATTCTAAAAATCCAGATGTTTTACATTGTACTTATAATTATCTCCGTTTTCCAGAATCAGATGATGATATTGACTTGTATGAACATGCATGGCAGAAATGGGTAAATGTTTGCAACAATGATGGGACCCCATGGCTGACTACTGGATGCATGTACGTTGGTAAAGAAGGAGTAGCTGTCGAGGTAAAATTGAATGATAAAATGGAAGAAATGTATACATTAACTGAGTCCTCACCCCACATTACATTATTGATAGCTGCAGGAGGAGAGGCTAAAAATCTTGGACCTATGGTAAAAACGGGTCAGAATACTGATAATGCATGGCAGACAGTTATTGGATGTGTGAGGTTATTTTATTGCAGGAAGCTGGAGATGTATCGAATCACACTTGAAAACTGCAATGCGGCACAGAAGCTGGAGAAGGTGGTATTGGATAGACAGCACGGACGGGAAGGCACGGACTCCCCGCTGGTATCCAGTAAACTGAACGATATCCCACATGAAATATGGTCCAGCGGGGGAGCCGATGTCGGACTCATGAAAGAAGTAACACCTATATCCATTAAATGGAAGCAAGAGATAAAGTATGTATGGAAAGATCAGTATAAAATATCAAAAGAACAATCGGATGGAATTGAACCTGTGATTAATCAACTAATTGAAGGAGGAGTACTAAGACCATGTGCCTCCAATAACAACACTCCAATCAGTCCAGTTAAGAAGCCTGGAAAGGATGTTTATAGACTTGTACATGACCTAAGAGCAGTAAATGATGCACTGATACATTGCAAACTTGACACACCAAATCCATTCACAATTTGTGCAAACATTGAGAACAGATTCAAATGGTTTAGTGTTATTGATCTTGCTAATGCTTTTTTCTGTATTCCAGTAACACAAGAGACCGGTGAAAAGTTTGCATTCACTCACAAGGGAACTCAGTATGCCTACACGAGACTACCTCAGGGTTTGAGTGAAAGCCCAGCAATATTCAATAATATGTTGTTAAAAAAACTGCGTGAGTTTGAACCTATAATACCTGAAACTTGTTGTCTTTTACAGTATGTGGATGATCTATTGTTGGCTGGAGAATTTGAGACAGAGGTGGCAGATGTAACAATCAAGTTGCTGAAATGGTTGGGTGAAAAAGGTCTGAAGGTGAACAAAGACAAAATGCAATTGTGCAGGAAAAGAGTTGTTTTCTTAGGCAAAGTGGTGACGCACAAAGGATTCGAAATGACTCCGACTCAGAAAGACAGCATTGCATCACACCCGAAGCCTACTACAGTACGAGGTATGATGAGTTTTCTTGGATTGGTTAATTACAGCAGAAACTATATTGCACACTTTGCAGAAATAACATACCCTCTCAGGGATATGATTAAGATTGCAGGGTCTACAGACTATAAAGCAACACTCGAATGGACTACAGAAGGAGAAAAGGCCTTCATTGCTGTTAAAAAGGGACTCTTGGAAGCTGTAGATCTGGCAAAATCAAATTATTCATCTGAATTTTTTCTAGATGTGTCAGAATCACAAGGTTTTGTGAATTCAGTTTTATGGCAGAAAGCAAGCTTGGGAAGGAAAGTCCTATGTTACTATAGTGCTCGACTGGATGGTGTTGAACTGGGACTTAACCAATGTGGAAGGATCATTTGTGCTATAGCCATGGCACTGCATGGAGTATCACACATTACTGTTGACTGTGATGTTAATATCAATACTCGACACTCCGTGGTCAGCTTCCTGTCAAGCAAAAAATTTGCTCTCTCATGTAATAGAAAAAGTAAATTACTTGAATTGTTGTGTAATGACAGTATTCACTTCTACTATGGTATCACCAACATGGCTGACAAAATGGACACAGGAGAAGGGACACCTCATGAATGTGAGGAAGTGACTACCATGGAGGATAACACAGACTTAGGAAGAGCGACTACGACCACCCTTACTGGAAATATAGTCAACATTTTTACTGATGGACATAGTCATTGGGATCCTGTCAGAGGAAAGACTATTGCTGCCTATTCAGTTGTGATGGAAATTGAAAATGAAAAATTTAAGGTAATGGAAGCTAAATGTCTACCAAAGGGTAGTGCACAATTGGCAGAACTGATGGGGGTAATTAGAGCCTGTGAACTTTGTAAAAACCTGCGCATAAACATTTTTACTGACTCTGCTTATGTTGTAAGAGCCTGTTGCACTGATGTAATTAGTTGGCGTAGAACGGGTTTTAAAACTACTACAGGAGCAGAAGTAAAACATGCTATTGAAGTAAGACGCCTATCAGAGGCATTAAAATTACCAAACAAAGTTGCAGTTATTAAAGTGCCTGGACACTCAAAAGGTAATAACAAAATTGCTTACGGAAATAACTTTGCAGATAAGACGGCTAAAACAGTCGCAGGTTATGTGCCTCCACCAGAATGTGGAAAGCCAGAAATGATTGTCAGAAGCAACTCAAAAATTAGCTCAAGACGAGGAATAGACGACATTATTGAAATTCAGACTAATGCAGCTCCTACTGAAAAACAATCTTGGTTGGAGGGTGGAGCAATTAAAGACAAAACGTCAGGGATCTGGCGTAGTTTCGATGGGAGAATAGTTGCTCCTGCATCCTTATTGTCTAACATGTGTCAAGAAACTCATTTTAGAGGTCATGGCTCAGGCAAACGTCTATATAACGAAATGAAAACATTATGGTGGCATCCGTTTTTGGAAGATATCTGTAAGTATTTTGTACAGACATGTACGATTTGTATGAAATTCAACGCACGATCAGCAATGAAAATGGGACAAGGAGGTTTCCCAGTTCCACAGTACCCTTGGGAAGAGATAGTGATTGATTTCACTGATATGGGTATTGAAAACAAAACAAAGGGAATGAGATATATGCTTGTGGCAGTGGATGTTTTCAGCAGATGGATCGAGGTTGTCCCATGTAAACGGGAAACTGCAGATGTGGTCATTAACTGGATGGTGAAGGAACTAATACCGCGGTTCGGCATGCCCAGAATGGTCAGGTCAGATAACGGCACCCACTTCACTGCTGATAAATTGAAAAAAGTTGAAGAATACTTTGGTTTACAGCATCATTTTGGAAGTGTTTATAGTCCCTCTTCACAGGGTATTGTTGAAAGAGCCAACAGAAGCCTGAAGACTGGCCTTGCAAAGATCATGGAAGATACAGGTTTGAAATGGGTGGATGCTATTCCAATTGTATTGTTGGGCATGCGATCTGGGGAGGCGGCCTGTCATGGCCTCTCACCTCATGAAGTACTGACTGGAAGACGTATGCGTACGCCTCAATCTTGCGGCCCGGATGTTGGCACACATTTGGAAGATTTTTCCAAGGAGATGGGTGAGTATATGAAACGCCTAAAGTCAGCTGTACAGTGTCTTTCTGAAGGAGTACAGGAGTGTTTGCTTCCAAAACCACCTTCCACACCGCCACCGGTCGTGGAAGTGGGCGAATGGGTGGTGAGAAGGATCCACAGCAGGCTGTGGAATGAACCAAGGTGGATGGGTCCCTTTCTGGTAATCTTAACCTCTGATTATAGTGTTAAGGTGGAGATACCGGGAAAAGGACCAAGCAGGTGGTGGCACAAAAGACAGTGCAGAAAGGTTGCACCGCCAACAGAGAGAACCTTGCGTGAAATAAAAGAACACCTGAAAGATCTAACAGGATTTGATAAAGAGGACTCCGGAGAAGACCCGGTGGATAAAACAGGGGGAGTTGAAGGATGACCAGAATGCTCCAACAGAAGGTAATGCACACACAACAAATCAAATTCCTTATGCTAACAGAATGGACCAAGAAGATTGGATGGCGCATGATGGTGTTCACAGCACTAATGATCGGTGTGGGGGGAACCATCTGGTTCCAGACATACCCAGACCACATGGATGAAACTACATCAAAAAATGAGGTAAACACTAACAAAACACAGATGTACAGGATCAAGAGAGTTCAGGAGAAAAAACCAATCGTCGCAGCTGATTACTTGGGGGCAAAACTGACCATCAACCATACCGCGGGTGAGACAATAACTTACAGATTTGATTTATGCGATGCCATTGACTGTTGGGAGAGTTACGGGTATAACGGAATGACATGGAGAGAAAATGGGTTATATATGTGTATACATGATGGGCAAATCCAAAGAGTTAACTGCAGAGGATGGTATTTGACTGGATGGGGTATAGGACCTGGTTTCAAAAATTACCCAAATAGCCAGGCTGGAATATCAATAAATAGAGGAAACAGCATTTTACCAGAGGAAGAAATTAAACAAAAATATAATCCGATACTCATTACAATCAACAAAAAATGTGATAGACCTTTAAGCTACAAACAGGATCCAAACAATTTAAGATGTTTCTACTTAACTCTCGCCATTTATGCATCAGGAAAAGATCCAGCGGGATTAATTAAAATTTGCATATATCCCTATATTAAAAAAGTCGCTACAAATATGGAAAAAGCAAGTAACCTAAAAGATAAAAACAGTCCTCTAAAACGGATTAACGACAATTTAATGGCTATTAATGAAAAACGAATGACGGCAGAAACCCAGCTAACACTGGAAACAGGATACTCTGAAAAAAATTTGTGGTTGGAAGAAGCCAGGGAAACTGCCCACGAAATTATTCCAAATGGAGATTGCGTAGTATGTAATGAATTAAGCCCATCTCTCAGGATTATTAGAACTAGTATTGATGAAGAAAACAATGGTAGCTGCATTCCCCATTTAATGAATACAACCGATACCTCCAAGTTACCAACTCACTCTATAAACTGTACATTCTGGAATAAACCTTTTCCCCAAATAACGTTTGCCATCGGTAAACCAACAATCCCTCCAATATTTAAAGGTATACTAACGCAAGAAGTGACATGCATAAAAGGAATCGGACATGGCTCTTACATGGGAAAGTTGGAACCCAAATATTGTATGAAAACAATCTCAATAGACCCAGATAACAAAATGAATGTGAAAAGAGCAGATATATGGTGGTATTGTGGAGGACACAGACTATCTCAAAACCTGCCAGACAACTGGAAGGGGGTCTGTGGTCTCGTATCTCTTCTCTCTCCAACCAGGGTGATGCCAATGTCGATGGAAGATATTGAAGAACAGGTTATGAAAATTCAGGGCTTCCCCACTTGGACCACTGGACGACTTGTAAAAAGAGAAGTATCATCATCTATATTTCCCCAACCAAAGAAAACTGTGGATGAGTATATGGGGAAATCCCCCCTTTATATGGATGCCATAAATATGGTGAGAGGTGTTCCGGATGAATACAAATTGGCGGACCCAATCGCTAATGGTTTTGAATCCATATTTCTTTGGATAACACCAAATAAAAATGTTGATAGAATCAATTACATCCATTATAACTATCAAAGATTGTTAAACTTTACGCTAGTGGTAACTGAGGCAGTGCATGAACAACTCTCTGCAACATCCCTGATGGCATATCAAAACAGAAAAGCCCTTGATGCACTCATGCTGGAGAAAGGTGGGGTATGCTCTATGTTTGGAGACGTGTGTTGTACTTTCATACCCAACAACACGGCTTTAGACGGAAGGCTGACAAGGGCACTCAGAGGACTTAGAGCACTTGCAATAGAGGCAAAATCTTATACTGGGGTTGGTGAGAATATCATTACTAGGTGGCTGAATAAATTATTTGGTAAATGGACTTATTTGATTATTCAATTGCTAGTTCCAGTAGGTATATGTGTAGGCATTTTAGCAAGCTGTGGATGCTGTCTGGTACCATGTGCTAGAGCACTAATAATCCGCTGTATTGATAATGCTGTCTCTAAGGTGGGAAGTGGAGTTCTCAATGGAAATCAGGATATAGAAAAACAACTTTTGTTGGATATTGGTGCTGAAAGTTGTTTTTGTGCAGATGAAAGAATGGACTCGGAAGAGATTAAAGAAGACAGATTTCTGGGATCGTTTTTTCCTCTACACGCCTGGAATCGGATCATGGACGAAGAAGACCAGCTAGACTACGAGGAAGAACAGTCGGACCGACTGGTGAAGAACAATCATACCAACAACCAAAGAGGAACAATCGGACCAACAGCAAATTATGATGATGACAACGATAATGCTGATGGACTGGACTACTGAGAAACATGAAAGAACAATGAAAGACCACCTCTAATTAAGGCCAAACCTTGTGTCACCGTTTTAAAATGTTTTAAGCATAACAGACAGATGATTATATTTTCGGTTATACATATAGCGTGTGCAGGTACATGATAATAATATGTTATTGGGAAAATGATAATATTAGATAATATAATAATAAAGTAATGATAAAATATTGCTGCGGAACAACCATTTACTTAGAAAAATTGGACCTTTTTGTTTATGACGTGACCTGTAAAGGCCACGTCAACAGGGGGAGTTGTTAGATTGGAAATTATTCTACACTATACGTATACGCCATAAGTTAAATTAATGCTAAAAAGATGATCAAAATATAGAGTATAAAATACTAGCCTCATCTAAGAGCTTAAACGTTTAAATACACATTCACAACCAACATTTCACTTGCATACTGATATACACTGTGTCAAGGGTAGCTTGAAACAGACTAGAGATTATTCAGCGATTTAATGAAGGACTGTCTGTCTGCTCTGTTCACACCTGTGGACGTGAAACAAAAGGGCAACACGGAACACACCCAAAAGAGGGGGGCTGGAAGACAAAGGAACTTGCCCACACAACAGGCAAGGAAGGAAGTTACTCTCCAGGTGACTCGAAACAGAAGTTAACATAACAGAACCACTGCCCCGGAAAAGGCGACCCCCTGGACAGGAAACTTTCCCTTAAATGTAGAGACAACCCATAACCAGGGACCGTCTTTCCCGGAGCTATTGACCTGTACAGCTGCCGGCAAAGAGCGAGTCCGATCGATCGTAAAAGTTTGTATGTTTGTTTGTTTTGAAGCGGTGAATAAACGACCGTACACTCTGAATTGATCCTTTTTTCTCCATAAAGCAAAGTATTAAGACCCGGAGGTGACGTCGTGTTGGAGCGACGGTAACGGACTCCGGTTCTATCCGTTTTAGTATTGATGTCCCTGTTAATCATGCACAATATATTTTAATTCTTATAAAAAAAACTCAATAGTTGACAAAGATCTGACTTTATTTCATGTTCAACAGGTTTTGAAGTATAAGTGAAATAAGTTATGTATTTTTACTGTAGAAACATTGATTTATTGTCAATTTAGTACAGTGTATTGATGTCACTGTTATTCAAGCACTATATATTTTGATCCTTATCAAAAGAAAACCTAAAATACATGATGGAACTGCTATCTTCGGTGCGCAAGGATTTAGCTGAAATTATTCAAACAGAAGTTTGCGCAATGTTGGAAAGTGAGATGGCGGTGATTCGAGCGGATATTGTTGCAGCTAGAGCGGAGCTCAAAGAATACAGGTTGACGATCGCCTCTGAACTCTCCGCCATGAAATCTACGGTGAAGAATGTGAAAGTAAGTTTGTCAACGTGTACAGATGATGTTGTTTCACTCAAGAAGGAGGTGAAGCGGCTCACGGGGGTCATGGACCAACTTCAGAATAAATGCGAGGACTTGGAGGCGAGGTCGCGGACAAACAACATAAGATCCTTATGTCGAAATACCGGAAACCCTTGAATGCAACACCGAGTCTGTGTCCGCGCTTCTGCAGCGGGCCTTTGATCTGAAAGACGCGCCGCTCCTGGACAGAGCTCACCGTCTCTCCCCGCCTGGATCTACAGAGGGACGCCGGTCAAACACGATCATAGCCCGCGTTCACTACTTCCAAGACTGTGAAAACATTCTGAGACTCGCTCAGACTAGACAACGCATCAGTGTGGACGGAGTCAGCACCTCAGTGTTTCCTGACTACCCGACAAGTGTTGCCAAAGCACGCGCAGCGTTCAATGACGTAAAGAGTCGGTTTTGGGGAGTGGACGGGGTTCGGTTCGGATTTGCTTATCCTGCCCGCTTCAGAATCACGTACAAGAAGTGTTTTCTTTTGTTTGTTATTATAAATTATTATTGATGTTTATAGCTAAATAAACCCTTTATTTGAAGTTTGGAAACTGTTCTGCAGGTTTACAGCAGCATGTTAGAAAACCTGATTCAGTTCATCCTCTGGTTTTATTCAAAACTTTTTTACTCCCCACATTATTTATTTATTTATTTAAATTTCCCTTTTTTTGAACAGATAGTCAGGAAGTCGTCGTGGGAGAGGGGCTTCGCTCATGGCTGCATCTACACAACCGTGCTGGTGGACCTGTCAGTCAAATTCAAAGGAGAAGACATGGTGGTGTTTGGTTCCTGCACAAGGTAGGGGGCTTGAGGGGATTGTATTGTGGCTAAAAAATTGTGATTAAAAAAAAAGATCCAGGCTAGGCGGCATGGTCCCCAACACTGCGGTCAAGTGAGCCGCGATCTAGCCGCAACCTTAAAACACTTGCGTTTTTGTGAAGGTGTTACAGTAGTGGGAGAGAAGTCATACGCGGAAGGATCTACGACACTATTACTGATATATTCTCAAAAATACTCTGATATGGTGACATTAAAGTAAGATTTGAAGAGACATTTGCGTGATGAGACCAGAGTCTCCAAACATGTGTGAGACTGTTGGAAGAAAAGCAGCCGAAATAGGAAATATTTATTTTCTGCTAATCTGTTATAATTTCCTGTTTATTTTTTTGTTTTCTTACAAAATAATTCAATTACGGTTGTTTAAATAATTTAATTACTGACTTATGGCGTTATTTTTGCTTAGAAAGCTGTTTGTGCACAACCCTTTTTTATTATAAAAAATAAACCTTATTAGTTGACAAAGATCTGACTTTATTTTCATGTTCAGCAGGTTTTGAAGTATAAGTGAACAAAGTTTCATGCATTTTTACTGTAGAAATATGGATTTATTGTCAATTTAGTACAGTGTATTGATGTCCCTGTTAATCATGCACAATATATTTTAATTCTTATAAAAAAAACTCAATAGTTGACAAAGATCTGACTTTATTTCATGTTCAACAGGTTTTGAAGTATAAGTGAAATAAGTTATGTATTTTTACTGTAGAAACATTGATTTATTGTCAATTTAGTACAGTGTATTGATGTCACTGTTATTCAAGCACTATATATTTTGATCCTTATCAAAAGAAAACCTAAAATACATGATGGAACTGCTATCTTCGGTGCGCAAGGATTTAGCTGAAATTATTCAAACAGAAGTTTGCGCAATGTTGGAAAGTGAGATGGCGGTGATTCGAGCGGATATTGTTGCAGCTAGAGCGGAGCTCAAAGAATACAGGTTGACGATCGCCTCTGAACTCTCCGCCATGAAATCTACGGTGAAGAATGTGAAAGTAAGTTTGTCAACGTGTACAGATGATGTTGTTTCACTCAAGAAGGAGGTGAAGCGGCTCACGGGGGTCATGGACCAACTTCAGAATAAATGCGAGGACTTGGAGGCGAGGTCGCGGACAAACAACATAATATCCTTATGTCGAAATACCGGAGACCCTTGAATGCAACACCGAGTCTGTGTCCGCGCTTCTGCAGCTGGCCTTTGATCTGAAAGACGCGCCGCTCCTGGACAGAGCTCACCGTCTCTCCCCGCCTGGATCTACAGAGGGACGCCGGTCAAACACGATCATAGCCCGCGTTCACTACTTCCAAGACTGTTAAAACATTCTGAGACTCGCTCAGACTAGACAACGCATCAGTGTGGACGGAGTCAGCACCTCAGTGTTTCCTGACTACCCGACAAGTGTTGCCAAAGCACGCGCAGCGTTCAATGACCTAAAGAGTCGGTTTTGGGGAGTGGACGGGGTTCGGTTCGGATTTGCTTATCCTGCCCGCTTCAGAATCACGTACAAGAAGTGTTTTCTTTTGTTTGTTATTATAAATTATTATTGATGTTTATAGCTAAATAAACCCTTTATTTGAAGTTTGGAAACTGTTCTGCAGGTTTACAGCAGCATGTTAGAAAACCTGATTCAGTTCATCCTCTGGTTTTATTCAAAACTTTTTTACTCCCCACATTATTTATTTATTTATTTAAATTTCCCTTTTTTTGAACAGATAGTCAGGAAGTCGTCGTGGGAGAGGGGCTTCGCTCATGGCTGCATCTACACAACCGTGCTGGTGGACCTGTCAGTCAAATTCAAAGGAGAAGACATGGTGGTGTTTGGTTCCTGCACAAGGTAGGGGGCTTGAGGGGATTGTATTGTGGCTAAAAAATTGTGATTAAAAAAAAAGATCCAGGCTAGGCGGCATGGTCCCCCACACTGCGGTCAAGTGAGCCGCGATCTAGCCGCAACCTTAAAACACTTGCGTTTTTGTGAAGGTGTTACAGTAGTGGGAGAGAAGTCATATGCGGAAGGTTCTATGACACTATTACTGATATATTCTCAAAAATACTCTGATATGGTGACATTAAAGTAAGATTTGAAGAGAAATTTGCGTGATGAGACCAGAGTCTCCAAACATGTGTGAGACTGTTGGAAGAAAAGCAGCCAAAATAGGAAATATTTATTTTCTGCTAATCTGTTATAATTTCCTGTTTATTTTTTTGTTTTCTTGCAAAATAATTCAATTACGGTTGTTTAAATAATTTAATTACTGACTTACGACGTTATTTTTGCTTAGAAAGCTGTTTGTGCACAACGTATTTTATTATAAAAAATAAACCTTAATAGTTGACAAAGATCTGACTTTATTTTCATGTTCAGCAGGTTTTGAAGTATAAGTGAACAAAGTTTTATGTATTTTTACTGTAGAAATATGGATTTATTGTCAATTTAGTACAGTGTATAGATGTCCCTGTTTATTAGGGTTAGGCGTTAGGGTTGAAGGGGGGTGACAGGGAGGGTCCCTGTCGAGGGCACGGGCCAGTGCAAACCCGTTGATGAACCCTCCCTACCTGTAAAAGAAATTCAAAAGGGATTAAAGTTTAGGAGTTAGGTTAAGGGTAAGGGTAAGTGCTTAAACAATCAAAAACAAAACTCAATAAAATATATAAAAGATCAAGATAACACAGGAGTTACAGAAAATCAAGGAAAGGCCTGCACAAATTAAAATGTTTTAGATCGTTCCAAAGCTTAGGAGCAACTGCCTGGAAGGGTTTCTCTCCTCTGGTCCTGAACCGTGTGCGAGGAACCACAAGTAGATTCTGATCCATAGACCTCAGAGCACGAGCTGGGGTGTTAGGCTGGATGGAAGTCAGTGATCAGTCAGAGCCTGACTAGAATAACAAGGATCGGAGAAATGTAATACAATACAAATAAATAAATAAATGCACTGATCATGCGTTCAGAGATAAGCTCTCCATGTTTCCTTCATCCACTGTTTTATAGTGTTTCCCATCTTGTTTACCTCTTTATGCTGGAATTAAATAATGAATTAAATATACAGAATAAAGTATATTTTTATACAGAATAAAGGTTACAAAAAAACCTTTTTTTACCCCCTATTGGCCCTTATGTGGGTGTTTTTAGTAGAATGACCTTATCACAATATGGCCTAAATTAATATTATTATAAATAGTGGCCTTGATAGTCTTCATATGGTTGAATTATCCTCAACATCTAGTCACACCCTAAAAGCATTATGACATTAATGTTACATATATTAAACTTTACTCACCTCTTCTCCGTTGTCTCACTGAACTTTCAGTCACTTGAATCAGACATTTCCATATCAAGTCAAGTTAAGTTATTTTATTGTCAAATAAACAAATAACAAAATAACAAAAAACAATTAATTGATAACAATTTGGACAATATTTGTCGTAATCAGGTAGAGGATATTTATCTTCAACGTCACTCACAAAATGGAAAGTGGTGGAACTGGAGTCCTAAATTATGTCTAACAACTTACCGATGGTAGTTGTGGACGTTGTGATGGCACAGAATGGGCAAGATGGGGCACCACTTGTGTTGGCATACCCTTTGACAAAATATACATATCAATTAAAAAAAGAGGTTGTGATTATTCCATCAGAATGAAGATGGATTCAAAATAATTCACAGTTATGAAAACATTTTCTATTTCATCAACATAAACTACACTTTACTAAAAGTTATTACAGTTCTGGTAAGATCAATGAAAAAGCATGACATAAACATAACTGCAAACAACCTAATAAATGGCTTTAAATAACTTATATTTAGCATGCAATGCAAATTTTGATGTAATATGCGCTATGGTGGCTAGCACTAGCTTACGCAAGCTAGTGATGTACATTAAGTGAAAAGTACCAAAGAAAACACAAATATGACTTACCTGGGGTGATGCAGTTTGTATTAGTGATGGGATCGGCAGTTCTTTTGACTGTACTGAATAACTAGAATCAGTTCATTAAAAGGATTCGTTCAAAATATTCTTTCAGTTCGTTCGTTCACTAAATCACTAACTCAGTGCTTATGGAGCCCAGACTGCAATATCACCTACTTCCTGAACGCAGCCAAACAATCCGTTACTAACTTAAAGGATTCAGACCTGAGGTTAACATTCAATGCACTTCAGGGACAATGCAAAAAAAAAAAAAAGGACGCCCGGTGCGTTCACGGACAAGGAGCAGTACACAGACATTCGTGAGAAATTCAGCAAATAGAGAGGATCTTGAGGTGTGTTCACAGCTGAACATGAATCCTCGTTCACTGAAGGAATCCGTGTCTCGCGAATCCCCGGATGTGAATCCTCGTTCATTGAACGAATCTGTGTGTCGCGAATAACGGGATGTGAATCCTCGTTCACTGAACGAATCTGTGTCTCGCGCATCGGTAGCAGCCTAATGTGACAAACTCTCGTTGTGTATATACGTTTACAAACAAACGCAAATGCAAATGTAGTAGAGATTCTGTTACTTTTAAAAACACTGTGTGTGCGTTTCCAGCCTGTCCAATAAACAAATAAAGTGTGAATAAATGCTTGGTTGTTAAATGTTTTTTTGCACTAAAATAAAAATTTAATAAAACAAAAATAATAATAATACTAAAATGTAACATAAACTTAAATGCAATCAACAATAAATTAAAAAGGACTTGTCTTATTGTGTTATTCAGAGCTCCAGCAGCTTGTTTATTTCAGATGCAAATTGATATATATAGCTATATAAACCCTTTATTTGAGGTTTGAAAACTGCTATTCAGAGCTCCAGCAGAATCTTAGAAAACGTCATTCTCTCAGTCTTAGAACATCAGTTTGAGACAATATTTCATGTTAAACATAACTTTTGAAAACAGTTTCGAATAAGTGTTTCTCTTGTTTATTTCAATGCAATTTGATAGATATAGCTATATAAACCCTTTATTTGATGTTTGAAAACTGTTATTCAGAGCTCCAGCAGAATCTTGGAAAACGTCATTCTCAGTCTGAGAACATCAGTTTGAGACAATATTTCATGTTAAACATAACTTTTGAAAACAGCTTTGAATAAGTGTTTCTCTTGTTTATTTCAGATGCAAATTGATATATATAGCTATATAAACCCTTTATTTGATGTTTGAAAACTTATTCAGAGCCCCAGCAGAATCTTGGAAAACGTCATTCTTAGTCTGAGAACATCAGTTTGAGACAATATTTCAGGTTAAACATAACTTTTGAAAACAGCTTGGAATAAGTGTTTCTCTTGTTTATTTCAGATGCAAATTGATATATATAGCTATATAAACCCTTTATTTGATGTTTGAAAACTGCTATTCAGAGCTCCAGCAGAATCTTAGAAAACGTCATTCTCTCAGTCTTAGAACATCAGTTTGAGACAATATTTCAGGTTAAACATAACTTTTGAAAACAGTTTCGAGGTTAACATTCAATGCACTTCAGGGACAATGCAAAAAAAAAAAAAAGGACGCCCGGTGCGTTCACGGACAAGGAGCAGTACACAGACATTCGTGAGAAATTCAGCAAATAGAGAGGATCTTGAGGTGTGTTCACAGCTGAACATGAATCCTCGTTCACTGAAGGAATCCGTGTCTCGCGAATCCCCGGATGTGAATCCTCGTTCATTGAACGAATCTGTGTGTCGCGAATAACGGGATGTGAAACCTCGTTCACTGAACGAATCTGTGTCTCGCGCATCGGTAGCAGCCTAATGTGACAAACTCTCGTTGTGTATATACGTTTACAAACAAACGCAAATGCAAATGTAGTAGAGATTCTGTTACTTTTAAAAACACTGTGTGTGCGTTTCCAGCCTGTCCAATAAACAAATAAAGTGTGACTAAATGCTTGGTTGTTAAATGTTTTTTTGCACTAAAATAAAAATTTAATAAAACAAAAATAATAATAATACTAAAATGTAACATAAACTTAAATGCAATCAACAATAAATTAAAAAGGACTTGTCTTATTGTGTTATTCAGAGCTCCAGCAGCTTGTTTATTTCAGATGCAAATTGATATATATAGCTATATAAACCCTTTATTTGAGGTTTGAAAACTGCTATTCAGAGCTCCAGCAGAATCTTAGAAAACGTCATTCTCTCAGTCTTAGAACATCAGTTTGAGACAATATTTCATGTTAAACATAACTTTTGAAAACAGTTTCGAATAAGTGTTTCTCTTGTTTATTTCAATGCAATTTGATAGATATAGCTATATAAACCCTTTATTTGATGTTTGAAAACTGTTATTCAGAGCTCCAGCAGAATCTTGGAAAACGTCATTCTCAGTCTGAGAACATCAGTTTGAGACAATATTTCATGTTAAACATAACTTTTGAAAACAGCTTCGAATAAGTGTTTCTCTTGTTTATTTCAGATGCAAATTGATATATATAGCTATATAAACCCTTTATTTGATGTTTGAAAACTGTTATTCAGAGCCCCAGCAGAATCTTGGAAAACGTCATTCTTAGTCTGAGAACATCAGTTTGAGACAATATTTCAGGTTAAACATAACTTTTGAAAACAGCTTGGAATAAGTGTTTCTCTTGTTTATTTCAGATGCAAATTGATATATATAGCTATATAAACCCTTTATTTGATGTTTGAAAACTGCTATTCAGAGCTCCAGCAGAATCTTAGAAAACGTCATTCTCTCAGTCTTAGAACATCAGTTTGAGACAATATTTCAGGTTAAACATAACTTTTGAAAACAGTTTCGAATAAGTGTTTCTCTTGTTTATTTCAGATGCAAATTGATATATATAGCTATATAAACCCTTTATTTGATGTTTGAAAACTGCTATTCAGAGCTCCAGCAGAATCTTAGAAAACGTCATTCTCTCAGTCTTAGAACATCAGTTTGAGACAATATTTCAGGTTAAACATAACTTTTGAAAACAGTTTCGAATAAGTGTTTCTCTTGTTTATTTCAGATGCAAATTGATATATATAGCTATATAAACCCTTTATTTGATGTTTGAAAACTGCTATTCAGAGCTCCAGCAGAATCTTAGAAAACGTCATTCTCTCAGTCTGAGAACATCAGTTTGAGACAATATTTCAGGTTAAACATAACTTTTGAAAACAGCTTCGAATGTGTTTCTCTTGTTTATTTCAGATGCAAATTGATATATATAGCTATATAAACCCTTTATTTGAGGTTTGAAAACTGTTATTCAGAGCTCCAGCAGAATCTTAGAAAACGTCATTCTCTCAGTCTGAGAACATCAGTTTGAGACAATATTTCAGGTTAAACATAACTTTTGAAAACAGCTTTGAATGTGTTTCTCTTGTTTATTTCAGATGCAAATTGTTATATATAGCTATATAAACCCTTTATTTGATGTTTGAAAACTGCTATTCAGAGCTCCAGCAGAATCTTGGAAAACGTCATTCTCTCAGTCTGAGAACATCAGTTTGAGACAATATTTCAGGTTAAACATAACTTTTGAAAACAGTTTCGAATAAGTGTTTCTCTTGTTTATGTCAGATGCAAATTGATATATATAGCTATATAAACCCTTTATTTGATGTTTGAAAACTGCTATTCAGAGCTCCAGCAGAATCTTAGAAAACGTCATTCTCTCAGTCTGAGAACATCAGTTTGAGACAATATTTCAGGTTAAACATAACTTTTGAAAACAGCTTCGAATAAGTATTTCTCTTGTTTATTTCAGATGCAAATTGATATATATATCTATATAAACCCTTTATTTGATGTTTGAAAACTGTTATTCAGAGCTCCAGCAGAATCCTGGAAAACGTCATTCTCTCAGTCTGAGAACATCAGTTTGAGACAATATTTCAGGTTAAAGGAACTCAAATCTCTTTCCTGTCTAATGAGTTCTGCGCATTCGTTTGATCCAAGGAAGAGTGACATTTTAGAATTAAAACAGTCAATTTATTAATAACAAAGTATGATTACCAACGTAGGCCTTACAAGACCTTAAATACAACAGTTTAACAAAGAAATGCAAATTATTCAAATTGTTCAGAAATACCACAGTTCCAGCGCTTGGTCCAGTCTCTGTCAGTCATCCTGGCTCACCCAGGTCCTCCCAGAGAGTGGCCCTTAATCTTTAGATCGTCTCGTCTTTTAAAGCCAAGACACTCAAGACACTCCCAGAACCAAATCTGACTCCATAATGAACAACAGATGTTGTTTGATCTGATCACTAATCTAAACAAAGAATCTCCTGACCTCCTTCACACCTGTTATCTCCAACCAGGTTCGAGGGCCCTAAATTCCGTGTCCTGATACTTCAAAAGTCGGGAACATCCTTGTCTAAACAATCACAACATTTGTTACTGTGGCTTTATCCTTCCTCCCCCAATACATACAGTATGTTATCTTCACAGTCACCTTTAAGCCATGTCACCAAGGGCCATAAAAGTTAAGACACAATTGGCCAGAGCCCCTGAGCCCTGAAACTTCATAACCCCTGCTGTGAGGAAGAGAGCTGTCGTAAAACACAACACAGGATGTTTAAGATCTGAATGAGAGATGACATTATCAATGTTTAACAGTTGATTACACAAAGGACATACATTCAACTCATCAATGGATACACCTATAGGAAATTAATTTAGAATATGTCTTCAATCCCTCCTTTGACCTCTGAAACCAGAGGTCAACCTTTAAAATGTTGAAGTTCAAAACCTTTTGTCTCAAAATCTGGTATATGGTAAATGATCAATCAGTTTGCAGTTATTTCCATAACTTCTACACACCATTTTCTCACCATAAACCCTTAAACAAACTCTGTAATCGAAAAAGGAGCAGGCTGAAGCCCAAACTTATTTTCCTATCCTATGTAATCCATGAAATAAACCCAAAATATCAATTTTCTAAACAAAAAAAATAAAAACAATCATTTCACATTTCATTCATTTCACCTTGTAATCCTTAGGTATTTTACATTTCAATGTTATTAGCTTTTCATTTATATTTTTTAAATGTATCTTATTTTTAAACTGACCAGTTTCTACAAAACTATTTCACAAAACCTCTTTCATTATTTCGCTTACATAAATGAAACCAACTATATTTAACATTAGTTCTCAATTCTTAACTCAAAATAATGCTTCTAATGTTTTAAATGTAAAAATGTCAACTAATTTTTAAAATGCCAGACTTTCTAAGTTATGTATTAGTAGTTTTTCTAATGGGAAGCATTGCGAATTATTCTAATAACTCATTCTGGAGTTTTTAATCATAGGGTCTATGTATTTCTACATGTATTTCCCCAAAACCTCAACACAATTTCATAAACGGCCTTATACGTGAGAATTATAATATGCAAAAATTTTACAAATCCCCTACTTTGTAGATTATACAATTCGATTTTTCTCATTTCTTTTTTCCAAATTATTATTATTTTTTAAATACTGTGGCTTCCAACTAAATTCATGCTCACAGATTACTCCCAAAAACATCATCTCATACAATCTTTCAATTTTTACGGACACCCTATGTGTCTGTTTCCCACTTTTGCAAGCATTCAAAAACTATTTAACTTGTGAATTTGATATGAATCATACACCCTCCTTTCACTGAACAATACCAATTGCTACAGTGAAATCTAGCATTTTTAAATCTATTTGTTCAAAACCAACCAAGATTTTATCATTTCCAGTGTGAATCTTAAAACAAGAAAACCTCAATAGTTAATTCCCAAGTTTGTGTCAGAAAGGCAGCATTACAAGGGATATCATTTAAAGAGTTTTCAAGCGAGCTACCAATGTTGTTTGTGGGCTTCCAAACTTTTTAGTTCATCAAGTGAATTGAGATGATTTCATGAGCAAAACAAACACTCAATGAGGGACATGATCGCTTGGTGGAGGCGCAGGATTCCATTCAGCACCTCTTTGATAGAAAGAAATGGAAATTCCCTGAGCGCCCCAGTCCATGTGGCTAAAGACTCAGGACAATGCACTCATGTAGGCATTGTAGGGTGTTTCCGCTGGTTGTTGTGGAAAGCCATATTTCAAAATGGTTTAAGGAAATAGGCAAAAGCAGGAAAATTGCCATCAAGCGGTAGTGATGTGGTGGAAAAGGTCATCGCTGGCAGCAAGACTTCATCAGGTGCAGGGGTGGATCACTGCTGGTGAAAAGCAGTGAGACTTCAAGGAGTGAGGATGCAGGGACCACAGGAAGTAGGGCCACAGATTGTAGGGCCGCAGTTGGTGGTAACGTTCTACCACTTGTTGGGGACAGCACGCATCTTCTCTTCTGTCCACCTGGAACTCCAATCCGGTCCGGACTTGGATGTAGCCGGTTCAGCTTCCCGTGTAGAACCCTCACGTGTCTGGTCTGGTCTCACGTTACACCCTCCTTCGGCTGGTCCTGTCTCCAGCGTGGCACCTTTGACCTCTCCGCTAGACTTGCCGTTCGTCTGGACTAGGTCTCCTTTCTCAGACCCTCAAAGCCATGTCGGCGGTGAGCTCTTAGTCATGGTCCCACCCAGCACAGTCTCCAAACTCAACCAGGCATCGTCTCGCGGCAGCTATCACCACCTTCCTAAATTTCGAAAAATCTTTTCTTGTTATGAATTCCTGGTCTTACCTTAGTCATGGAGGTCCCACACTTAAACCTATCAGTGCTGCAAATCATTTCTCTATAAAATTGAAGGTTATTTCGCAAGCGCACAATGTTCATCACAAAGGACAAGACAGTTACACATTATCACAATATCATGAGACACAACACACTCAACAAGGTCCTGGTGTCTCTAGACCACCAAACTACTGACAGGTGTGTTGCTTCTGCTCCTGGAGAATTTAAGTCATCATTAGAAACAAACACTGTTACTAAACATCATTGATATGTGAAATGGAGCCTTCAGGTTCTGACCTGATCCTGCAAAATAAACGTTTGGTGAAGGGTCTCTCTCACTCTCACACACACAGAATTGAGGAAAGAAGAGATTTATGAGGACTCTTCTCCACCTCACTTGAGGTGCAGCATTCCTAGAACCTTTTAGGATAAATCTTGTTCACTTCGTTAGACAAATATCAAAACAATGATCAATTGAATCATGCACATGCACGTATCACATGCCGGTATATGTTAGTGTTCATTGCTTCTTTCTCTCAGTGCAAACACACACATGATCTCATCTTCTTGCATCCTGGCACTCACATAGACACACAGACAAATAGACACATGGACACATAGACACACAAACACACAAACACATAGACACAAAATCTGTTGCACTGCAGATGCACAGTGTTCGGTCTACGTCATGTCATGTCTGTAAGTCAGTCAAATGCATAAGTTCAGTTATCATCTGATCAAACTGATGATTCAAATATAAAGCGGTTATTTCTTTTAAATGTTCTTTCTTCAATTCATTTATCCAGTTGTTCGACTCATAACGTTTTTTTTCCGTTTTTTTTTTTTTATTAAACTTTACACAAATCAAATTCATAATAAGTGATTTCCAGTTTAAGTTTAGAAATTAACTATTTTAAAGTAATCATCAAATCAACAATTATCAAAAGTTCCCAAAAATATTCTAACCCCTTATAGTTATTTAAAGTATTTATATTTTTCTTTATGACACACACCAAACTGTTCCCTAAAGAATCTGAAAATCAATCATTTTAATTGTATTATCAATTATCACTTCTATAAAATCCTTCATAGGACATGATCTCACTGCCATCAGCGCTAATGACAATGTATCAAGCCTCGTCATTACTTTTCAAATCTAAGTTAAAAATTATTTTTACTTACAGACCTCAACAGACTGAATTAAGAATCAACTTCTTCATTAACTTCTTTATCACCTCGATTATTCATTCACTTCTGGTTGGTAAAGTCTCAACATTCCTAAACACAAATTAACAAGTTTCCTCTTTCATCTTCAAAGTAGATCTGAGATTGTTCTGTTGTCAAGCCTGTCACTCCAAACCAGTCAGCGTATCAAATCATTTACAATCAGAATATCATGTAGCAATACTTATCCTAAAAATTATCCCAATTCAATGATACTACATTTTCAACCATATATCTTCTTCCTATCCTTTTATCCCTTTTTCTTTCCAAAAGTAGCAGATAAAAGGATAGTTTACTTCCCGTTTTTTATGCAATTCCATTTCACTTAAATTTCCTAACTCCCTACATTACACCGTCTCACAGTTATGACTGTTCAGAATCTCTTCTACTAGAGAATTATACTTCCCAATCAAAAATAAAAATCTCAAAATCTTCTCTACAGAGAATTCCCCTTTTCTATTTTAAATCAGAGCTTTCAATGCTTTCAATTAACGGACAAGAAAATGTCAAGAAAACAATATCATGCAAGAAAAGGAGGATTTTCTTCAGCTACAAACATCCTCATGGGATCAGTCAATGTATTGGTTTTGGCCTGTTTCGCAAAACATGACCCATGAGTGGCTTCGTCGTGTCATCAGACAGGGTTCTGACAAACTTTCTCTTCCACCTCAGCTCACCAGCATCACCTGCATGGTCCCATCAGTGAGAAATCTTCTCACGGGACTTAGGTCAAGTAATCGTGACTGTGCCTGTCTTAGGTTGTCCCATGGTTTTAGTCAGGATCTTACCCGTCATAAGCGAACCAGCCTTCCATACTCTCCTGAATCAGGCTGCTTCATAGGGCGAGAGTGATAACAGTAGAGGGGAGAGAAGCCACTTTGCCTTTTTCTTAAACCAAACATTTGTTGTGATGACTGTCGGACCCCAGAAAATTGTTTGTCAAAGTAATGGTCATTTTCTGATGTTTCACTGTGACCCATAGTACTTTGATTGTTTGACAGAAAATTTCATCTCCATAAAAGAAAAGCTTTTTTGAAAAACTGTAATTAGATGGACACTATGTCTCAAATTTGTTAAAAGTCACAGAGTGGAAGGAGTGTGTTAGTAGGACAGGAACAGATCTCAGAGTCTAACCCCAAGTAGTGAACAATCCCACAGATAGAGCTCCTCCCTCTAGAGGTTCAGTCTAATTTCATGTCATGGACAAGAAAACACTCAGTGGAGCAGAACTTGCTTTGAATTATAAAATGATCTTGAAAACCTAAAAAATATACCTAATTTAAACAATCCTAGATGTTAAAACAGCTGACACAGTCTCAGAGTAAACAAACAAGCCACAAAGAACAATCTCAGTCAGAGTCGAAACTTTACAACAAGGACTAACTTTAGCTCACAATTTAAACAAGTAACCATTACTCTTATCAGCCAAGACAAATACTTCCATAGTCCAACCAAATAGAGTCAAGCAACATAAATTCACAGAACAACCATAAAACCAACTAGATTTAACCTCATGATACAATGTGGGTTGTGTTTTTAAGCTTTTAAACTAAGATTTACAAAAAGTAAAATTCACAGTATGGAGGGATGCGTGTTGCTACACAGCGTCCTTTTGACCTTACCATCCCCCCTGTTAAGACATGTGTTACTCCATGACAGAACTCTGTCCAACAATGAGCCTGTTCAATAATGGAACTGGTTTTACTTTAATATGTTCAAATTCATTTTTATCTTTAACAGTTAGTTTCTTGTCTTTTCACTGATGTTGAGGAACAAAGGAAATATTAAGTATTTCCTCTTATATGTTTTATTTTTATTTATTTAAAAGCCTTTATCTTTTGACCTATTATTACTTTTTATTGGTATAGGATTTTTAGCGCTATAATCTTAATTATTTTCTTTCGAGTAATTTATTGTATTCAGTTCTTATCAATTTGGTATTTTTAATAGGAATTTTTATTTTCAATAACAATATTTTAAGGCCTAGTTTTCCAAACCATTCATAATGAGTGTATTTTTGTGTTCATATTACCAAGTCAGAAGTCCCTTGGGTCGTCAATAGTTCCATGTCAAGTCACTGGCTTTAGAAAGTTGTCTGCTTTCCTCCCGTCGATCAGATGGTCGAGTGACGTGGATGTTTGCCGTGATCCTGCATGTAGTTCCAGGTTTCTCCTGTGTTTCTGTATTTCGGGGGTTGTGGGGAATTTCCCCCTCATTTCTCCTCTCAGAGACACTCTCCTTCCAACATTTCTCTGCACATCCCTCTTTTTCAACTTCCTTTGCATCCTTGGCTGTTGGGACAGAACTTCTCATTTGCTCGAATATTTTTTCAAGTTGCATCCCAACAGATTCACCACACCGTGGAACCATTCCCCAGTCAAACCATTCTTTCTCCCGGTCAATTTCCACACTCATTTTGTTACAAGAAATGAAAACGTCCACAGACGTTTCTCAGCACAGCGGCTGTAAATTAGGAAAGTAAAAGAAGAAAAAATGCAACGTTCAAAGACGCTGTAAGTTTGATATCAAAGGAAATATAAAAGGAGAACGTAACATTCACAGAAGTTACGTTTTTTCAAGAGAATATGGAAAGAAAAGAAAAACGTAACATTAAAGATGTTATACGTTTTAGTTCAAGGGAATTTGTTTTATCAACGCTCTGTCTGCGTTTTAGTCCAGGGATTCACCTAAAAAAGGACAAGATTGTAGGTTTTTTCCTCAGCTCAGCAGGCTGCACCCAAAATTCCACTTCGAACCACAGATTAATTTCAACTTCATAGAAAATTAACTTCTTAACAACACAAAATCAAGCTATTATCACAATACAAAGCAAAACAAAACTAACAAAAATGACGTCTTTAATTAAACCTAGTTCAAACACAGAGTCCCACTCTGGGTTCTTTTGGTTGTAAATTACCAGGGCCTCCAACCCTTTCGGTTCTTCTCGTTATTGATACAACTCAATACTCCGGCCTCATCCAGAGGAGAACGCAGGTTCCTAACCTTTTTTTTTTTATAAAGACTCAACCTAGTTTGAACTTGGAGTCTAACTCCTTGGGTTCTTAAGGGGCGGATCAGACCCCAAGGCCTCCAACCTTTTTCGGTTCTTCAAGTTATTGATACAACTCAATACTCCGGGCCCAGCCCGAGGAGAACGCAGGTTCCAAACCTTAAAGGCATTGATTCCCAATCAATATTAGGCGTCTTAAGCCTAAGCCTTTATTAAAATATTTGTTTCATTTCTATTTTGATTTTAATTTTATTATTTATCTATTTTTTATTTATTTTTTCTTCCAGATGTGTCTGCTTTTCTATGATCGTGAAAGTAGTCACAACCCTTATTGATTTAATCTTAACATTTTATGATCATGTTTAATTCAATGAACAAGTTGGGTTCATACAACTTGTCTCATTGCATCAACAATGACCCTTATTTTTTTACTTTTTAATTTTAACAGCTTATGATCATTTCCTATTCAATGAACAAGTTGTTTGTGTCGACCCCCTCAGGTTCGTACAACTTGCTTCATTAAATCAAAAACGACCCTTATTTTTTAACTTTATCAATTTTAACAGCTTATGATCATTTCTCATTCAATGAACAAGTTATTTATGTTGACACCCTTTAGGTTCATAAAACTTGATTCATTAAATCAAAAATGATCCTTATTTTCTTACTTTATAAAATTTCAAATCAAAAGCAGCACATCTGACCTTATTCCTTACACATATTTAACAACAACAACAAAATTTAACAATCAACCTCTGGTATTTCCGAACAATCAAACACACTTTGCTCTATACTTATTTAAATTTAAATTTATCTTGATCTCAGCCACGAAACCTGGATCTGGACTCAAAAGAAGACTTCTAATCAATAAAGTGGTGTCTTCTTACCGTTTTATGCTGCGCAGCTTGTAATTTTTGAGTCCAGGAATCCAGGCCCCGTCACCTCAACCGGAGTCGTCTTTCCTCCCTGGATCACGTCGAGGGTCCACCAATTTAAAGGAACTCAAATCTCTTTCCTGTCTAATGAGTTCTGCGCATTCGTTTGATCCAAGGAAGAGTGACATTTTAGAATTAAAACAGTCAATTTATTAATAACAAAGTATGATTACCAAAGTAGGCCTTACAAGACCTTAAATACAACAGTTTAACAAAGAAATGCAAATTATTCAAATTGTTCAGAAATACCACAGTTCCAGCGCTTGGTCCAGTCTCTGTCAGTCATCCTGGCTCACCCAGGTCCTCCCAGAGAGTGGCCCTTAATCTTTAGATCGTCTCGTCTTTTAAAGCCAAGACACTCAAGACACTCCCAGAACCAAATCTGACTCCATAATGAACAACAGATGTTGTTTGATCTGATCACTAATCTAAACAAAGAATCTCCTGACCTCCTTCACACCTGTTATCTCCAACCAGGTTCGAGGGCCCTAAATTCCGTGTCCTGATACTTCAAAAGTCGGGAACATCCTTGTCTAAACAATCACAACATTTGTTACTGTGGCTTTATCCTTCCTCCCCCAATACATACAGTATGTTATCTTCACAGTCACCTTTAAGCCATGTCACCAAGGGCCATAAAAGTTAAGACACAATTGGCCAGAGCCCCTGAGCCCTGAAACTTCATAACCCCTGCTGTGAGGAAGAGAGCTGTCGTAAAACACAACACAGGATGTTTAAGATCTGAATGAGAGATGACATTATCAATGTTTAACAGTTGATTACACAAAGGACATACATTCAACTCATCAATGGATACACCTATAGGAAATTATTTAGAATATGTCTTCAAGGTTAAACATAACTTTTGAAAACAGCTTGGAATAAGTGTTTCTCTTGTTTATTTCAGATGCAAATTGATATATATAGCTATATAAACCCTTTATTTGATGTTTGAAAACTGCTATTCAGAGCTCCAGCAGAATCTTAGAAAACGTCATTCTCTCAGTCTGAGAACATCAGTTTGAGACAATATTTCAGGTTAAACATAACTTTTGAAAACAGCTTTGAATAAGTTTTTCTCTTGTTTATTTCAGATGCAAATATATATATATATAGATATATATAGCTATATAAACCCTTTATTTGATGTTTGAAAACTGCTATTCAGAGCTCCAGCAGAATCTTGGAAAACGTCATTCTCTCAGTCTGAGAACATCAGTTTGAGACAATATTTCAGGTTAAACATAACTTTTGAAACAGCTTCGAATAAGTGTTTCTCTTGTTTATTTCCGATGCAAATTGATATATATAGCTATATAAACCCTTTATTTGATGTTTGAAAACTGCTATTCAGAGCTCCAGCAGAATCTTGGAAAACTTCATTCTCTTAGTCTGAGAACATCAGTTTGAGACAATATTTCAGGTTAAACATAACTTTTGAAAACAGCTTCGAATAAGTGTTTCTCTTGTTTATTTCAGATGCAAATTGATATATATAGCTATATCAACCCTTTATTTGATGTTAGAAAACTGTTATTCAGAGCTCCAGCAGAATCTTAGAAAACGTCATTCTCTCAGTCTGAGAACATCAGTTTGAGACAATATTTCAGGTTAGACATAACTTTTGAAAACAGCTTCGAATAAGTGTTTCTCTTGTTTATTTCAGATGCAAATTGATATATATAGCTATATAAACCCTTTATTTGATGTTTGAAAACTGCTATTCAGAGCTCCAGCAGAATCTTAGAAAACGTCATTCTCTCAGTCTGAGAACATCAGTTTGAGACAATATTTCAGGTTAAACATAACTTTTGAAAACAGCTTCGAATAAGTGTTTCTCTTGTTTATTTCAGATGCAAATTGATATATATAGCTATATAAACCCTTTATTTGATGTTTGAAAACTGCTATTCAGAGCTCCAGCAGAATCTTAGAAAACGTCATTCTCTCAGTCTGAGAACATCAGTTTGAGACAATATTTCAGGTTAAACATAACTTTTGAAAACAGCTTTGAATAAGTTTTTCTCTTGTTTATTTCAGATGCAAATTGATATATATAGCTATATAAACCCTTTATTTGATGTTTGAAAACTGCTATACAGAGCTCCAGCAGAATCTTAGAAAACGTCATTCTCTCAGTCTGAGAACATCAGTTTGAGACAATATTTCAGGTTAAACATAACTTTTGAAAACAGCTTCGAATAAGTGTTTCTCTTGTTTATTTCAGATGGAAAATGATATATATAGCTATATAAACCCTTTATTTGATGTTTGAAAACTGCTATTCAGAGCTCCAGCAGAATCTTAGAAAACGTCATTCTCTCGGTCTGAGAACATCAGTTTGAGACAATATTTCAGGTTAAACATAACTTTTAAAAACAGCTTCAAATAAGTGTTTCTCTTGTTTATTTCAGATGCAAATTGATATATATAGCTATATAAACCCTTTATTTGATGTTAGAAAACTGTTATTCAGAGCTCCAGCAGAATCTTAGAAAACGTCATTCTCTCAGTCTGAGAAGATCAGTTTGAGACAATATTTCAGGTTAAACATAACTTTTGAAAACAGCTTTGAATAAGTGTTTCTCTTGTTTATTTCAGATGCAAATTGATATATAGCTATATAAACCCTTTATTTGATGTTTGAAAACTGCTATTCAGAGCTCCAGCAGAATCTTAGAAAACGTCATTCTCTCAGTCTGAGAACATCAGTTTGAGACAATATTTCAGGTTAAACATAACTTTTGAAAACAGCTTTGAATAAGTTTTTCTCTTGTTTATTTCAGATGCAAATTGATATATATAGCTATATAAACCCTTAATGTGATGTTTGAAAACTGCTATTCAGAGCTCAAGCAGAATCTTGGAAAACTTCATTCTCTCAGTCTGAGAACATCAGTTTGAGACAATATTTCAGGTTAAACATAACTTTTGAAAACAGCTTCGAATAAGTGTTTCTCTTGTTTATTTCAGATGCAAATTGATATATATAGCTATATAAACCCTTTATTTGATGTTTGAAAACTGCATTTCAGAGCTCCAGCAGAATCTTGGAAAACTTCATTCTCTTAGTCTGAGAACATCAGTTTGAGACAATATTTCAGGTTAAACATAACTTTTGAAACCAGGTTCGAATAAGTGTTTCTCTTGTTTATTTCAGATGCAAATTGATATATATAGCTATATAAACCCTTTATTTGATGTTTGAAAACTGCTATTCAGAGCTCCAGCAGAATCTTAGAAAACGTCATTCTCTCGGTCTGAGAACATCAGTTTGAGACAATATTTCAGGTTAAAAATAACTTTTGAAAACAGCTTTGAATATGTTTTTCTCTTGTTTATTTCAGATGCAAATTGATATATATAGCTATATAAACCCTTTATTTGATGTTTGAAAACTGTTATTCAGAGCTCCAGCAGCATCTTAGCCCGCGTTCACTACTTCCAAGACTGTGAAAACATTCTGAGACTCGCTCGGACTAGACAACGCAATGCTGTATCTACAAGACCGTTCTGGTGGACCTGTCAATCAAATTCAAAGGAGAAGACATGGTGGTGTTTGGTTTGTGCACCAGGTAGGGTGCTTGGGGGAATTGCATTGTGGAAAAAAAAAGAGAAATGTTGATAAAAAAGAAGAACCACAAGGTGGCGGGATTGGACATCAAATACATCTCAGTCTGAATACATCACATTTAGAGAAGGTCTCACTTAAACATATCCTTTGAAAACAGCTTCGAATAAGTGTTTCTCTTGTTTATTTCAGATGCAAATTGATATATATAGCTATATAAACCCTTTATTTGATGTTTGAAAACTGTTATTCAGAGCTCCAGCAGAATCTTGGAAAACGTCATTCTCTCAGTCTGAGAACATCAGTTTGAGACAATATTTCAGGTTAAACATAACTTTTGAAACCAGCTTCGAATAAGTGTTTCTCTTGTTTATTTCAGATGCAAATTGATATATATAGCTATATAAACCCGTTATTTGATGTTTGAAAACTGCTATTCAGAGCTCCAGCAGAATCTTAGAAAACGTCATTCTCTCGGTCTGAGAACATCAGTTTGAGACAATATTTCAGGTTAAAAATAACTTTTGAAAACAGCTTTGAATATGTTTTTCTCTTGTTTATTTCAGATGCAAATTGATATATATAGCTATATAAACCCTTTATTTGATGTTTGAAAACTGTTATTCAGAGCTCCAGCAGCATCTTAGCCCGCGTTCACTACTTCCAAGACTGTGAAAACATTCTGAGACTCGCTCGGACTAGACAACGCAATGCTGTATCTACAAGACCGTTCTGGTGGACCTGTCAATCAAATTCAAAGGAGAAGACATGGTGGTGTTTGGTTTGTGCACCAGGTAGGGTGCTTGGGGGAATTGCATTGTGGAAAAAAAAAGAGAAATGTTGATAAAAAAGAAGAACCACAAGGTGGCGGGATTGGACATCAAATACATCTCAGTCTGAATACATCACATTTAGAGAAGGTCTCACTTAAACATATCCTTTGAAAACAGCTTTGAATAAGTGTTTCTCTTGTTTATTTCAGATGCAAATTGATATATATAGCTATATAAACCCTTTATTTGATGTTTGAAAACTGTTATTCAGAGCTCCAGCAGAATCTTGGAAAACGTCATTCTCTCAGTCTGAGAACATCAGTTTGAGACAATATTTCAGGTTAAACATAACTTTTGAAAACAGCTTCGAATAAGTGTTTCTCTTGTTTATTTCAGATGCAAATTGATATATATAGCTATATAAACCGTTTAACATCAGTTTGAGACAATATTTCATGTTAAACATAACTTTTGAAAACAGCTTCGAATAAGTGTTTCTCTTGTTTTTTTCAGATGCAAATTGATATATATATAGCTATATAAACCCTTTATTTGATGTTTTAAAACTGTTATTCAGAGCTCCAGCAGAATCTTAGAAAACGTCATTCTCTCAGTCTGAGAACATCAGTTTGAGACTATGTTTCAGGTTAAACATAACTTTTGAAAACAGCTTCGAATAAGTGTTTCTCTTGTTTATTTCAGATGCAAATTGATATATATAGCTATACAAACCCTTTATTTGATGTTTGAAAACTGCTATTCAGAGCTCCAGCAGAATCTTAGAAAACGTCATTCTCTCAGTCTGAGAACATCAGTTTGAGACAATATTTCAGGTTAAACATAACTTATGAAAACAGCTTTGAATAAGTTTTTTTCTTGTTTATTTCAGATGCAAATTGATATATATAGCTATATAAACCCTTTATTTGATGTTTGAAAACTGCTATACAGAGCTCCAGCAGAATCTTAGAAAACGTCATTCTCTCAGTCTCAGAACATCAATTTGAGACAATATTTCAGGTTAAACATAACTTTTGAAAACAGCTTGGAATAAATGTTTCTCTTGTTTATTTCAGATGCAAATTGATATATATAGCTATATAAACCCTTTATTTGATGTTTGAAAACTGCTATTCAGAGCTCCAGCAGAATCTTAGAAAACGTCATTCTCTCAGTCTGAGAACATCAGTTTGAGACAATATTTCAGGTTAAACATAACTTTTGAAAACAGCTTTGAATAAGTTTTTCTCTTGTTTATTTCAGATGCAAATTGATATATATAGCTATATAAATCCTTTATTTGATGTTTGAAAACTGCTATTCAGAGCTCCAGCAGAATCTTAGAAAACGTCATTCTCTCAGTCTGAGAACATCAGTTTGAGACAGTATTTCATGTTAAACATAACTTTTGAAAACAGCTTCGAATAAGTGTTTCTCTTGTTTATTTCAGATGCAAATTGATATATAGCTATATAAACCCTTTATTTGATGTTTGAAAACTGCTATTCAGAGCTTCAGCAGAATCTTGGAAAACGTCATTCTCTCAGCCTGAGAACATCAGTTTGAGACAATATTTCAGGTTAAAAATAACTTTTGAAAACAGCTTTGAATATGTTTTTCTCTTGTTTATTTCAGATGCAAATTGATATATATAGCTATATAAACCCTTTATTTGATGTTTGAAAACTGTTATTCAGAGCTCCAGCAGCATCTTAGCCCGCGTTCACTACTTCCAAGACTGTGAAAACATTCTGAGACTCGCTCGGACTAGACAACGCAATGCTGTATCTACAAGACCGTTCTGGTGGACCTGTCAATCAAATTCAAAGGAGAAGACATGGTGGTGTTTGGTTTGTGCACCAGGTAGGGTGCTTGGGGGAATTGCATTGTGGAAAAAAAAAGAGAAATGTTGATAAAAAAGAAGAACCACAAGGTGGCGGGATTGGACATCAAATACATCTCAGTCTGAATACATCACATTTAGAGAAGGTCTCACTTAAACATATCCTTTGAAAACAGCTTCGAATAAGTGTTTCTCTTGTTTATTTCAGATGCAAATTGATATATATAGCTATATAAACCCTTTATTTGATGTTTGAAAACTGTTATTCAGAGCTCCAGCAGAATCTTGGAAAACGTCATTCTCTCAGTCTGAGAACATCAGTTTGAGACAATATTTCAGGTTAAACATAACTTTTGAAAACAGCTTCGAATAAGTGTTTCTCTTGTTTATTTCAGATGCAAATTGATATATATAGCTATATAAACCGTTTAACATCAGTTTGAGACAATATTTCATGTTAAACATAACTTTTGAAATCAGCTTCGAATAAGTGTTTCTCTTGTTTCTTTCAGATGCAAATTGATATATATAGCTATATAAACCCTTTATTTGATGTTTGAAAACTGTTATTCAGAGCTCCAGCAGAATCTTGGAAAACGTCATTCTCTCAGTCTGAGAACAATCAGTTTGAGACAATATTTCAGGTTAAACATAACTTTTGAAAACAGCTTCGAATAAGTGTTTCTCTTGTTTATTTCAGATGCAAATTGATATATATAGCTATATAAACCCTTTATTTGATCTTTGAAAACTGCTATTCAGAGCTTCAGCAGAATCTTAGAAAACGTCATTCTCTCGGTCTGAAAACATCAGTTTGAGACAATATTTCAGGTTAAACATAACTTTTGAAAACAGCTTTGAATAAGTTTTTCTTTTGTTTATTTCAGATGCAAATTGATATATATAGCTATATAAACCCTTTATTTGATGTTTTAAAACTGTTATTCAGAGCTCCAGCAGAATCTTAGAAAACGTCATTCTCTCAGTCTGAGAAGATCAGTTTGAGACAATATTTCAGGTTAAACATAACTTTTGAAAACAGCTTTGAATAAATGTTTCTCTTGTTTATTTCAGATGCAAATTGATATATATAGCTATATAAACCCTTTATTTGATGTTTGAAAACTGCTATTCAGAGCTCCAGCAGAATCTTAGAAAACGTCATTCTCTCAGTCTGAGAACATCAGTTTGAGACAATGTTTCAGGTTAAACATAACTTTTGAAAACAGCTTCGAATAAGTGTTTCTCTTGTTTATTTCAGATGCAAATTGATATATATAGCTATATAAACCCTTTATTTGATGTTTGAAAACTGCTATTCAGAGCTCCAGCAGAATCTTAGAAAACGTCATTCTCTCAGTCTGAGAACATCAGTTTGAGACAATATTTCAGGTTAAACATAACTTTTGAAAACAGCTTCGAATAAGTGTTTCTCTTGTTTATTTCAGATGCAAATTGATATATATAGCTATATAAACCCTTTATTTGATGTTTGAAAACTGTTATTCAGAGCTCCAGCAGCATCTTAGCCCGCGTTCACTACTTCCAAGACTGTGAAAACATTCTGAGACTCGCTCGGACTAGACAACGCAATGCTGTATCTACAAGACCGTTCTGGTGGACCTGTCAATCAAATTCAAAGGAGAAGACATGGTGGTGTTTGGTTTGTGCACCAGGTAGGGTGCTTGGGGGAATTGCATTGTGGAAAAAAAAAGAGAAATGTTGATAAAAAAGAAGAACCACAAGGTGGCGGGATTGGACATCAAATACATCTCAGTCTGAATACATCACATTTAGAGAAGGTCTCACTTAAACATATCCTTTGAAAACAGCTTCGAATAAGTGTTTCTCTTGTTTATTTCAGATGCAAATTGATATATATAGCTATATAAACCCTTTATTTGATGTTTGAAAACTGTTATTCAGAGCTCCAGCAGAATCTTGGAAAACGTCATTCTCTCAGTCTGAGAACATCAGTTTGAGACAATATTTCAGGTTAAACATAACTTTTGAAAACAGCTTCGAATAAGTGTTTCTCTTGTTTATTTCAGATGCAAATTGATATATATAGCTATATAAACCGTTTAACATCAGTTTGAGACAATATTTCATGTTAAACATAACTTTTGAAAACAGCTTCGAATAAGTGTTTCTCTTGTTTTTTTCAGATGCAAATTGATATATATAGCTATATAAACCCTTTATTTGATGTTTGAAAACTGTTATTCAGAGCTCCAGCAGAATCTTGGAAAACGTCATTCTCTCAGTCTGAGAACAATCAGTTTGAGACAATATTTCAGGTTAAACATAACTTTTGAAAACAGCTTCGAATAAGTGTTTCTCTTGTTTATTTCAGATGCAAATTGATATATATAGCTATATAAACCCCTATTTGATGTTTGAAAACTGTTATTCAGAGCTCCAGCAGCATCTTAGCCCGCGTTCACTACTTCCAAGACTGTGAAAACATTCTGAGACTCGCTCGGACTAGACAACGCAATGCTGTATCTACAAGACCGTTCTGGTGGACCTGTCAATCAAATTCAAAGGAGAAGACATGGTGGTGTTTGGTTTGTGCACCAGGTAGGGTGCTTGGGGGAATTGCATTGTGGAAAAAAAAGAGAAATGTTGATAAAAAAGAAGAACCACAAGGTGGCGGGATTGGACATCAAATACATCTCAGTCTGAATACATCACATTTAGAGAAGGTCTCACTTAAACATATCCTTTGAAAACAGCTTCGAATAAGTGTTTCTCTTGTTTATTTCAGATGCAAATTGATATATATAGCTATATAAACCCTTTATTTGATGTTTGAAAACTGTTATTCAGAGCTCCAGCAGAATCTTGGAAAACGTCATTCTCTCAGTCTGAGAACATCAGTTTGAGACAATATTTCAGGTTAAACATAACTTTTGAAAACAGCTTCGAATAAGTGTTTCTCTTGTTTATTTCAGATGCAAATTGATATATATAGCTATATAAACCGTTTAACATCAGTTTGAGACAATATTTCATGTTAAACATAACTTTTGAAAACAGCTTCGAATAAGTGTTTCTCTTGTTTTTTTCAGATGCAAATTGATATATATAGCTATATAAACCCTTTATTTGATGTTTGAAAACTGTTATTCAGAGCTCCAGCAGAATCTTGGAAAACGTCATTCTCTCAGTCTGAGAACAATCAGTTTGAGACAATATTTCAGGTTAAACATAACTTTTGAAAACAGCTTCGAATAAGTGTTTCTCTTGTTTATTTCAGATGCAAATTGATATATATAGCTATATAAACCCTTTATTTGATATTTGAAAACTGCTATTCAGAGCTTCAGCAGAATCTTAGAAAACGTCATTCTCTCGGTCTGAGAACATCAGTTTGAGACAATATTTCAGGTTAAACATAACTTTTGAAACCAGCTTCGAATAAGTGTTTCTCTTGTTTATTTCAGATGCAAATTGATATATATAGCTATATAAACCCTTTATTTGATGTTTGAAAACTGCTATTCAGAGCTCCAGCAGAATCTTAGAAAACGTCATTCTCTCAGTCTGAGAACATCAGTTTGAGACAATATTTCAGGTTAAACATAACTTTTGAAAACAGCTTCGAATAAGTGTTTCTCTTGTTTATTTCAGATGCAAATTGATATATATAGCTATATAAACCCTTTATTTGATGTTTGAAAACTGCTATTCAGAGCTCCAGCAGAATCTTAGAAAACGTCATTCTCTCGGTCTGAGAACATCAGTTTGAGACAATATTTCAGGTTAAACATAACTTTTGAAAACAGCTTTGAATAAGTTTTTCTTTTGTTTATTTCAGATGCAAATTGATATATATAGCTATATAAACCCTTTATTTGATGTTTGAAAACTGCTATTCAGAGCTCCAGCAGAATCTTAGAAAACGTCATTCTCTCAGTCTGAGAACATCAGTTTGAGACAATATTTCAGGTTAAACATAACTTTTGAAAACAGCTTCGAATAAGTGTTTCTCTTGTTTATTCCAGATGCAAATTGATATATATAGCTATATAAACCCTTTATTTGATGTTTGAAAACTGCTATTCAGAGCTCCAGCAGAATCTTAGAAAACGTCATTCTCTCGGTCTGAGAACATCAGTTTGAGACAATATTTCAGGTTAAACATAACTTTTGAAAACAGCTTTGAATAAGTTTTTCTTTTGTTTATTTCAGATGCAAATTGATATATATAGCTATATAAACCCTTTATTTGATGTTTTAAAACTGTTATTCAGAGCTCCAGCAGAATCTTGGAAAACGTCATTCTCTCAGTCTGAGAAGATCAGTTTGAGACAATATTTCAGGTTAAACATAACTTTTGAAAACAGCTTAGAATAAATGTTTCTCTTGTTTATTTCAGATGCAAATTGATATATATAGCTATATAAACCCTTTATTTGATGTTTGAAAACTGCTATTCAGAGCTCCAGCAGAATCTTAGAAAACGTCATTCTCTCAGTATGAGAACATCAGTTTGAGACAATGTTTCAGGTTAAACATAACTTTTGAAAACAGCTTCGAATAAGTGTTTCTCTTGTTTATTTCAGATGCAAATTGATATATATAGCTATATAAACCCTTTATTTGATGTTTGAAAACTGCTATTCAGAGCTCCAGCAGAATCTTAGAAAACGTCATTCTCTCAGTCTGAGAACATCAGTTTGAGACAATATTTCAGGTTAAACATAACTTTTGAAAACAGCTTCGAATAAGTGTTTCTCTTGTTTATTTCAGATGCAAATTGATATATATATAGCTATATAAACCCTTTATTTGATGTTTGAAAACTGCTATTCAGAGCTCCAGCAGAATCTTAGAAAACGTCATTCTCTCAGTCTGAGAAAATCAGTTTGAGACAATATTTCAGGTTAAACATAACTTTTGAAAACAGCTTTGAATAAGTGTTTCTCTTGTTTATTTCGGATGCAAATTGATATATATAGCTATATAAACCCTTTATTTGATGTTTGAAAACTGCTATTCAGAGCTCCAGCAGAATCTTAGAAAACGTCATTCTCTCAGTCTGAGAACATCAGTTTGAGACAATATTTCAGGTTAAACATAACTTTTGAAAACAGCTTCGAATAAGTGTTTCTCTTGTTTATTTCAGATGCAAATTGATATATATAGCTATATAAACCCTTTATTTGATGTTTTAAAACTGTTATTCAGAGCTCCAGCAGAATCTTGGAAAACGTCATTCTCTCAGTCTGAGAAGATCAGTTTGAGACAATATTTCAGGTTAAACATAACTTTTGAAAACAGCTTCGAATAAATGTTTCTCTTGTTTATTTCAGATGCAAATTGATATATATAGCTATATAAACCCTTTATTTGATGTTTGAAAACTGCTATTCAGAGCTCCAGCAGAATCTTAGAAAACGTCATTCTCTCAGTCTGAGAACATCAGTTTGAGACAATGTTTCAGGTTAAACATAACTTTTGAAAACAGCTTCGAATAAGTGTTTCTCTTGTTTATTTCAGATGCAAATTGATATATATAGCTATATAAACCCTTTATTTGATGTTTGAAAACTGCTATTCAGAGCTCCAGCAGAATCTTAGAAAACGTCATTCTCTCAGTCTGAGAACATCAGTTTGAGACAATATTTCAGGTTAAACATAACTTTTGAAAACAGCTTCGAATAAGTGTTTCTCTTGATTATTTCCGATGCAAATTGATATATATAGCTATATAAACCCTTTATTTGATGTTTGAAAACTGCTATTCAGAGCTCCAGCAGAATCTTAGAAAACGTCATTCTCTCAGTCTGAGAACATCAGTTTGAGACAATATTTCAGGTTAACCATAACTTTTGAAAACAGCTTCGAATAAGTGTTTCTCTTGTTTATTTCAGATGGAAAATGATATATATAGCTATATAAACCCTTTATTTGATGTTTGAAAACTGCTATTCAGAGCTCCAGCAGAATCTTAGAAAACGTCATTCTCTCAGTCTGAGAACATCAGTTTGAGACAATGTTTCAGGTTAAACATAACTTTTGAAAACAGCTTCGAATAAGTGTTTCTCTTGTTTATTTCAGATGCAAATTGATATATATAGCTATATAAACCCTTTATTTGATGTTTGAAAACTGCTATTCAGAGCTCCAGCAGAATCTTAGAAAACGTCATTCTCTCAGTCTGAGAACATCAGTTTGAGACAATATTTCAGGTTAAACATGACTTTTGAAAACAGCTTCGAATAAATGTTTCTCTTGTTTATTTCAGATGCAAATTGATATATATAGCTATATAAACCCTTTATTTGATGTTTGAAAACTGCTATTCAGAGCTCCAGCAGAATCTTAGAAAACGTCATTCTCTCAGTCTGAGAACATCAGTTTGAGACAATATTTCAGGTTAAACATAACTTTTGAAAACAGCTTTGAATAAGTTTTTCTCTTGTTTATTTCAGATGCAAATTGATATATATAGCTATATAAATCCTTTATTTGATGTTTGAAAACTGCTATTCAGAGCTCCAGCAGAATCTTAGAAAACGTCATTCTCTCAGTCTGAGAACATCAGTTTGAGACAATATTTCAGGTTAAACATAACTTTTGAAAACAGCTTCGAATAAGTGTTTCTCTTGTTTATTTCAGATGCAAATTGATATATATAGCTATATAAACCCTTTATTTGATGTTTTAAAACTGTTATTCAGAGCTCCAGCAGAATCTTGGAAAACGTCATTCTCTCAGTCTGAGAAGATCAGTTTGAGACAATATTTCAGGTTAAACATAACTTTTGAAAACAGCTTCGAATAAATGTTTCTCTTGTTTATTTCAGATGCAAATTGATATATATAGCTATAAAAACCCTTTATTTGATGTTTGAAAACTGCTATTCAGAGCTCCAGCAGAATCTTAGAAAACGTCATTCTCACAGTCTGAGAACATCAGTTTGAGACAATGTTTCAGGTTAAACATAACTTTTGAAAACAGCTTCGAATAAGTGTTTCTCTTGTTTATTTCAGATGCAAATTGATATATATAGCTATATAAACCCTTTATTTGATGTTTTAAAACTGTTATTCAGAGCTCCAGCAGAATCTTGGAAAACGTCATTCTCTCAGTCTGAGAAGATCAGTTTGAGACAATATTTCAGGTTAAACATAACTTTTGAAAAAAGCTTCGAATAAATGTTTTTCTCTTGTTTATTTCAGATGCAAATTGATATATATAGCTATATAAACCCTTTATTTGATGTTTGAAAACTGCTATTCAGAGCTCCAGCAGAATCTTAGAAAACGTCATTCTCTCAGTCTGAGAACATCAGTTTGAGACAATGTTTCAGGTTAAACATAACTTTTGAAAACAGCTTCGAATAAGTGTTTCTCTTGTTTATTTCAGATGCAAATTGATATATATAGCTATATAAACCCTTTATTTGAAGTTTGAAAACTGCTATTCAGAGCTCCAGCAGAATCTTAGAAAACGTCATTCTCTCAGTCTGAGAACATCAGTTTGAGAAAATATTTCAGGTTAAAAATAACTTTTGAAAACAGCTTTGAATATGTTTTTCTCTTGTTTATTTCAGATGCAAATTATATATAGCTATATAAACCCTTTATTTGATGTTTGAAAACTGTTATTCAGAGCTCCAGCAGCATCTTAGCCCGCGTTCACTACTTCCAAGACTGTGAAAACATTCTGAGACTCGCTCGGACTAGACAACGCAATGCTGTATCTACAAGACCGTTCTGGTGGACCTGTCAATCAAATTCAAAGGAGAAGACATGGTGGTGTTTGGTTTGTGCACCAGGTAGGGTGCTTTGGGGAATTGCATTGTGGAAAAAAAAAGAGAAATGTTGATAAAAAAGAAGAACCACAAGGTGGCGGGATTGGACATCAAATACATCTCAGTCTGAATACATCACATTTAGAGAAGGTCTCACTTAAACATATCCTTTGAAAACAGCTTCGAATAAGTGTTTCTCTTGTTTATTTCAGATGCAAATTGATATATATAGCTATATAAACCCTTTATTTGATGTTTGAAAACTGTTATTCAGAGCTCCAGCAGAATCTTGGAAAACGTCATTCTCTCAGTCTGAGAACATCAGTTTGAGACAATATTTCAGGTTAAACATAACTTTTGAAAACAGCTTCGAATAAGTGTTTCTCTTGTTTATTTCAGATGCAAATTGATATATATAGCTATATAAACCGTTTAACATCAGTTTGAGACAATATTTCATGTTAAACATAACTTTTGAAAACAGCTTCGAATAAGTGTTTCTCTTGTTTTTTTCAGATGCAAATTGATATATATAGCTATATAAACCCTTTATTTGATGTTTGAAAACTGTTATTCAGAGCTCCAGCAGAATCTTGGAAAACGTCATTCTCTCAGTCTGAGAACAATCAGTTTGAGACAATATTTCAGGTTAAACATAACTTTTGAAAACAGCTTCGAATAAGTGTTTCTCTTGTTTATTTCAGATGCAAATTGATATATATAGCTATATAAACCCTTTATTTGATCTTTGAAAACTGCTATTCAGAGCTTCAGCAGAATCTTAGAAAACGTAATTCTCTCGGTCTGAGAACATCAGTTTGAGACAATATTTCAGGTTAAACATAACTTTTGAAACCAGCTTCGAATAAGTGTTTCTCTTGTTTATTTCAGATGCAAATTGATATATATAGCTATATAAACCCTTTATTTGATGTTTGAAAACTGCTATTCAGAGCTCCAGCAGAATCTTAGAAAACGTCATTCTCTCAGTCTGAGAACATCAGTTTGAGACAATATTTCAGGTTAAACATAACTTTTGAAAACAGCTTCGAATAAGTGTTTCTCTTGTTTATTTCAGATGCAAATTGATATATATAGCTATATAAACCCTTTATTTGATGTTTTAAAACTGTTATTCAGAGCTCCAGCAGAATCTTGGAAAACGTCATTCTCTCAGTCTGAGAAGATCAGTTTGAGACAATATTTCAGGTTAAACATAACTTTTGAAAACAGCTTCGAATAAATGTTTCTCTTGTTTATTTCAGATGCAAATTGATATATATAGCTATATAAACCCTTTATTTGATGTTTGAAAACTGCTATTCAGAGCTCCAGCAGAATCTTAGAAAACGTCATTCTCTCAGTCTGAGAACATCAGTTTGAGACAATGTTTCAGGTTAAACATAACTTTTGAAAACAGCTTCGAATAAGTGTTTCTCTTGTTTATTTCAGATGCAAATTGATATATATAGCTATATAAACCCTTTATTTGATGTTTGAAAACTGCTATTCAGAGCTCCAGCAGAATCTTAGAAAACGTCATTCTCTCAGTCTGAGAACATCAGTTTGAGACAATATTTCAGGTTAAACATAACTTTTGAAAACAGCTTCGAATAAGTGTTTCTCTTGATTATTTCAGATGCAAATTGATATATATAGCTATATAAACCCTTTATTTGATGTTTTAAAACTGTTATTCAGAGCTCCAGCAGAATCTTGGAAAACGTCATTCTCTCAGTCTGAGAAGATCAGTTTGAGACAATATTTCAGGTTAAACATAACTTTTGAAAACAGCTTCGAATAAATGTTTCTCTTGTTTATTTCAGATGCAAATTGATATATATAGCTATATAAACCCTTTATTTGATGTTTGAAAACTGCTATTCAGAGCTCCAGCAGAATCTTAGAAAACGTCATTCTCTCAGTCTGAGAACATCAGTTTGAGACAATGTTTCAGGTTAAACATAACTTTTGAAAACAGCTTCGAATAAGTGTTTCTCTTGTTTATTTCAGATGCAAATTGATATATATAGCTATATAAACCCTTTATTTGAAGTTTGAAAACTGCTATTCAGAGCTCCAGCAGAATCTTAGAAAACGTCATTCTCTCAGTCTGAGAACATCAGTTTGAGACAATATTTCAGGTTAAAAATAACTTTTGAAAACAGCTTTGAATATGTTTTTCTCTTGTTTATTTCAGATGCAAATTATATATAGCTATATAAACCCTTTATTTGATGTTTGAAAACTGTTATTCAGAGCTCCAGCAGCATCTTAGCCCGCGTTCACTACTTCCAAGACTGTGAAAACATTCTGAGACTCGCTCGGACTAGACAACGCAATGCTGTATCTACAAGACCGTTCTGGTGGACCTGTCAATCAAATTCAAAGGAGAAGACATGGTGGTGTTTGGTTTGTGCACCAGGTAGGGTGCTTGGGGGAATTGCATTGTGGAAAAAAAAAGAGAAATGTTGATAAAAAAGAAGAACCACAAGGTGGCGGGATTGGACATCAAATACATCTCAGTCTGAATACATCACATTTAGAGAAGGTCTCACTTAAACATATCCTTTGAAAACAGCTTCGAATAAGTGTTTCTCTTGTTTATTTCAGATGGAAAATGATATATATAGCTATATAAACCCTTTATTTGATGTTTGAAAACTGCTATTCAGAGCTCCAGCAGAATCTTGGAAAACGTCATTCTCTCAGTCTGAGAACATCAGTTTGAGACAATATTTCAGGTTAAACATAACTTTTGAAAACAGCTTCGAATAAGTGTTTCTCTTGTTTATTTCAGATGCAAATTGATATGTATAGCTATATAAACCCTTTATTTGATGTTTTAAAACTGTTATTCAGAGCTCCAGCAGAATCTTGGAAAACGTCATTCTCTCAGTCTGAGAAGATCAGTTTGAGACAATATTTCAGGTTAAACATAACTTTTGAAAACAGCTTCGAATAAATGTTTCTCTTGTTTATTTCAGATGCAAATTGATATATAGCTATATAAACCCTTTATTTGATGTTTGAAAACTGCTATTCAGAGCTCCAGCAGAATCTTATAAAACGTCATTCTCTCAGTCTGAGAACATCAGTTTGAGACAATGTTTCAGGTTAAACATAACTTTTGAAAACAGCTTCGAATAAGTGTTTCTCTTGTTTATTTCAGATGCAAATTGATATATATAGCTATATAAACCCTTTATTTGAAGTTTGAAAACTGCTATTCAGAGCTCCAGCAGAATCTTAGAAAACGTCATTCTCTCAGTCTGAGAACATCAGTTTGAGACAATATTTCAGGTTAAAAATAATTTTTGAAAACAGCTTTGAATATGTTTTTCTCTTGTTTATTTCAGATGCAAATTGATATATATAGCTATATAAACCCTTTATTTGATGTTTGAAAACTGTTATTCAGAGCTCCAGCAGCATCTTAGCCCGCGTTCACTACTTCCAAGACTGTGAAAACATTCTGAGACTCGCTCGGACTAGACAACGCAATGCTGTATCTACAAGACCGTTCTGGTGGACCTGTCAATCAAATTCAAAGGAGAAGACATGGTGGTGTTTGGTTTGTGCACCAGGTAGGGTGCTTGGGGGAATTGCATTGTGGAAAAAAAAAGAGAAATGTTGATAAAAAAGAAGAACCACAAGGTGGCGGGATTGGACATCAAATACATCTCAGTCTGAATACATCACATTTAGAGAAGGTCTCACTTAAACATATCCTTTGAAAACAGCTTCGAATAAGTGTTTCTCTTGTTTATTTCAGATGCAAATTGATATATATAGCTATATAAACCCTTTATTTGATGTTTGAAAACTGTTATTCAGAGCTCCAGCAGAATCTTGGAAAACGTCATTCTCTCAGTCTGAGAACATCAGTTTGAGACAATATTTCAGGTTAAACATAACTTTTGAAACCAGCTTCGAATAAGTGTTTCTCTTGTTTATTTCAGATGCAAATTGATATATATAGCTATATAAACCGTTTAACATCAGTTTGAGACAATATTTCATGTTAAACATAACTTTTGAAAACAGCTTCGAATAAGTGTTTCTCTTGTTTTTTTCAGATGCAAATTGATATATATAGCTATATAAACCCTTTATTTGATGTTTGAAAACTGTTATTCAGAGCTCCAGCAGAATCTTGGAAAACGTCATTCTCTCAGTCTGAGAACAATCAGTTTGAGACAATATTTCAGGTTAAACATAACTTTTGAAAACAGCTTCGAATAAGTGTTTCTCTTGTTTATTTCAGATGCAAATTGATATATATAGCTATATAAACCCTTTATTTGATCTTTGAAAACTGCTATTCAGAGCTTCAGCAGAATCTTAGAAAACGTCATTCTCTCGGTCTGAGAACATCAGTTTGAGACAATATTTCAGGTTAAACATAACTTTTGAAAACAGCTTTGAATAAGTTTTTCTTTTGTTTATTTCAGATGCAAATTGATATATATAGCTATATAAACCCTTTATTTGATGTTTTAAAACTGTTGTTCAGAGCTCCAGCAGAATCTTAGAAAACGTCATTCTCTCAGTCGGAGAAGATCAGTTTGAGACAATATTTCAGGTTAAACATAACTTTTGAAAACAGCTTCGAATAAGTGTTTCTCTTGTTTATTTCAGATGCAAATTGATATATATAGCTATATAAACCCTTTATTTGATCTTTGAAAACTGCTATTCAGAGCTTCAGCGGAATCTTAGAAAACGTCATTCTCTCGGTCTGAGAACATCAGTTTGAGACAATATTTCAGGTTAAACATAACTTTTGAAAACAGCTTTGAATAAGTTTTTCTTTTGTTTATTTCAGATGCAAATTGATATATATAGCTATATAAACCCTTTATTTGATGTTTGAAAACTGTTATTCAGAGCTCCAGCAGCATCTTAGCCCGCGTTCACTACTTCCAAGACTGTGAAAACATTCTGAGACTCGCTCGGACTAGACAACGCAATGCTGTATCTACAAGACCGTTCTGGTGGACCTGTCAATCAAATTCAAAGGAGAAGACATGGTGGTGTTTGGTTTGTGCACCAGGTAGGGTGCTTGGGGGAATTGCATTGTGGAAAAAAAAACAGAAATGTTGATAAAAAAGAAGAACCACAAGGTGGCGGGATTGGACATCAAATACATCTCAGTCTGAATACATCACATTTAGAGAAGGTCTCACTTAAACATATCCTTTGAAAACAGCTTCGAATAAGTGTTTCTCTTGTTTATTTCAGATGCAAATTGATATATATAGCTATATAAACCCTTTATTTGATGTTTGAAAACTGTTATTCAGAGCTCCAGCAGAATCTTGGAAAACGTCATTCTCTCAGTCTGAGAACATCAGTTTGAGACAATATTTCAGGTTAAACATAACTTTTGAAAACAGCTTCGAATAAGTGTTTCTCTTGTTTATTTCAGATGCAAATTGATATATATAGCTATATAAACCGTTTAACATCAGTTTGAGACAATATTTCATGTTAAACATAACTTTTGAAAACAGCTTCGAATAAGTGTTTCTCTTGTTTTTTTCAGATGCAAATTGATATATATAGCTATATAAACCCTTTATTTGATGTTTGAAAACTGTTATTCAGAGCTCCAGCAGAATCTTGGAAAACGTCATTCTCTCAGTCTGAGAACAATCAGTTTGAGACAATATTTCAGGTTAAACATAACTTTTGAAAACAGCTTCGAATAAGTGTTTCTCTTGTTTATTTCAGATGCAAATTGATATATATAGCTATATAAACCCTTTATTTGATCTTTGAAAACTGCTATTCAGAGCTTCAGCAGAATCTTAGAAAACGTCATTCTCTCGGTCTGAGAACATCAGTTTGAGACAATATTTCAGGTTAAACATAACTTTTGAAAACAGCTTTGAATAAGTTTTTCTTTTGTTTATTTCAGATGCAAATTGATATATATAGCTATATAAACCCTTTATTTGATGTTTGAAAACTGCTATTCAGAGCTCCAGCAGAATCTTAGAAAACGTCATTCTCTCAGTCTGAGAACATCAGTTTGAGAAAATGTTTCAGGTTAAACATAACTTTTGAAAACAGCTTCGAATAAGTGTTTCTCTTGTTTATTTCAGATGCAAATTGATATATATAGCTATATAAACCCTTTATTTGATGTTTGAAAACTGCTATTCAGAGCTCCAGCAGAATCTTAGAAAACGTCATTCTCTCAGTCTGAGAACATCAGTTTGAGACAATATTTCAGGTTAAACATAACTTTTGAAAACAGCTTGGAATAAATGTTTCTCTTGTTTATTTCAGATGCAAATTGATATATATAGCTATATAAACCCTTTATTTGATGTTTGAAAACTGCTATTCAGAGCTCCAGCAGAATCTTAGAAAACGTCATTCTCTCAGTCTGAGAACATCAGTTTGAGACAATATTTCAGGTTAAACATAACTTTTGAAAACAGCTTTGAATAAGTTTTTCTCTTGTTTATTTCAGATGCAAATTGATATATATAGCTATATAAATCCTTTATTTGATGTTTGAAAACTGCTATTCAGAGCTCCAGCAGAATCTTAGAAAACGTCATTCTCTCAGTCTGAGAACATCAGTTTGAGACAATATTTCAGGTTAAACATAACTTTTGAAAACAGCTTCGAATATGTGTTTCTCTTGTTTATTTCAGATGCAAATTGATATATATAGCTATATAAACCCTTTATTTGATGTTTTAAAACTGTTATTCAGAGCTCCAGCAGAATCTTGGAAAACGTCATTCTCTCAGTCTGAGAAGATCAGTTTGAGACAATATTTCAGGTTAAACATAACTTTTGAAAACAGCTTCGAATAAATGTTTCTCTTGTTTATTTCAGATGCAAATTGATATATATAGCTATATAAACCCTTTATTTGATGTTTGAAAACTGCTATTCAGAGCTCCAGCAGAATCTTAGAAAACGTCATTCTCTCAGTCTGAGAACATCAGTTTGAGACAATGTTTCAGGTTAAACATAACTTTTGAAAACAGCTTCGAATAAGTGTTTCTCTTGTTTATTTCAGATGCAAATTGATATATATAGCTATATAAACCCTTTATTTGATGTTTGAAAACTGCTATTCAGAGCTCCAGCAGAATCTTAGAAAACGTCATTCTCTCAGTCTGAGAACATCAGTTTGAGACAATATTTCAGGTTAAACATAACTTTTGAAAATAGCTTCGAATAAGTGTTTCTCTTGTTTATTTCAGATGCAAATTGATATATATAGCTATATAAACCCTTTATTTGATGTTTGAAAACTGATATTCAGAGCTCCAGCAGAATCTTAGAAAACGTCATTCTCTCAGTCTGAGAACATCAGTTTGAGACAATATTTCAGGTTAAACATAATTTTTGAAAATAGCTTCGAATAAGTGTTTCTCTTGTTTATTTCATATGCAAATTGATATATATAGCTATATAAACCCTTTATTTGATGTTTGAAAACTGGTATTCAGAGCTCCAGCAGAATCTTAGAAAACGTCATTCTCTCAGTCTGAGAACATCAGTTTGAGACAATATTTCAGGTTAAACATAACTTTTGAAAACAGCTTCAAATAAGTGTTTCTCTTGTTTATTTCAGATGCAAATTGATATATATAGCTTTATAAACCCTTTATTTGATGTTTGAAAACTGTTATTCAGAGCTCCAGCAGAATCTTGGAAAACGTCATTCTCTCAGTCTGAGAACATCAAATTGAGACAATATTTCAGGTTAAACATAACTTTTGAAAACAGCTTCGAATAAGTGTTTCTCTTGTTTATTTCAGATGCAAATTGATATATATATCTATATAAACCATTTATTTGATGTTTGAAAACTGTTATTCAGAGCTCCAGCAGAATCTTAGAAAATGTCATTCTCTCAGTCTGAGAACATCAGTTTGAGACAATATTTAAGGTTAAACATAACTTTTGAAAACAGCTTTGAATAAGTGTTTCTCTTTTTTATTTCAGATGCAAATTGATATATATATATATATATATTTTCATTTGGTTGTGAATTTTTTCCCTGCCATTTTGAAAGCGAACTTGACACAAATTGTTTACTCAAAAGATCTTTTCCCTACTGAGAAACTTTGCGGTATTTTCATCCAACGAGCATGTATTGAACTCAAGTGAAGCGAACACACACATTTAGAAAACACAAACCCAAACCTCGATATGAACATTAGAGTGATGGGATCGACAGTTCTTTTGACTGTACTTTGGCACTTAGTGCCAACATAAAAACTAAATGTTCTGTAGCAAAGTCTATTATAGAATCCCTCCCACCGGCACGGTCGCAGCTGAGTTCAACTGAACTGAGAAAGGAATGAAGTTCAGTACGTTCACTCAAAAGATCGTTCGTTCCAACAAATCGTTCGAGAACCACACAACACTAGAACGTTAGAGCCGCATGAAACCAGGCAAAGAGCCGCATGCGGCTCGGGAGCAGCGGGTTGGCCAGGCCTGGTGTAGAAAAAACTTTTTTTTACCCCCTATTGGCCCTTATGTGGGTGTTTTTAGTAGAATGACCTTATCACAATATGGCCTAAATTAATATTATTATAAATAGTGGCCTTGATAGTCTTCATATGGTTGAATTATCCTCAACATCTAGTCACACCCTAAAAGCATTATGACATTAATGTTACATATATTAAACTTTACTCACCTCTTCTCCGTTGTCTCACTGAACTTTCAGTCACTTGAATCAGACATTTCAATATCAAGTCAAGTTAAGTTATTTTATTGTCAAATAAACAAATAACAAAATAACAAAAAACAATTAATTGATAACAATTTGGACAATATTTGTCTTAATCAGGTAGAGGATATTTATCTTCAACGTCACTCACAAAATGGAAAGAGGTGGAACTGGAGTCCTAAATTATGTCTAACAACTTACCGATGGTAGTTGTGGACGTTGTGATGGCACAGAATGGGCAAGATGGGGCACCACTTGTGTTGACATACCCTTTGACAAAATATACATATCAATTAAAAAAAGAGGTTGTGATTATTCCATCAGAATGAAGATGGATTCAAAATAATTCACAGTTATGAAAACATTTTCTATTTCATCAACATAAACTACACTTTACTAAAAGTTATTACAGTTCTGGTAAGATCAATGAAAAAGCATGACATAAACATAACTGCAAACAACCTAATAAATGGCTTTAAATAACTTATATTTAGCATGCAATGCAAATTTTGATGTAATATGCGCTATGGTGGCTAGCACTAGCTTACGCAAGCTAGTGTTTTACATTAAGTGAAAAGTACCAAAGAAAACACAAATATGACTTACCTGGGGTGATGCAGTTTGTATTAGTGATGGGATCGGCAGTTCTTTTGACTGTACTGAATAACTAGAATCAGTTCATTAAAAGGATTCGTTCAAAATATTCTTTCAGTTCGTTCGTTCACTAAATCACTAACTCAGTGCTTATGGAGCCCAGACTGCAATATCACCTACTTCCTGAACGCAGCCAAACAATCCGTTACTAACTTAAAGGATTCAGACCCGAGGTTAACATTCAATGCACTTCAGGGACAATGCAAAAAAAAAAAAAAGGACGCCCGGTGCGTTCACGGATAAGGAGCAGTACACAGACATTCGTGAGAAATTCAGCAAATAGAGAGGATCTTGAGGTGTGTTCACAGCTGAACATGAATCCTCGTTCACTGAAGGAATCCGTGTCTCGCGAATCCCCGGATGTGAATCCTCGTTCATTGAACGAATCTGTGTGTCGCGAATAACGGGATGTGAATCCTCGTTCACTGAACGAATCTGTGTCTCGCGCATCGGTAGCAGCCTAATGTGACAAACTCTCGTTGTGTATATACGTTTACAAACAAACGCAAATGCAAATGTAGTAGAGATTCTGTTACTTTTAAAAACACTGTGTGTGCGTTTCCAGCCTGTCCAATAAACAATTAAAGTGTGACTAAATGCTTGGTTGTTAAATGTTTTTTTGCACTAAAATAAAAATTAAATAAAACAAAAATAATAATAATACTAAAATGTAACATAAACTTAAATGCAATCAACAATAAATTAAAAAGGCCTTGTCTAAGTAAAACATTTTACTTGTTTTTAGATTTAGATTTAACATTTAGATTTAACATTTAGATATAGATTTAACATTTAAATATAGATTTAAATTTATATTTATATTTATATTTAGATTTAAGATTTAGATTTAACATTTAGATATGTATTTAACATTTACATTTAAATTTGACATTTAGATTTTATATTTCATAAATGTGAGAAATATTGTCTAAATGTCGGAAAACATAGCAAAATAATGCTTCTAAATCAGCGAATAAACAAGTAATTAATTGTACATTCATTGCCCTATAGAAGCTTGCTCACAACTCCTCGCACACCCTGCCCACGAGGGTAGCCATTCAGAGACCAGCGGCTTGAATCCTTCTGCTGTCATTGGCTGGACTTCTCCACCAATCATAGGGAGCTACCCGAGGGAAGAAGGGCGGGTCTTGCCGCATCTTCAGCAGAAAGATTCAGAGAAAATGGTGCAAAAAAAACGACGAAAGAAATACACAGCCTCAAGTAAGTTATATTTCTTAAAGTTGTGTTCATATAGTGAGGTGTTACCTAAATATTAAATTATGTTGACACATTTAAATATTACATTTAATATAGCGCAAATGGTGGCACTACCTCATTAAAATGTCTTATGCTAAAATGCTAAAACATCTATGGCTACTAAGGACAGTTCACTGAAAATAATATTGTAAAGAAAACATCATTTTCAGATAAGATTTCACTTTAAACCTAACTTTTTAAAACAACTTCAAATAAGTGTTTTCTTATGTTTGTTTTTATAAATTATTATTGATGTTTATAGCTAAATAAACCCTTTATTTGAAGTTTGGAAACTGTTCTGCAGGTTTACAGCAGCATGTTAGAAAACCTGATTCAGTTCATCCTCTGGTTTTATTCAAAACTTTTTTACTCCCCACATTATTTATTTATTTATTTAAATTTCCCTTTTTTTGAACAGATAGTCAGGAAGTCGTCGTGGGAGAGGGGCTTCGCTCATGGCTGCATCTACACAACCGTGCTGGTGGACCTGTCAGTCAAATTCAAAGGAGAAGACATGGTGGTGTTTGGTTCCTGCACAAGGTAGGGGGCTTGAGGGGCTTGTATTGTGGCTAAAAAATTGTGATAAAAAAAAAAGATCCAGGCTAGGCGGCATGGTCCCACACACTGCGGTCAAGTGAGCTGCGATCTAGCCGCAACCTTAAAACACTTGCGTTTTTGTGAAGGTGTTACAGTAGTGGGAGAGAAGTCATACGCGGAAGGATCTACGACACTATTACTGATATATTCTCAAAAATACTCTGATATGGTGACATTAAGGTAAGATTTGAAGAGACATTTGCGTGATGAGACCAGAGTCTCCAAACATGTGTGAGACTTTTGGAAGAAAAGCAGCCGAAATAGGAAATATTTATTTTCTGCTAATCTGTTATAATTTCCTGTTTATTTTTTTGTTTTCTTACAAAATAATTCAATTATGGTTGTTTAAATAATTTAATTACTGACTTATGGCGTTATTTTTGCTTAGAAAGCTGTTTGTGCACAACCTTTTTTATTATAAAAAATAAACCTTATTAGTTGACAAAGATCTGACTTTATTTTCATGTTCAGCAGGTTTTGAAGTATAAGTGAACAACGTTTCATGTATTTTTACTGTAGAAATATGGATTTATTGTCAATTTAGTACAGTGTATTGATGTCCCTGTTAATCATGCACAATATATTTTAATTCTTATAAAAAAAACTCAATAGTTGACAAAGATCTGACTTTATTTTCATGTTCAACAGGTTTTGAAGTATAAGTGAAATAAGTTATGTATTTTTACTGTAGAAACATTGATTTATTGTCAATTTAGTACAGTGTATTGATGTCACTGTTATTGAAGCACTATATATTTTAATCCTTATCAAAAGAAAACCTAAAATACATGATGGAACTGCTATCTTCGGTGCGCAAGGATTTAGCTGAAATTATTCAAACAGAAGTTTGCGCAATGTTGGAAAGTGAGATGGCGGTGATTTGAGCGGATATTGTTGCAGCTAGAGCGGAGCTCAAAGAATACAGGTTGACGATCGCCTCTGAACTCTCCGCCATGAAATCTACGGTGAAGGATGTGGAAGAAAGTTTGTCAACGTGGACAGATGATGTTGTTTCACTCAAGAAGGAGGTGAAGCGGCTCACGGGGGTCATGGACCAACTTCAGAATAAATGCGAGGACTTGGAGGCGAGGTCGCGGACAAACAACATAAGATCCTTATGTCGAAATACCGGAGACCCTTGAATGCAACACCGAGTCTGTGTCCGCGCTTCTGCAGCGGGCCTTTGATCTGAAAGACGCGCCGCTCCTGGACAGAGCTCACCGTCTCTCCCCGCCTGGATCTACAGAGGGACGCCGGTCAAACACGATCATAGCCCGCGTTCACTACTTCCAAGACTGAAAACATTCTGAGACTCGCTCGGACTAGACAACGCATCAGTGTGGACGGAGTCAGCACCTCAGTGTTTCCTGACTACCCGACAAGTGTTGCCAAAGCACGCGCAGCGTTCAATGACGTCAAGAGTCGGTTTTGGGGAGTGGACGGGGTTCGGTTCGGATTTGCTTATCCTGCCCGCTTCAGAATCACGTACAAGAAGTGTTTTCTTTTGTTTGTTATTATAAATTATTATTGATGTTTATAGCTAAATAAACCCTTTATTTGAAGTTTGGAAACTGTTCTGCAGGTTTACAGCAGCATGTTAGAAAACCTGATTCAGTTCATCCTCTGGTTTTATTCAAAACTTTTTTACTCCCCACATTATTTATTTATTTATTTAAATTTCCCTTTTTTTGAACAGATAGTCAGGAAGTCGTCGTGGGAGAGGGGCTTCGCTCATGGCTGCATCTACACAACCGTGCTGGTGGACCCGTCAGTCAAATTCAAAGGAGAAGACATGGTGGTGTTTGGTTCCTGCACAAGGTAGGGGGCTTGAGGGGATTGTATTGTGGCTAAAAAATTGTGATTAAAAAAAAAGATCCAGGCTAGGCGGCATGGTCCCCCACACTGCGGTCAAGTGAGCCGCGATCTAGCCGCAACCTTAAAACACTTGCGTTTTTGTGAAGGTGTTACAGTAGTGGGAGAGAAGTCATACGCGGAAGGATCTACGACACTATTACTGATATATTCTCAAAAATACTCTGATATGGTGACATTAAAGTAAGATTTGAAGAGACATTTGCGTGATGAGACCAGAGTCTCCAAACATGTGTGAGACTGTTGGAAGAAAAGCAGCCGAAATAGGAAATATTTATTTTCTGCTAATCTGTTATAATTTCCTGTTTATTTTTTTGTTTTCTTACAAAATAATTCAATTACGGTTGTTTAAATAATTTAATTACTGACTTATGGCGTTATTTTTGCTTAGAAAGCTGTTTGTGCACAACCTATTTTATTATAAAAAATAAACCTTATTAGTTGACAAAGATCTGACTTTATTTTCATGTTCAGCAGGTTTTGAAGTATAAGTGAACAAAGTTTCATGTATTTTTACTGTAGAAATATGGATTTATTGTCAATTTAGTACAGTGTATTGATGTCCCTGTTAATCATGCACAATATATTTTAATTCTTATAAAAAAAACTCAATAGTTGACAAAGATCTGACTTTATTTTCATGTTCAACAGGTTTTGAAGTATAAGTGAAATAAGTTATGTATTTTTACTGTAGAAACATTGATTTATTGTCAATTTAGTACAGTGTATTGATGTCACTGTTATTCAAGCACTATATATTTTGATCCTTATCAAAAGAAAACCTAAAATACATAATGGAAGTACTATCTTCGGTGCGCAAGGATTTAGCTGAAATTATTCAAACAGAAGTTTGCGCAATGTTGGAAAGTGAGATGGCGGTGATTCGAGCGGATATTGTTGCAGCTAGAGCGGAGCTCAAAGAATACAGGTTGACGATCGCCTCTGAACTCTCCGCCATGAAATCTACGGTGAAGGATGTGAAAGTAAGTTTGTCAACGTGTACAGGTGATGTTGTTTCACTCAAGAAGGAGGTGAAGCGGCTCACGGGGGTCATGGACCAACTTCAGAATAAATGCGAGGACTTGGAGGCGAGGTCGCGGACAAACAACATAAGATCCTTATGTCGAAATACCGGAAACCCTTGAATGCAACACCGAGTCTGTGTCCGCGCTTCTGCAGCGGGCCTTTGATCTGAAAGACGCGCCGCTCCTGGACAGAGCTCACCGTCTCTCCCCGCCTGGATCTACAGAGGGACGCCGGTCAAACACGATCATAGCCCGCGTTCACTACTTCCAAGACTGTGAAAACATTCTGAGACTCGCTCAGACTAGACAACGCATCAGTGTGGACGGAGTCAGCACCTCAGTGTTTCCTGACTACCCGACAAGTGTTGCCAAAGCACGCGCAGCGTTCAATGACGTAAAGAGTCGGTTTTGGGGAGTGGACGGGGTTCGGTTCGGATTTGCTTATCCTGCCCGCTTCAGAATCACGTACAAGAAGTGTTTTCTTTTGTTTGTTATTATAAATTATTATTGATGTTTATAGCTAAATAAACCCTTTATTTGAAGTTTGGAAACTGTTCTGCAGGTTTACAGCAGCATGTTAGAAAACCTGATTCAGTTCATCCTCTGGTTTTATTCAAAACTTTTTTACTCCCCACATTATTTATTTATTTATTTAAATTTCCCTTTTTTTGAACAGATAGTCAGGAAGTCGTCGTGGGAGAGGGGCTTCGCTCATGGCTGCATCTACACAACCGTGCTGGTGGACCTGTCAGTCAAATTCAAAGGAGAAGACATGGTGGTGTTTGGTTCCTGCACAAGGTAGGGGGCTTGAGGGGATTGTATTGTGGCTAAAAAATTGTGATTAAAAAAAAAGATCCAGGCTAGGCGGCATGGTCCCCCACACTGCGGTCAAGTGAGCCGCGATCTAGCCGCAACCTTAAAACACTTGCGTTTTTGTGAAGGTGTTACAGTAGTGGGAGAGAAGTCATACGCGGAAGGATCTACGACACTATTACTGATATATTCTCAAAAATACTCTGATATGGTGACATTAAAGTAAGATTTGAAGAGACATTTGCGTGATGAGACCAGAGTCTCCAAACATGTGTGAGACTGTTGGAAGAAAAGCAGCCGAAATAGGAAATATTTATTTTCTGCTAATCTGCTATAATTTCCTGTTTATTTTTTTGTTTTCTTACAAAATAATTCAATTACGGTTGTTTAAATAATTTAATTACTGACTTATGGCGTTATTTTTGCTTAGAAAGCTGTTTGTGCACAACCCTTTTTTATTATAAAAAATAAACCTTATTAGTTGACAAAGATCTGACTTTATTTTCATGTTCAGCAGGTTTTGAAGTATAAGTGAACAAAGTTTCATGCATTTTTACTGTAGAAATATTGATTTATTGTCAATTTAGTACAGTGTATTGATGTCCCTGTTAATCATGCACAATATATTTTAATTCTTATAAAAAAAACTCAATAGTTGACAAAGATCTGACTTTATTTCATGTTCAACAGGTTTTGAAGTATAAGTGAAATAAGTTATGTATTTTTACTGTAGAAACATTGATTTATTGTCAATTTAGTACAGTGTATTGATGTCACTGTTATTCAAGCACTATATATTTTGATCCTTATCAAAAGAAAACCTAAAATACATGATGGAACTGCTATCTTCGGTGCGCAAGGATTTAGCTGAAATTATTCAAACAGAAGTTTGCGCAATGTTGGAAAGTGAGATGGCGGTGATTCGAGCGGATATTGTTGCAGCTAGAGCGGAGCTCAAAGAATACAGGTTGACGATCGCCTCTGAACTCTCCGCCATGAAATCTACGGTGAAGGATGTGAAAGTAAGTTTGTCAACGTGTACAGATGATGTTGTTTCACTCAAGAAGGAGGTGAAGCGGCTCACGGGGGTCATGGACCAACTTCAGAATAAATGCGAGGACTTGGAGGCGAGGTCGCGGACAAACAACATAAGATCCTTATGTCGAAATACCGGAGACCCTTGAATGCAACACCGAGTCTGTGTCCGCGCTTCTGCAGCGGGCCTTTGATCTGAAAGACGCGCCGCTCCTGGACAGAGCTCACCGTCTCTCCCCGCCTGGATCTACAGAGGGACGCCGGTCAAACACGATCATAGCCCGCGTTCACTACTTCCAAGACTGTGAAAACATTCTGAGACTCGCTCAGACTAGACAACGCATCAGTGTGGACGGAGTCAGCACCTCAGTGTTTCCTGACTACCCGACAAGTGTTGCCAAAGCACGCGCAGCGTTCAATGACGTAAAGAGTCGGTTTTGGGGAGTGGACGGGGTTCGGTTCGGATTTGCTTATCCTGCCCGCTTCAGAATCACGTACAAGAAGTGTTTTCTTTTGTTTGTTATTATAAATTATCATTGATGTTTATAGCTAAATAAACCCTTTATTTGAAGTCTGGAAACTGTTCTGCAGGTTTACAGCAGCATGTTAGAAAACCTGATTCAGTTCATCCTCTGGTTTTATTCAAAACTTTTTTACTCCCCACATTATTTATTTATTTATTTAAATTTCCCTTTTTTTGAACAGATAGTCAGGAAGTCGTCGTGGGAGAGGGGCTTCGCTCATGGCTGCATCTACACAACCGTGCTGGTGGACCTGTCAGTCAAATTCAAAGGAGAAGACATGGTGGTGTTTGGTTCCTGCACAAGGTAGGGGGCTTGAGGGGATTGTATTGTGGCTAAAAAATTGTGATTAAAAAAAAAGATCCAGGCTAGGCGGCATGGTCCCCCACACTGCGGTCAAGTGAGCCGCGATCTAGCCGCAACCTTAAAACACTTGCGTTTTTGTGAAGGTGTTACAGTAGTGGGAGAGAAGTCATATGCGGAAGGTTCTATGACACTATTACTGATATATTCTCAAAAATACTCTGATATGGTGACATTAAAGTAAGATTTGAAGAGACATTTGCGTGATGAGACCAGAGTCTCCAAACATGTGTGAGACTGTTGGAAGAAAAGCAGCCAAAATAGGAAATATTTATTTTCTGCTAATCTGTTATAATTTCCTGTTTATTTTTTTGTTTTCTTGCAAAATAATTCAATTACGGTTGTTTAAATAATTTAATTACTGACTTACGACGTTATTTTTGCTTAGAAAGCTGTTTGTGCACAACGTATTTTATTATAAAAAATAAACCTTAATAGTTGACAAAGATCTGACTTTATTTTCATGTTCAGCAGGTTTTGAAGTATAAGTGAACAAAGTTTTATGTATTTTTACTGTAGAAATATGGATTTATTGTCAATTTAGTACAGTGTATAGATGTCCCTGTTTATTAGGGTTAGGCGTTAGGGTTGAAGGGGGGTGACAGGGAGGGTCCCTGTCGAGGGCACGGGCCAGTGCAAACCCGTTGATGAACCCTCCCTACCTGTAAAAGAAATTCAAAAGGGATTAAAGTTTAGGAGTTAGGTTAAGGGTAAGGGTAAGTGCTTAAACAATCAAAAACAAAACTCAATAAAATATATAAAAGATCAAGATAACACAGGAGTTACAGAAAATCAAGGAAAGGCCTGCACAAATTAAAATGTTTTAGATCGTTCCAAAGCTTAGGAGCAACTGCCTGGAAGGGTTTCTCTCCTCTGGTCCTGAACCGTGTGCGAGGAACCACAAGTAGATTCTGATCCACAGACCTCAGAGCACGAGCTGGGGTGTTAGGCTGGATCAGATCACTGATGGAAGTCAGTGATCAGTCAGAGCCTGACTAGAATAACAAGGATCGGAGAAATGTAATACAATACAAATAAATAAATAAATGCACTGATCATGCGTTCAGAGATAAGCTCTCCATGTTTCCTTCATCCACTGTTTTATAGTGTTTCCCATCTTGTTTACCTCTTTATGCTGGAATTAAATAATGAATTAAATATACAGAATAAAGTATATTTTTATACAGAATAAAGGTTACAAAAAAACCTTTTTTTACCCCCTATTGGCCCTTATGTGGGTGTTTTTAGTAGAATGACCTTATCACAATATGGCCTAAATTAATATTATTATAAATAGTGGCCTTGATAGTCTTCATATGGTTGAATTATCCTCAACATCTAGTCACACCCTAAAAGCATTATGACATTAATGTTACATATATTAAACTTTACTCACCTCTTCTCCGTTGTCTCACTGAACTTTCAGTCACTTGAATCAGACATTTCCATATCAAGTCAAGTTAAGTTATTTTATTGTCAAATAAACAAATAACAAAATAACAAAAAACAATTAATTGATAACAATTTGGACAATATTTGTCGTAATCAGGTAGAGGATATTTATCTTCAACGTCACTCACAAAATGGAAAGAGGTGGAACTGGAGTCCTAAATTATGTCTAACAACTTACCGATGGTAGTTGTGGACGTTGTGATGGCACAGAATGGGCAAGATGGGGCACCACTTGTGTTGGCATACCCTTTGACAAAATATACATATCAATTAAAAAAAGAGGTTGTGATTATTCCATCAGAATGAAGATGGATTCAAAATAATTCACAGTTATGAAAACATTTTCTATTTCATCAACATAAACTACACTTTACTAAAAGTTATTACAGTTCTGGTAAGATCAATGAAAAAGCATGACATAAACATAACTGCAAACAACCTAATAAATGGCTTTAAATAACTTATATTTAGCATGCAATGCAAATTTTGATGTAATATGCGCTATGGTGGCTAGCACTAGCTTACGCAAGCTAGTGATGTACATTAAGTGAAAAGTACCAAAGAAAACACAAATATGACTTACCTGGGGTGATGCAGTTTGTATTAGTGATGGGATCGGCAGTTCTTTTGACTGTACTGAATAACTAGAATCAGTTCATTAAAAGGATTCGTTCAAAATATTCTTTCAGTTCGTTCGTTCACTAAATCACTAACTCAGTGCTTATGGAGCCCAGACTGCAATATCACCTACTTCCTGAACGCAGCCAAACAATCCGTTACTAACTTAAAGGATTCAGACCTGAGGTTAACATTCAATGCACTTCAGGGACAATGCAAAAAAAAAAAAAAGGACGCCCGGTGCGTTCACGGACAAGGAGCAGTACACAGACATTCGTGAGAAATTCAGCAAATAGAGAGGATCTTGAGGTGTGTTCACAGCTGAACATGAATCCTCGTTCACTGAAGGAATCCGTGTCTCGCGAATCCCCGGATGTGAATCCTCGTTCATTGAACGAATCTGTGTGTCGCGAATAACGGGATGTGAATCCTCGTTCACTGAACGAATCTGTGTCTCGCGCATCGGTAGCAGCCTAATGTGACAAACTCTCGTTGTGTATATACGTTTACAAACAAACGCAAATGCAAATGTAGTAGAGATTCTGTTACTTTTAAAAACACTGTGTGTGCGTTTCCAGCCTGTCCAATAAACAAATAAAGTGTGACTAAATGCTTGGTTGTTAAATGTTTTTTTGCACTAAAATAAAAATTTAATAAAACAAAAATAATAATAATACTAAAATGTAACATAAACTTAAATGCAATCAACAATAAATTAAAAAGGACTTGTCTTATTGTGTTATTCAGAGCTCCAGCAGCTTGTTTATTTCAGATGCAAATTGATATATATAGCTATATAAACCCTTTATTTGAGGTTTGAAAACTGCTATTCAGAGCTCCAGCAGAATCTTAGAAAACGTCATTCTCTCAGTCTTAGAACATCAGTTTGAGACAATATTTCATGTTAAACATAACTTTTGAAAACAGTTTCGAATAAGTGTTTCTCTTGTTTATTTCAATGCAATTTTATAGATATAGCTATATAAACCCTTTATTTGATGTTTGAAAACTGTTATTCAGAGCTCCAGCAGAATCTTAGAAAACGTCATTCTCTCAGTCTGAGAACATCAGTTTGAGACAATATTTCAGGTTAAACATAACTTTTGAAAACAGCTTTGAATATGTTTTTCTCTTGTTTATTTCAGATGCAAATTGATATATATAGCTATATAAACCCTTTATTTGATGTTTGAAAACTGTTATTCAGAGCTCCAGCAGCATCTTAGCCCGCGTTCACTACTTCCAAGACTGTGAAAACATTCTGAGACTCGCTCGGACTAGACAACGCAATGCTGTATCTACAAGACCGTTCTGGTGGACCTGTCAATCAAATTCAAAGGAGAAGACATGGTGGTGTTTGGTTTGTGCACCAGGTAGGGTGCTTGGGGGAATTGCATTGTGGAAAAAAAAAGAGAAATGTTGATAAAAAAAAAGAACCACAAGGTGGCGGGATTGGACATCAAATACATCTCAGTCTGAATACATCACATTTAGAGAAGGTCTCACTTAAACATATCCTTTGAAAACAGCTTCGAATAAGTGTTTCTCTTGTTTATTTCAGATGCAAATTGATATATATAGCTATATAAACCCTTTATTTGATGTTTGAAAACTGCTATTCAGAGCTCCAGCAGAATCTTAGAAAACGTCATTCTCTCAGTCTGAGAACATCAGTTTGAGACAATATTTCAGGTTAACCATAACTTTTGAAAACAGCTTCGAATAAGTGTTTCTCTTGTTTATTTCAGATGGAAAATGATATATATAGCTATATAAACCCTTTATTTGATGTTTGAAAACTGCTATTCAGAGCTCCAGCAGAATCTTGGAAAACGTCATTCTCTCAGTCTGAGAACATCAGTTTGAGACAATATTTCAGGTTAAACATAACTTTTGAAAACAGCTTCGAATAAGTGTTTCTCTTGTTTATTTCAGATGCAAATTGATATATATAGCTATATAAACCCTTTATTTGATGTTTAAAAACTGCTATTCAGAGCTCCAGCAGAATCTTGGAAAACGTCATTCTCTCAGTCTGAGAACATCAGTTTGAGACAATATTTCAGGTTAAACATAACTTTTGAAAACAGCTTCGAATAAGTGTTTCTCTTGTTTATTTCAGATGCAAATTGATATATATAGCTATATCAACCCTTTATTTGATGTTTGAAAACGGTTATTCAGAGCTCCAGCAGAATCTTGGAAAACGTCATTCTCTCAGTCTGAGAAGATCAGTTTGAGACAATATTTCAGGTTAAACATAACTTTTGAAAACAGCTTCGAATAAATGTTTCTCTTGTTTATTTCAGATGCAAATTGTTATATATAGCTATATAAACCCTTTATTTGATGTTTGAAAACTGCTATTCAGAGCTCCAGCAGAATCTTAGAAAACGTCATTCTCTCAGTCTGAGAACATCAGTTTGAGACAATAGTTCAGGTTAAACATAACTTTTGAAAACAGCTTCGAATAAGTGTTTCTCTTGTTTATTTCAGATGCAAATTGATATATATAGCTATATAAACCCTTTATTTGATGTTTGAAAACTGTTATTCAGAGCTCCAGCAGAATCTTGGAAAACGTCATTCTCTCAGTCTGAGAACATCAGTTTGAGACAGTATTTCATGTTAAACATAACTTTTGAAAACAGCTTCGAATAAGTGTTTCTCTTGTTTATTTCAGATGCAAATTGATATATATAGCTATATAAACCCTTTATTTGATGTTTTAAAACTGTTATTCAGAGCTCCAGCAGAATCTTGGAAAACGTCATTCTCTCAGTCTGAGAAGATCAGTTTGAGACAATATTTCAGGTTAAACATAACTTTTGAAAACAGCTTCGAATAAATGTTTCTCTTGTTTATTTCAGATGCAAATTGATATATATAGCTATATAAACCCTTTATTTGATGTTTGAAAACTGCTATTCAGAGCTTCAGCAGAATCTTGGAAAACGTCATTCTCTCAGCCTGTTAAGATCAGTTTGAGACAATATTTCAGGTTAAACATAACTTTTGAAAACAGCTTCGAATAAATGTTTCTCTTGTTTATTTCAGATGCAAATTGTTATATATAGCTATATAAACCCTTTATTTGATGTTTGAAAACTGCTATTCAGAGCTCCAGCAGAATCTTAGAAAACGTCATTCTCTCGGTCTGAGAACATCAGTTTGAGACAATATTTCAGGTTAAACATAACTTTTGAAAACAGATTCGAATAAGTGTTTCTCTTGTTTATTTCGGATGCAAATTGATATATATAGCTATATAAACCCTTTATTTGATGTTTGAAAACTGCTATTCAGAACTCCAGCAGAATCTTAGAAAACGTCATTCTCTCGGTCTGAGAACATCAGTTTGAGACAATATTTCAGGTTAAACATAACTTTTGAAAACAGCTTTGAATAAGTTTTTCTTTTGTTTATTTCAGATGCAAATTGATATATATAGCTATATAAACCCTTTATTTGATGTTTGAAAACTGCTATTCAGAGCTCCAGCAGAATCTTAGAAAACGTCATTCTCTCAGTCTGAGAACATCAGTTTGAGACAATATTTCAGGTTAAACATAACTTTTGAAAACAGCTTCGAATAAGTGTTTCTCTTGTTTATTTCAGATGCAAATTGATATATATAGCTATATAAACCCTTTATTTGATGTTTGAAAACTGCTATTCAGAGCTCCAGCAGAATCTTAGAAAACGTCATTCTCTCAGTCTGAGAACATCAGTTTGAGACAATATTTCAGGTTAAACATAATTTTTGAAAATAGCTTCGAATAAGTGTTTCTCTTGTTTATTTCAGATGCAAATTGATATATATAGCTATATAAACCCTTTATTTGATGTTTGAAAACTGCTATTCAGAGCTTCAGCAGAATCTTGGAAAACATCTTTCTCTCAGCCTGTGAAGATCAGTTTGAGACAATATTTCAGGTTAAACATAACTTTTGAAAACAGCTTCAAATAAGTGTTTCTCTTGTTTATTTCAGATGCAAATTGATATATATAGCTTTATAAACCCTTTATTTGATGTTTGAAAACTGTTATTCAGAGCTCCAGCAGAATCTTGGAAAACGTCATTCTCTCAGTCTGAGAACATCAAATTGAGACAATATTTCAGGTTAAACATAACTTTTGAAAACAGCTTCGAATAAGTGTTTCTCTTGTTTATTTCAGATGCAAATTGATATATATATCTATATAAACCATTTATTTGATGTTTGAAAACTGTTATTCAGAGCTCCAGCAGAATCTTAGAAAATGTCATTCTCTCAGTCTGAGAACATCAGTTTGAGACAATATTTAAGGTTAAACATAACTTTTGAAAACAGCTTTGAATAAGTGTTTCTCTTTTTTATTTCAGATGCAAATTGATATATATATATATATATATTTTCATTTGGCTGTGAATTTTTTCCCTGCCATTTTGAAAGCGAACTTGACACAAATTGTTTACTCAAAAGATCTTTTCCCTACTGAGAAACTTTGCGGTATTTTCATCCAACGCGCATGTATTGAACTCAAGTGAAGCGAACACACACATTTAGAAAACACAAACCCAAACCTCGATATGAACATTAGAGTGATGGGATCGACAGTTCTTTTGACTGTACTTTGGCACTTAGTGCCAACATAAAAACTAAATGTTCTGTAGCAAAGTCTATTATAGAATCCCTCCCACCGGCACGGTCGCAGCTGAGTTCAACTGAACTGAGAAAGGAATGAAGTTCAGTACGTTCACTCAAAAGATCGTTCGTTCCAACAAATCGTTCGAGAACCACACAACACTAGAACGTTAGAGCCGCATGAAACCAGGCAAAGAGCCGCATGCGGCTCGGGAGCCGCGGGTTGGCCAGGCCTGGTGTAGAAAAAACTTTTTTTTACCCCCTATTGGCCCTTATGTGGGTGTTTTTAGTAGAATGACCTTATCACAATATGGCCTAAATTAATATTATTATAAATAGTGGCCTTGATAGTCTTCATATGGTTGAATTATCCTCAACATCTAGTCACACCCTAAAAGCATTATGACAATAATGTTACATATATTAAACTTTACTCACCTCTTCTCCGTTGTCTCACTGAACTTTCAGTCACTTGAATCAGACATTTCAATATCAAGTCAAGTTAAGTTATTTTATTGTCAAATAAACAAATAACAAAATAACAAAAAACAATTAATTGATAACAATTTGGACAATATTTGTCTTAATCAGGTAGAGGATATTTATCTTCAACGTCACTCACAAAATGGAAAGAGGTGGAACTGGAGTCCTAAATTATGTCTAACAACTTACCGATGGTAGTTGTGGACGTTGTGATGGCACAGAATGGGCAAGATGGGGCACCACTTGTGTTGACATACCCTTTGACAAAATATACATATCAATTAAAAAAAGAGGTTGTGATTATTCCATCAGAATGAAGATGGATTCAAAATAATTCACAGTTATGAAAACATTTTCTATTTCATCAACATAAACTACACTTTACTAAAAGTTATTACAGTTCTGGTAAGATCAATGAAAAAGCATGACATAAACATAACTGCAAACAACCTAATAAATGGCTTTAAATAACTTATATTTAGCATGCAATGCAAATTTTGATGTAATATGCGCTATGGTGGCTAGCACTAGCTTACGCAAGCTAGTGTTTTACATTAAGTGAAAAGTACCAAAGAAAACACAAATATGACTTACCTGGGGTGATGCAGTTTGTATTAGTGATGGGATCGGCAGTTCTTTTGACTGTACTGAATAACTAGAATCAGTTCATTAAAAGGATTCGTTCAAAATATTCTTTCAGTTCGTTCGTTCACTAAATCACTAACTCAGTGCTTATGGAGCCCAGACTGCAATATCACCTACTTCCTGAACGCAGCCAAACAATCCGTTACTAACTTAAAGGATTCAGACCCGAGGTTAACATTCAATGCACTTCAGGGACAATGCAAAAAAAAAAAAAAGGACGCCCGGTGCGTTCACGGATAAGGAGCAGTACACAGACATTCGTGAGAAATTCAGCAAATAGAGAGGATCTTGAGGTGTGTTCACAGCTGAACATGAATCCTCGTTCACTGAAGGAATCCGTGTCTCGCGAATCCCCGGATGTGAATCCTCGTTCATTGAACGAATCTGTGTGTCGCGAATAACGGGATGTGAATCCTCGTTCACTGAACGAATCTGTGTCTCACGCATCGGTAGCAGCCTAATGTGACAAACTCTCGTTGTGTATATACGTTTACAAACAAACGCAAATGCAAATGTAGTAGAGATTCTGTTACTTTTAAAAACACTGTGTGTGCGTTTCCAGCCTGTCCAATAAACAATTAAAGTGTGACTAAATGCTTGGTTGTTAAATGTTTTTTTGCACTAAAATAAAAATTAAATAAAACAAAAATAATAATAATACTAAAATGTAACATAAACTTAAATGCAATCAACAATAAATTAAAAAGGCCTTGTCTAAGTAAAACATTTTACTTGTTTTTAGATTTAGATTTAACATTTAGATTTAACATTTAGATATAGATTTAACATTTAAATATAGATTTAAATTTATATTTATATTTATATTTAGATTTAAGATTTAGATTTAACATTTAGATATGTATTTAACATTTACATTTAAATTTGACATTTAGATTTTATATTTCATAAATGTGAGAAATATTGTCTAAATGTCGGAAAACATAGCAAAATAATGCTTCTAAATCAGCGAATAAACAAGTAATTAATTGTACATTCATTGCCCTATAGAAGCTTGCTCACAACTCCTCGCACACCCTGCCCACGAGGGTAGCCATTCAGAGACCAGCGGCTTGAATCCTTCTGCTGTCATTGGCTGGACTTCTCCACCAATCATAGGGAGCTACCCGAGGGAAGAAGGGCGGGTCTTGCCGCATCTTCAGCAGAAAGATTCAGAGAAAATGGTGCAAAAAAAACGACGAAAGAAATACACAGCCTCAAGTAAGTTATATTTCTTAAAGTTGTGTTCATATAGTGAGGTGTTACCTAAATATTAAATTATGTTGACACATTTAAATATTACATTTAATATAGCGCAAATGGTGGCACTACCTCATTAAAATGTCTTATGCTAAAATGCTTAAAACATCTATGGCTACTAAGGACAGTTCACTGAAAATAATATTGTAAAGAAAACATCATTTTCAGATAAGATTTCACTTTAAACCTAACTTTTTAAAACAACTTCAAATAAGTGTTTTCTTATGTTTGTTTTTATAAATTATTATTGATGTTTATAGCTAAATAAACCCTTTATTTGAAGTTTGGAAACTGTTCTGCAGGTTTACAGCAGCATGTTAGAAAACCTGATTCAGTTCATCCTCTGGTTTTATTCAAAACTTTTTTACTCCCCACATTATTTATTTATTTATTTAAATTTCCCTTTTTTTGAACAGATAGTCAGGAAGTCGTCGTGGGAGAGGGGCTTCGCTCATGGCTGCATCTACACAACCGTGCTGGTGGACCTGTCAGTCAAATTCAAAGGAGAAGACATGGTGGTGTTTGGTTCCTGCACAAGGTAGGGGGCTTGAGGGGCTTGTATTGTGGCTAAAAAATTGTGATAAAAAAAAAAGATCCAGGCTAGGCGGCATGGTCCCACACACTGCGGTCAAGTGAGCTGCGATCTAGCCGCAACCTTAAAACACTTGCGTTTTTGTGAAGGTGTTACAGTAGTGGGAGAGAAGTCATACGCGGAAGGATCTACGACACTATTACTGATATATTCTCAAAAATACTCTGATATGGTGACATTAAGGTAAGATTTGAAGAGACATTTGCGTGATGAGACCAGAGTCTCCAAACATGTGTGAGACTTTTGGAAGAAAAGCAGCCGAAATAGGAAATATTTATTTTCTGCTAATCTGTTATAATTTCCTGTTTATTTTTTTGTTTTCTTACAAAATAATTCAATTATGGTTGTTTAAATAATTTAATTACTGACTTATGGCGTTATTTTTGCTTAGAAAGCTGTTTGTGCACAACCTTTTTTATTATAAAAAATAAACCTTATTAGTTGACAAAGATCTGACTTTATTTTCATGTTCAGCAGGTTTTGAAGTATAAGTGAACAACGTTTCATGTATTTTTACTGTAGAAATATGGATTTATTGTCAATTTAGTACAGTGTATTGATGTCCCTGTTAATCATGCACAATATATTTTAATTCTTATAAAAAAAACTCAATAGTTGACAAAGATCTGACTTTATTTTCATGTTCAACAGGTTTTGAAGTATAAGTGAAATAAGTTATGTATTTTTACTGTAGAAACATTGATTTATTGTCAATTTAGTACAGTGTATTGATGTCACTGTTATTCAAGCACTATATATTTTGATCCTTATCAAAAGAAAACCTAAAATACATGATGGAACTGCTATCTTCGGTGCGCAAGGATTTAGCTGAAATTATTAAAACAGAAGTTTGCGCAATGTTGGAAAGTGAGATGGCGGTGATTCGAGCGGATATTGTTGCAGCTAGAGCGGAGCTCAAAGAATACAGGTTGACGATCGCCTCTGAACTCTCCGCCATGAAATCTACGGTGAAGGATGTGGAAGAAAGTTTGTCAACGTGGACAGATGATGTTGTTTCACTCAAGAAGGAGGTGAAGCGGCTAACGGGGGTCATGGACCAACTTCAGAATAAATGCGAGGACTTGGAGGCGAGGTCGCGGACAAACAACATAAGATCCTTATGTCGAAATACCGGAAACCCTTGAATGCAACACCGAGTCTGTGTCCGCGCTTCTGCAGCGGGCCTTTGATCTGAAAGACGCGCCGCTCCTGGACAGAGCTCACCGTCTCTCCCCGCCTGGATCTACAGAGGGACGCCGGTCAAACACGATCATAGCCCGCGTTCACTACTTCCAAGACTGTGAAAACATTCTGAGACTCGCTCGGACTAGACAACGCATCGGTGTGGACGGAGTCAGCACCTCAGTGTTTCCTGACTACCCGACAAGTGTTGCCAAAGCACGCGCAGCGTTCAATGACGTAAAGAGTCGGTTTTGGGGAGTGGACGGGGTTCGGTTCGGATTTGCTTATCCTGCCCGCTTCAGAATCACGTACAAGAAGTGTTTTCTTTTGTTTGTTATTATAAATTATTATTGATGTTTATAGCTAAATAAACCCTTTATTTGAAGTTTGGAAACTGTTCTGCAGGTTTACAGCAGCATGTTAGAAAACCTGATTCAGTTCATCCTCTGGTTTTATTCAAAACTTTTTTACTCCCCACATTATTTATTTATTTATTTAAATTTCCCTTTTTTTGAACAGATAGTCAGGAAGTCGTCGTGGGAGAGGGGCTTCGCTCATGGCTGCATCTACACAACCGTGCTGGTGGACCTGTCAGTCAAATTCAAAGGAGAAGACATGGTGGTGTTTGGTTCCTGCACAAGGTAGGGGGCTTGAGGGGATTGTATTGTGGCTAAAAAATTGTGATTAAAAAAAAAGATCCAGGCTAGGCGGCATGGTCCCCCACACTGCGGTCAAGTGAGCCGCGATCTAGCCGCAACCTTAAAACACTTGCGTTTTTGTGAAGGTGTTACAGTAGTGGGAGAGAAGTCATACGCGGAAGGATCTACGACACTATTACTGATATATTCTCAAAAATACTCTGATATGGTGACATTAAAGTAAGATTTGAAGAGACATTTGCGTGATGAGACCAGAGTCTCCAAACATGTGTGAGACTGTTGGAAGAAAAGCAGCCGAAATAGGAAATATTTATTTTCTGCTAATCTGCTATAATTTCCTGTTTATTTTTTTGTTTTCTTACAAAATAATTCAATTACGGTTGTTTAAATCATTTAATTACTGACTTATGGCGTTATTTTTGCTTAGAAAGCTGTTTGTGCACAACCCTTTTTTATTATAAAAAATAAACCTTATTAGTTGACAAAGATCTGACTTTATTTTCATGTTCAGCAGGTTTTGAAGTATAAGTGAACAAAGTTTCATGCATTTTTACTGTAGAAATATGGATTTATTGTCAATTTAGTACAGTGTATTGATGTCCCTGTTAATCATGCACAATATATTTTAATTCTTATAAAAAAAACTCAATAGTTGACAAAGATCTGACTTTATTTCATGTTCAACAGGTTTTGAAGTATAAGTGAAATAAGTTATGTATTTTTACTGTAGAAACATTGATTTATTGTCAATTTAGTACAGTGTATTGATGTCACTGTTATTCAAGCACTATATATTTTGATCCTTATCAAAAGAAAACCTAAAATACATGATGGAACTGCTATCTTCGGTGCGCAAGTATTTAGCTGAAATTATTCAAACAGAAGTTTGCGCAATGTTGGAAAGTGAGATGGCGGTGATTCGAGCGGATATTGTTGCAGCTAGAGCGGAGCTCAAAGAATACAGGTTGACGATCGCCTCTGAACTCTCCGCCATGAAATCTACGGTGAAGAATGTGAAAGTAAGTTTGTCAACGTGTACAGATGATGTTGTTTCACTCAAGAAGGAGGTGAAGCGGCTCACGGGGGTCATGGACCAACTTCAGAATAAATGCGAGGACTTGGAGGCGAGGTCGCGGACAAACAACATAAGATCCTTATGTCGAAATACCGGAGACCCTTGAATGCAACACCGAGTCTGTGTCCGCGCTTCTGCAGCGGGCCTTTGATCTGAAAGACGCGCCGCTCCTGGACAGAGCTCACCGTCTCTCCCCGCCTGGATCTACAGAGGGACGCCGGTCAAACACGATCATAGCCCGCGTTCACTATTTCCAAGACTGTGAAAACATTCTGAGACTCGCTCAGACTAGACAACGCATCAGTGTGGACGGAGTCAGCACCTCAGTGTTTCCTGACTACCCGACAAGTGTTGCCAAAGCACGCGCAGCGTTCAATGACGTAAAGAGTCGGTTTTGGGGAGTGGACGGGGTTTGGTTCGGATTTGCTTATCCTGCCCGCTTCAGAATCACGTACAAGAAGTGTTTTCTTTTGTTTGTTATTATAAATTATCATTGATGTTTATAGCTAAATAAACCCTTTATTTGAAGTTTGGAAACTGTTCTGCAGGTTTACAGCAGCATGTTAGAAAACCTGATTCAGTTCATCCTCTGGTTTTATTCAAAACTTTTTTACTCCCCACATTATTTATTTATTTATTTAAATTTCCCTTTTTTTGAACAGATAGTCAGGAAGTCGTCGTGGGAGAGGGGCTTCGCTCATGGCTGCATCTACACAACCGTGCTGGTGGACCTGTCAGTCAAATTCAAAGGAGAAGACATGGTGGTGTTTGGTTCCTGCACAAGGTAGGGGGCTTGAGGGGATTGTATTGTGGCTAAAAAATTGTGATTAAAAAAAAAGATCCAGGCTAGGCGGCATGGTCCCCCACACTGCGGTCAAGTGAGCCGCGATCTAGCCGCAACCTTAAAACACTTGCGTTTTTGTGAAGGTGTTACAGTAGTGGGAGAGAAGTCATATGCGGAAGGTTCTATGACACTATTACTGATATATTCTCAAAAATACTCTGATATGGTGACATTAAAGTAAGATTTGAAGAGACATTTGCGTGATGAGACCAGAGTCTCCAAACATGTGTGAGACTGTTGGAAGAAAAGCAGCCAAAATAGGAAATATTTATTTTCTGCTAATCTGTTATAATTTCCTGTTTATTTTTTTGTTTTCTTGCAAAATAATTCAATTACGGTTGTTTAAATAATTTAATTACTGACTTACGACGTTATTTTTGCTTAGAAAGCTGTTTGTGCACAACGTATTTTATTATAAAAAATAAACCTTAATAGTTGACAAAGATCTGACTTTATTTTCATGTTCAGCAGGTTTTGAAGTATAAGTGAACAAAGTTTTATGTATTTTTACTGTAGAAATATGGATTTATTGTCAATTTAGTACAGTGTATAGATGTCCCTGTTTATTAGGGTTAGGCGTTAGGGTTGAAGGGGGGTGACAGGGAGGGTCCCTGTCGAGGGCACGGGCCAGTGCAAACCCGTTGATGAACCCTCCCTACCTGTAAAAGAAATTCAAAAGGGATTAAAGTTTAGGAGTTAGGTTAAGGGTAAGGGTAAGTGCTTAAACAATCAAAAACAAAACTCAATAAAATATATAAAAGATCAAGATAACACAGGAGTTACAGAAAATCAAGGAAAGGCCTGCACAAATTAAAATGTTTTAGATCGTTCCAAAGCTTAGGAGCAACTGCCTGGAAGGGTTTCTCTCCTCTGGTCCTGAACCGTGTGCGAGGAACCACAAGTAGATTCTGATCCACAGACCTCAGAGCACGAGCTGGGGTGTTAGGCTGGATCAGATCACTGATGGAAGTCAGTGATCAGTCAGAGCCTGACTAGAATAACAAGGATCGGAGAAATGTAATACAATACAAATAAATAAATAAATGCACTGATCATGCGTTCAGAGATAAGCTCTCCATGTTTCCTTCATCCACTGTTTTATAGTGTTTCCCATCTTGTTTACCTCTTTATGCTGGAATTAAATAATGAATTAAATATACAGAATAAAGTATATTTTTATACAGAATAAAGGTTACAAAAAAACCTTTTTTTACCCCCTATTGGCCCTTATGTGGGTGTTTTTAGTAGAATGACCTTATCACAATATGGCCTAAATTAATATTATTATAAATAGTGGCCTTGATAGTCTTCATATGGTTGAATTATCCTCAACATCTAGTCACACCCTAAAAGCATTATGACATTAATGTTACATATATTAAACTTTACTCACCTCTTCTCCGTTGTCTCACTGAACTTTCAGTCACTTGAATCAGACATTTCCATATCAAGTCAAGTTAAGTTATTTTATTGTCAAATAAACAAATAACAAAATAACAAAAAACAATTAATTGATAACAATTTGGACAATATTTGTCGTAATCAGGTAGAGGATATTTATCTTCAACGTCACTCACAAAATGGAAAGAGGTGGAACTGGAGTCCTAAATTATGTCTAACAACTTACCGATGGTAGTTGTGGACGTTGTGATGGCACAGAATGGGCAAGATGGGGCACCACTTGTGTTGGCATACCCTTTGACAAAATATACATATCAATTAAAAAAAGAGGTTGTGATTATTCCATCAGAATGAAGATGGATTCAAAATAATTCACAGTTATGAAAACATTTTCTATTTCATCAACATAAACTACACTTTACTAAAAGTTATTACAGTTCTGGTAAGATCAATGAAAAAGCATGACATAAACATAACTGCAAACAACCTAATAAATGGCTTTAAATAACTTATATTTAGCATGCAATGCAAATTTTGATGTAATATGCGCTATGGTGGCTAGCACTAGCTTACGCAAGCTAGTGATGTACATTAAGTGAAAAGTACCAAAGAAAACACAAATATGACTTACCTGGGGTGATGCAGTTTGTATTAGTGATGGGATCGGCAGTTCTTTTGACTGTACTGAATAACTAGAATCAGTTCATTAAAAGGATTCGTTCAAAATATTCTTTCAGTTCGTTCGTTCACTAAATCACTAACTCAGTGCTTATGGAGCCCAGACTGCAATATCACCTACTTCCTGAACGCAGCCAAACAATCCGTTACTAACTTAAAGGATTCAGACCTGAGGTTAACATTCAATGCACTTCAGGGACAATGCAAAAAAAAAAAAAAGGACGCCCGGTGCGTTCACGGACAAGGAGCAGTACACAGACATTCGTGAGAAATTCAGCAAATAGAGAGGATCTTGAGGTGTGTTCACAGCTGAACATGAATCCTCGTTCACTGAAGGAATCCGTGTCTCGCGAATCCCCGGATGTGAATCCTCGTTCATTGAACGAATCTGTGTGTCGCGAATAACGGGATGTGAATCCTCGTTCACTGAACGAATCTGTGTCTCGCGCATCGGTAGCAGCCTAATGTGACAAACTCTCGTTGTGTATATACGTTTACAAACAAACGCAAATGCAAATGTAGTAGAGATTCTGTTACTTTTAAAAACACTGTGTGTGCGTTTCCAGCCTGTCCAATAAACAAATAAAGTGTGACTAAATGCTTGGTTGTTAAATGTTTTTTTGCACTAAAATAAAAATTTAATAAAACAAAAATAATAATAATACTAAAATGTAACATAAACTTAAATGCAATCAACAATAAATTAAAAAGGACTTGTCTTATTGTGTTATTCAGAGCTCCAGCAGCTTGTTTATTTCAGATGCAAATTGATATATATAGCTATATAAACCCTTTATTTGAGGTTTGAAAACTGCTATTCAGAGCTCCAGCAGAATCTTAGAAAACGTCATTCTCTCAGTCTTAGAACATCAGTTTGAGACAATATTTCATGTTAAACATAACTTTTGAAAACAGTTTTGAATAAGTGTTTCTCTTGTTTATTTCAATGCAATTTTATAGATATAGCTATATAAACCCTTTATTTGATGTTTGAAAACTGTTATTCAGAGCTCCAGCAGAATCTTAGAAAACGTCATTCTCTCAGTCTGAGAACATCAGTTTGAGACAATATTTCAGGTTAAACATAACTTTTGAAAACAGCTTTGAATATGTTTTTCTCTTGTTTATTTCAGATGCAAATTGATATATATAGCTATATAAACCCTTTATTTGATGTTTGAAAACTGTTATTCAGAGCTCCAGCAGCATCTTAGCCCGCGTTCACTACTTCCAAGACTGTGAAAACATTCTGAGACTCGCTCGGACTAGACAACGCAATGCTGTATCTACAAGACCGTTCTGGTGGACCTGTCAATCAAATTCAAAGGAGAAGACATGGTGGTGTTTGGTTTGTGCACCAGGTAGGGTGCTTGGGGGAATTGCATTGTGGAAAAAAAAAGAGAAATGTTGATAAAAAAAAAGAACCACAAGGTGGCGGGATTGGACATCAAATACATCTCAGTCTGAATACATCACATTTAGAGAAGGTCTCACTTAAACATATCCTTTGAAAACAGCTTCGAATAAGTGTTTCTCTTGTTTATTTCAGATGCAAATTGATATATATAGCTATATAAACCCTTTATTTGATGTTTGAAAACTGCTATTCAGAGCTCCAGCAGAATCTTAGAAAACGTCATTCTCTCAGTCTGAGAACATCAGTTTGAGACAATATTTCAGGTTAACCATAACTTTTGAAAACAGCTTCGAATAAGTGTTTCTCTTGTTTATTTCAGATGGAAAATGATATATATAGCTATATAAACCCTTTATTTGATGTTTGAAAACTGCTATTCAGAGCTCCAGCAGAATCTTGGAAAACGTCATTCTCTCAGTCTGAGAACATCAGTTTGAGACAATATTTCAGGTTAAACATAACTTTTGAAAACAGCTTCGAATAAGTGTTTCTCTTGTTTATTTCAGATGCAAATTGATATATATAGCTATATAAACCCTTTATTTGATGTTTAAAAACTGCTATTCAGAGCTCCAGCAGAATCTTGGAAAACGTCATTCTCTCAGTCTGAGAACATCAGTTTGAGACAATATTTCAGGTTAAACATAACTTTTGAAAACAGCTTCGAATAAGTGTTTCTCTTGTTTATTTAAGATGCAAATTGATATATATAGCTATATCAACCCTTTATTTGATGTTTGAAAACGGTTATTCAGAGCTCCAGCAGAATCTTGGAAAACGTCATTCTCTCAGTCTGAGAAGATCAGTTTGAGACAATATTTCAGGTTAAACATAACTTTTGAAAACAGCTTCGAATAAATGTTTCTCTTGTTTATTTCAGATGCAAATTGTTATATATAGCTATATAAACCCTTTATTTGATGTTTGAAAACTGCTATTCAGAGCTCCAGCAGAATCTTGGAAAACGTCATTCTCTCAGTCTGAGAACATCAGTTTGAGACAATATTTCAGGTTAAACATAACTTTTGAAAACAGCTTCGAATAAGTGTTTCTCTTGTTTATTTCAGATGCAAATTGATATATATAGCTATATCAACCCTTTATTTGATGTTTGAAAACGGTTATTCAGAGCTCCAGCAGAATCTTGGAAAACGTCATTCTCTCAGTCTGAGAAGATCAGTTTGAGACAATATTTCAGGTTAAACATAACTTTTGAAAACAGCTTCGAATAAATGTTTCTCTTGTTTATTTCAGATGCAAATTGTTATATATAGCTATATAAACCCTTTATTTGATGTTTGAAAACTGCTATTCAGAGCTCCAGCAGAATCTTAGAAAACGTCATTCTCTCAGTCTGAGAACATCAGTTTGAGACAATAGTTCAGGTTAAACATAACTTTTGAAAACAGCTTCGAATAAGTGTTTCTCTTGTTTATTTCAGATGCAAATTGATATATATAGCTATATAAACCCTTTATTTGATGTTTGAAAACTGTTATTCAGAGCTCCAGCAGAATCTTGGAAAACGTCATTCTCTCAGTCTGAGAACATCAGTTTGAGACAGTATTTCATGTTAAACATAACTTTTGAAAACAGCTTCGAATAAGTGTTTCTCTTGTTTATTTCAGATGCAAATTGATATATATAGCTATATAAACCCTTTATTTGATGTTTGAAAACTGCTATTCAGAGCTTCAGCAGAATCTTGGAAAACGTCATTCTCTCAGCCTGTTAAGATCAGTTTGAGACAATATTTCAGGTTAAACATAACTTTTGAAAACAGCTTCGAATAAATGTTTCTCTTGTTTATTTCAGATGCAAATTGTTATATATAGCTATATAAACCCTTTATTTGATGTTTGAAAACTGCTATTCAGAGCTCCAGCAGAATCTTAGAAAACGTCATTCTCTCGGTCTGAGAACATCAGTTTGAGACAATATTTCAGGTTAAACATAACTTTTGAAAACAGCTTCGAATAAGTGTTTCTCTTGTTTATTTCGGATGCAAATTGATATATATAGCTATATAAACCCTTTATTTGATGTTTGAAAACTGCTATTCAGAGCTCCAGCAGAATCTTAGAAAACGTCATTCTCTCGGTCTGAGAACATCAGTTTGAGACAATATTTCAGGTTAAACATAACTTTTGAAACCAGCTTCGAATAAGTGTTTCTCTTGTTTATTTCAGATGCAAATTGATATATATAGCTATATAAACCCTTTATTTGATGTTTGAAAACTGCTATTCAGAACTCCAGCAGAATCTTAGAAAACGTCATTCTCTCGGTCTGAGAACATCAGTTTGAGACAATATTTCAGGTTAAACATAACTTTTGAAAACAGCTTTGAATAAGTTTTTCTTTTGTTTATTTCAGATGCAAATTGATATATATAGCTATATAAACCCTTTATTTGATGTTTGAAAACTGTTATTCAGAGCTCCAGCAGCATCTTAGCCCGCGTTCACTACTTCCAAGACTGTGAAAACATTCTGAGACTCGCTCGGACTAGACAACGCAATGCTGTATCTACAAGACCGTTCTGGTGGACCTGTCAATCAAATTCAAAGGAGAAGACATGGTGGTGTTTGGTTTGTGCACCAGGTAGGGTGCTTGGGGGAATTGCATTGTGGAAAAAAAAAGAGAAATGTTGATAAAAAAAAAGAACCACAAGGTGGCGGGATTGGACATCAAATACATCTCAGTCTGAATACATCACATTTAGAGAAGGTCTCACTTAAACATATCCTTTGAAAACAGCTTCGAATAAGTGTTTCTCTTGTTTATTTCAGATGCAAATTGATATATATAGCTATATAAACCCTTTATTTGATGTTTGAAAACTGCTATTCAGAGCTCCAGCAGAATCTTAGAAAACGTCATTCTCTCAGTCTGAGAACATCAGTTTGAGACAATATTTCAGGTTAACCATAACTTTTGAAAACAGCTTCGAATAAGTGTTTCTCTTGTTTATTTCAGATGGAAAATGATATATATAGCTATATAAACCCTTTATTTGATGTTTGAAAACTGCTATTCAGAGCTCCAGCAGAATCTTGGAAAACGTCATTCTCTCAGTCTGAGAACATCAGTTTGAGACAATATTTCAGGTTAAACATAACTTTTGAAAACAGCTTCGAATAAGTGTTTCTCTTGTTTATTTCAGATGCAAATTGATATATATAGCTATATAAACCCTTTATTTGATGTTTAAAAACTGCTATTCAGAGCTCCAGCAGAATCTTGGAAAACGTCATTCTCTCAGTCTGAGAACATCAGTTTGAGACAATATTTCAGGTTAAACATAACTTTTGAAAACAGCTTCGAATAAGTGTTTCTCTTGTTTATTTCAGATGCAAATTGATATATATAGCTATATCAACCCTTTATTTGATGTTTGAAAACGGTTATTCAGAGCTCCAGCAGAATCTTGGAAAACGTCATTCTCTCAGTCTGAGAAGATCAGTTTGAGACAATATTTCAGGTTAAACATAACTTTTGAAAACAGCTTCGAATAAATGTTTCTCTTGTTTATTTCAGATGCAAATTGTTATATATAGCTATATAAACCCTTTATTTGATGTTTGAAAACTGCTATTCAGAGCTCCAGCAGAATCTTAGAAAACGTCATTCTCTCAGTCTGAGAACATCAGTTTGAGACAATAGTTCAGGTTAAACATAACTTTTGAAAACAGCTTCGAATAAGTGTTTCTCTTGTTTATTTCAGATGCAAATTGATATATATAGCTATATAAACCCTTTATTTGATGTTTGAAAACTGTTATTCAGAGCTCCAGCAGAATCTTGGAAAACGTCATTCTCTCAGTCTGAGAACATCAGTTTGAGACAGTATTTCATGTTAAACATAACTTTTGAAAACAGCTTCGAATAAGTGTTTCTCTTGTTTATTTCAGATGCAAATTGATATATATAGCTATATAAACCCTTTATTTGATGTTTTAAAACTGTTATTCAGAGCTCCAGCAGAATCTTGGAAAACGTCATTCTCTCAGTCTGAGAAGATCAGTTTGAGACAATATTTCAGGTTAAACATAACTTTTGAAAACAGCTTCGAATAAATGTTTCTCTTGTTTATTTCAGATGCAAATTGATATATATAGCTATATAAACCCTTTATTTGATGTTTGAAAACTGCTATTCAGAGCTTCAGCAGAATCTTGGAAAACGTCATTCTCTCAGCCTGTTAAGATCAGTTTGAGACAATATTTCAGGTTAAACATAACTTTTGAAAACAGCTTCGAATAAATGTTTCTCTTGTTTATTTCAGATGCAAATTGTTATATATAGCTATATAAACCCTTTATTTGATGTTTGAAAACTGCTATTCAGAGCTCCAGCAGAATCTTAGAAAACGTCATTCTCTCGGTCTGAGAACATCAGTTTGAGACAATATTTCAGGTTAAACATAACTTTTGAAAACAGATTCGAATAAGTGTTTCTCTTGTTTATTTCGGATGCAAATTGATATATATAGCTATATAAACCCTTTATTTGATGTTTGAAAACTGCTATTCAGAACTCCAGCAGAATCTTAGAAAACGTCATTCTCTCGGTCTGAGAACATCAGTTTGAGACAATATTTCAGGTTAAACATAACTTTTGAAAACAGCTTCGAATAAGTTTTTCTTTTGTTTATTTCAGATGCAAATTGATATATATAGCTATATAAACCCTTTATTTGATGTTTGAAAACTGCTATTCAGAGCTCCAGCAGAATCTTAGAAAACGTCATTCTCTCAGTCTGAGAACATCAGTTTGAGACAATATTTCAGGTTAAACATAACTTTTGAAAACAGCTTCGAATAAGTGTTTCTCTTGTTTATTTCAGATGCAAATGGATATATATAGCTATATAAACCCTTTATTTGATGTTTGAAAACTGCTATTCAGAGCTCCAATAGAATCTTAGAAAACGTCATTCTCTCAGTCTGAGAACATCAGTTTGAGACAATATTTCAGGTTAAACATAATTTTTGAAAATAGCTTCGAATAAGTGTTTCTCTTGTTTATTTCAGATGCAAATTGATATATATAGCTATATAAACCCTTTATTTGATGTTTGAAAACTGCTATTCAGAGCTTCAGCAGAATCTTGGAAAACATCTTTCTCTCAGCCTGTGAAGATCAGTTTGAGACAATATTTCAGGTTAAACATAACTTTTGAAAACAGCTTCAAATAAGTGTTTCTCTTGTTTATTTCAGATGCAAATTGATATATATAGCTTTATAAACCCTTTATTTGATGTTTGAAAACTGTTATTCAGAGCTCCAGCAGAATCTTGGAAAACGTCATTCTCTCAGTCTGAGAACATCAAATTGAGACAATATTTCAGGTTAAACATAACTTTTGAAAACAGCTTCGAATAAGTGTTTCTCTTGTTTATTTCAGATGCAAATTGATATATATATCTATATAAACCATTTATTTGATGTTTGAAAACTGTTATTCAGAGCTCCAGCAGAATCTTAGAAAATGTCATTCTCTCAGTCTGAGAACATCAGTTTGAGACAATATTTAAGGTTAAACATAACTTTTGAAAACAGCTTTGAATAAGTGTTTCTCTTTTTTATTTCAGATGCAAATTGATATATATATATATATATATTTTCATTTGGCTGTGAATTTTTTCCCTGCCATTTTGAAAGCGAACTTGACACAAATTGTTTACTCAAAAGATCTTTTCCCTACTGAGAAACTTTGCGGTATTTTCATCCAACGCGCATGTATTGAACTCAAGTGAAGCGAACACACACATTTAGAAAACACAAACCCAAACCTCGATATGAACATTAGAGTGATGGGATCGACAGTTCTTTTGACTGTACTTTGGCACTTAGTGCCAACATAAAAACTAAATGTTCTGTAGCAAAGTCTATTATAGAATCCCTCCCACCGGCACGGTCGCAGCTGAGTTCAACTGAACTGAGAAAGGAATGAAGTTCAGTACGTTCACTCAAAAGATCGTTCGTTCCAACAAATCGTTCGAGAACCACACAACACTAGAACGTTAGAGCCGCATGAAACCAGGCAAAGAGCCGCATGCGGCTCGGGAGCCGCGGGTTGGCCAGGCCTGGTGTAGAAAAAACTTTTTTTTACCCCCTATTGGCCCTTATGTGGGTGTTTTTAGTAGAATGACCTTATCACAATATGGCCTAAATTAATATTATTATAAATAGTGGCCTTGATAGTCTTCATATGGTTGAATTATCCTCAACATCTAGTCACACCCTAAAAGCATTATGACATTAATGTTACATATATTAAACTTTACTCACCTCTTCTCCGTTGTCTCACTGAACTTTCAGTCACTTGAATCAGACATTTCAATATCAAGTCAAGTTAAGTTATTTTATTGTCAAATAAACAAATAACAAAATAACAAAAAACAATTAATTGATAACAATTTGGACAATATTTGTCTTAATCAGGTAGAGGATATTTATCTTCAACGTCACTCACAAAATGGAAAGAGGTGGAACTGGAGTCCTAAATTATGTCTAACAACTTACCGATGGTAGTTGTGGACGTTGTGATGGCACAGAATGGGCAAGATGGGGCACCACTTGTGTTGACATACCCTTTGACAAAATATACATATCAATTAAAAAAAGAGGTTGTGATTATTCCATCAGAATGAAGATGGATTCAAAATAATTCACAGTTATGAAAACATTTTCTATTTCATCAACATAAACTACACTTTACTAAAAGTTATTACAGTTCTGGTAAGATCAATGAAAAAGCATGACATAAACATAACTGCAAACAACCTAATAAATGGCTTTAAATAACTTATATTTAGCATGCAATGCAAATTTTGATGTAATATGCGCTATGGTGGCTAGCACTAGCTTACGCAAGCTAGTGTTTTACATTAAGTGAAAAGTACCAAAGAAAACACAAATATGACTTACCTGGGGTGATGCAGTTTGTATTAGTGATGGGATCGGCAGTTCTTTTGACTGTACTGAATAACTAGAATCAGTTCATTAAAAGGATTCGTTCAAAATATTCTTTCAGTTCGTTCGTTCACTAAATCACTAACTCAGTGCTTATGGAGCCCAGACTGCAATATCACCTACTTCCTGAACGCAGCCAAACAATCCGTTACTAACTTAAAGGATTCAGACCCGAGGTTAACATTCAATGCACTTCAGGGACAATGCAAAAAAAAAAAAAAGGACGCCCGGTGCGTTCACGGATAAGGAGCAGTACACAGACATTCGTGAGAAATTCAGCAAATAGAGAGGATCTTGAGGTGTGTTCACAGCTGAACATGAATCCTCGTTCACTGAAGGAATCCGTGTCTCGCGAATCCCCGGATGTGAATCCTCGTTCATTGAACGAATCTGTGTGTCGCGAATAACGGGATGTGAATCCTCGTTCACTGAACGAATCTGTGTCTCGCGCATCGGTAGCAGCCTAATGTGACAAACTCTCGTTGTGTATATACGTTTACAAACAAACGCAAATGCAAATGTAGTAGAGATTCTGTTACTTTTAAAAACACTGTGTGTGCGTTTCCAGCCTGTCCAATAAACAATTAAAGTGTGACTAAATGCTTGGTTGTTAAATGTTTTTTTGCACTAAAATAAAAATTAAATAAAACAAAAATAATAATAATACTAAAATGTAACATAAACTTAAATGCAATCAACAATAAATTAAAAAGGCCTTGTCTAAGTAAAACATTTTACTTGTTTTTAGATTTAGATTTAACATTTAGATTTAACATTTAGATATAGATTTAACATTTAAATATAGATTTAAATTTATATTTATATTTATATTTAGATTTAAGATTTAGATTTAACATTTAGATATGTATTTAACATTTACATTTAAATTTCACATTTAGATTTTATATTTCATAAATGTGAGAAATATTGTCTAAATGTCGGAAAACATAGCAAAATAATGCTTCTAAATCAGCGAATAAACAAGTAATTAATTGTACATTCATTGCCCTATAGAAGCTTGCTCACAACTCCTCGCACACCCTGCCCACGAGGGTAGCCATTCAGAGACCAGCGGCTTGAATCCTTCTGCTGTCATTGGCTGGACTTCTCCACCAATCATAGGGAGCTACCCGAGGGAAGAAGGGCGGGTCTTGCCGCATCTTCAGCAGAAAGATTCAGAGAAAATGGTGCAAAAAAAACGACGAAAGAAATACACAGCCTCAAGTAAGTTATATTTCTTAAAGTTGTGTTCATATAGTGAGGTGTTACCTAAATATTAAATTATGTTGACACATTTAAATATTACATTTAATATAGCGCAAATGGTGGCACTACCTCATTAAAATGTCTTATGCTAAAATGCTAAAACATCTATGGCTACTAAGGACAGTTCACTGAAAATAATATTGTAAAGAAAACATCATTTTCAGATAAGATTTCACTTTAAACCTAACTTTTTAAAACAACTTCAAATAAGTGTTTTCTTATGTTTGTTTTTATAAATTATTATTGATGTTTATAGCTAAATAAACCCTTTATTTGAAGTTTGGAAACTGTTCTGCAGGTTTACAGCAGCATGTTAGAAAACCTGATTCAGTTCATCCTCTGGTTTTATTCAAAACTTTTTTACTCCCCACATTATTTATTTATTTATTTAAATTTCCCTTTTTTTGAACAGATAGTCAGGAAGTCGTCGTGGGAGAGGGGCTTCGCTCATGGCTGCATCTACACAACCGTGCTGGTGGACCTGTCAGTCAAATTCAAAGGAGAAGACATGGTGGTGTTTGGTTCCTGCACAAGGTAGGGGGCTTGAGGGGCTTGTATTGTGGCTAAAAAATTGTGATAAAAAAAAAAGATCCAGGCTAGGCGGCATGGTCCCACACACTGCGGTCAAGTGAGCTGCGATCTAGCCGCAACCTTAAAACACTTGCGTTTTTGTGAAGGTGTTACAGTAGTGGGAGAGAAGTCATACGCGGAAGGATCTACGACACTATTACTGATATATTCTCAAAAATACTCTGATATGGTGACATTAAGGTAAGATTTGAAGAGACATTTGCGTGATGAGACCAGAGTCTCCAAACATGTGTGAGACTTTTGGAAGAAAAGCAGCCGAAATAGGAAATATTTATTTTCTGCTAATCTCTTATAATTTCCTGTTTATTTTTTTGTTTTCTTACAAAATAATTCAATTATGGTTGTTTAAATAATTTAATTACTGACTTATGGCGTTATTTTTGCTTAGAAAGCTGTTTGTGCACAACCTTTTTTATTATAAAAAATAAACCTTATTAGTTGACAAAGATCTGACTTTATTTTCATGTTCAGCAGGTTTTGAAGTATAAGTGAACAACGTTTCATGTATTTTTACTGTAGAAATATGGATTTATTGTCAATTTAGTACAGTGTATTGATGTCCCTGTTAATCATGCACAATATATTTTAATTCTTATAAAAAAAACTCAATAGTTGACAAAGATCTGACTTTATTTTCATGTTCAACAGGTTTTGAAGTATAAGTGAAATAAGTTATGTATTTTTACTGTAGAAACATTGATTTATTGTCAATTTAGTACAGTGTATTGATGTCACTGTTATTGAAGCACTATATATTTTAATCCTTATCAAAAGAAAACCTAAAATACATGATGGAACTGCTATCTTCGGTGCGCAAGGATTTAGCTGAAATTATTCAAACAGAAGTTTGCGCAATGTTGGAAAGTGAGATGGCGGTGATTCGAGCGGATATTGTTGCAGCTAGAGCGGAGCTCAAAGAATACAGGTTGACGATCGCCTCTGAACTCTCCGCCATGAAATCTACGGTGAAGGATGTGGAAGAAAGTTTGTCAACGTGGACAGATGATGTTGTTTCACTCAAGAAGGAGGTGAAACGGCTAACGGGGGTCATGGACCAACTTCAGAATAAATGCGAGGACTTGGAGGCGAGGTCGCGGACAAACAACATAAGATCCTTATGTCGAAATACCAGAGACCCTTGAATGCAACACCGAGTCTGTGTCCGCGCTTCTGCAGCGGGCCTTTGATCTGAAAGACGCGCCGCTCCTGGACAGAGCTCACCGTCTCTCCCCGCCTGGATCTACAGAGGGACGCCGGTCAAACACGATCATAGCCTGCGTTCACTACTTCCAAGACTGTGAAAACATTCTGAGACTCGCTCGGACTAGACAACGCATCGGTGTGGACGGAGTCAGCACCTCAGTGTTTCCTGACTACCCGACAAGTGTTGCCAAAGCACGCGCAGCGTTCAATGACGTCAAGAGTCGGTTTTGGGGAGTGGACGGGGTTCGGTTCGGATTTGCTTATCCTGCCCGCTTCAGAATCACGTACAAGAAGTGTTTTCTTTTGTTTGTTATTATAAATTATTATTGATGTTTATAGCTAAATAAACCCTTTATTTGAAGTTTGGAAACTGTTCTGCAGGTTTACAGCAGCATGTTAGAAAACCTGATTCAGTTCATCCTCTGGTTTTATTCAAAACTTTTTTACTCCCCACATTATTTATTTATTTATTTAAATTTCCCTTTTTTTGAACAGATAGTCAGGAAGTCGTCGTGGGAGAGGGGCTTCGCTCATGGCTGCATCTACACAACCGTGCTGGTGGACCTGTCAGTCAAATTCAAAGGAGAAGACATGGTGGTGTTTGGTTCCTGCACAAGGTAGGGGGCTTGAGGGGATTGTATTGTGGCTAAAAAATTGTGATTAAAAAAAAAGATCCAGGCTAGGCGGCATGGTCCCCCACACTGCGGTCAAGTGAGCCGCGATCTAGCCGCAACCTTAAAACACTTGCGTTTTTGTGAAGGTGTTACAGTAGTGGGAGAGAAGTCATACGCGGAAGGATCTACGACACTATTACTGATATATTCTCAAAAATACTCTGATATGGTGACATTAAAGTAAGATTTGAAGAGACATTTGCGTGATGAGACCAGAGTCTCCAAACATGTGTGAGACTGTTGGAAGAAAAGCAGCCGAAATAGGAAATATTTATTTTCTGCTAATCTGCTATAATTTCCTGTTTATTTTTTTGTTTTCTTACAAAATAATTCAATTACGGTTGTTTAAATAATTTAATTACTGACTTATGGCGTTATTTTTGCTTAGAAAGCTGTTTGTGCACAACCCTTTTTTATTATAAAAAATAAACCTTATTAGTTGACAAAGATCTGACTTTATTTTCATGTTCAGCAGGTTTTGAAGTATAAGTGAACAAAGTTTCATGCATTTTTACTGTAGAAATATGGATTTATTGTCAATTTAGTACAGTGTATTGATGTCCCTGTTAATCATGCACAATATATTTTAATTCTTATAAAAAAAAACTCAATAGTTGACAAAGATCTGACTTTATTTCATGTTCAACAGGTTTTGAAGTATAAGTGAAATAAGTTATGTATTTTTACTGTAGAAACATTGATTTATTGTCAATTTAGTACAGTGTATTGATGTCACTGTTATTCAAGCACTATATATTTTGATCCTTATCAAAAGAAAACCTAAAATACATGATGGAACTGCTATCTTCGGTGCGCAAGGATTTAGCTGAAATTATTCAAACAGAAGTTTGCGCAATGTTGGAAAGTGAGATGGCGGTGATTCGAGCGGATATTGTTGCAGCTAGAGCGGAGCTCAAAGAATACAGGTTGACGATCGCCTCTGAACTCTCCGCCATGAAATCTACGGTGAAGAATGTGAAAGTAAGTTTGTCAACGTGTACAGATGATGTTGTTTCACTCAAGAAGGAGGTGAAGCGGCTCACGGGGGTCATGGACCAACTTCAGAATAAATGCGAGGACTTGGAGGCGAGGTCGCGGACAAACAACATAAGATCCTTATGTCGAAATACCGGAAACCCTTGAATGCAACACCGAGTCTGTGTCCGCGCTTCTGCAGCGGGCCTTTGATCTGAAAGACGCGCCGCTCCTGGACAGAGCTCACCGTCTCTCCCCGCCTGGATCTACAGAGGGACGCCGGTCAAACACGATCATAGCCCGCGTTCACTACTTCCAAGACTGTGAAAACATTCTGAGACTCGCTCAGACTAGACAACGCATCAGTGTGGACGGAGTCAGCACCTCAGTGTTTCCTGACTACCCGACAAGTGTTGCCAAAGCACGCGCAGCGTTCAATGACGTAAAGAGTCGGTTTTGGGGAGTGGACGGGGTTCGGTTCGGATTTGCTTATCCTGCCCGCTTCAGAATCACGTACAAGAAGTGTTTTCTTTTGTTTGTTATTATAAATTATTATTGATGTTTATAGCTAAATAAACCCTTTATTTGAAGTTTGGAAACTGTTCTGCAGGTTTACAGCAGCATGTTAGAAAACCTGATTCAGTTCATCCTCTGGTTTTATTCAAAACTTTTTTACTCCCCACATTATTTATTTATTTATTTAAATTTCCCTTTTTTTGAACAGATAGTCAGGAAGTCGTCGTGGGAGAGGGGCTTCGCTCATGGCTGCATCTACACAACCGTGCTGGTGGACCTGTCAGTCAAATTCAAAGGAGAAGACATGGTGGTGTTTGGTTCCTGCACAAGGTAGGGGGCTTGAGGGGATTGTATTGTGGCTAAAAAATTGTGATTAAAAAAAAAGATCCAGGCTAGGCGGCATGGTCCCCCACACTGCGGTCAAGTGAGCCGCGATCTAGCCGCAACCTTAAAACACTTGCGTTTTTGTGAAGGTGTTACAGTAGTGGGAGAGAAGTCATACGCGGAAGGATCTACGACACTATTACTGATATATTCTCAAAAATACTCTGATATGGTGACATTAAAGTAAGATTTGAAGAGACATTTGCGTGATGAGACCAGAGTCTCCAAACATGTGTGAGACTGTTGGAAGAAAAGCAGCCGAAATAGGAAATATTTATTTTCTGCTAATCTGCTATAATTTCCTGTTTATTTTTTTGTTTTCTTACAAAATAATTCAATTACGGTTGTTTAAATAATTTAATTACTGACTTATGGCGTTATTTTTGCTTAGAAAGCTGTTTGTGCACAACCCTTTTTTATTATAAAAAATAAACCTTATTAGTTGACAAAGATCTGACTTTATTTTCATGTTCAGCAGGTTTTGAAGTATAAGTGAACAAAGTTTCATGCATTTTTACTGTAGAAATATGGATTTATTGTCAATTTAGTACAGTGTATTGATGTCCCTGTTAATCATGCACAATATATTTTAATTCTTATAAAAAAAACTCAATAGTTGACAAAGATCTGACTTTATTTCATGTTCAACAGGTTTTGAAGTATAAGTGAAATAAGTTATGTATTTTTACTGTAGAAACATTGATTTATTGTCAATTTAGTACAGTGTATTGATGTCACTGTTATTCAAGCACTATATATTTTGATCCTTATCAAAAGAAAACCTAAAATACATGATGGAACTGCTATCTTCGGTGCGCAAGGATTTAGCTGAAATTATTCAAACAGAAGTTTGCGCAATGTTGGAAAGTGAGATGGCGGTGATTCGAGCGGATATTGTTGCAGCTAGAGCGGAGCTCAAAGAATACAGGTTGACGATCGCCTCTGAACTCTCCGCCATGAAATCTACGGTGAAGAATGTGAAAGTAAGTTTGTCAACGTGTACAGATGATGTTGTTTCACTCAAGAAGGAGGTGAAGCGGCTCACGGGGGTCATGGACCAACTTCAGAATAAATGCGAGGACTTGGAGGCGAGGTCGCGGACAAACAACATAAGATCCTTATGTCGAAATACCGGAGACCCTTGAATGCAACACCGAGTCTGTGTCCGCGCTTCTGCAGCGGGCCTTTGATCTGAAAGACGCGCCGCTCCTGGACAGAGCTCACCGTCTCTCCCCGCCTGGATCTACAGAGGGACGCCGGTCAAACACGATCATAGCCCGCGTTCACTATTTCCAAGACTGTGAAAACATTCTGAGACTCGCTCAGACTAGACAACGCATCAGTGTGGACGGAGTCAGCACCTCAGTGTTTCCTGACTACCCGACAAGTGTTGCCAAAGCACGCGCAGCGTTCAATGACGTAAAGAGTCGGTTTTGGGGAGTGGACGGGGTTTGGTTCGGATTTGCTTATCCTGCCCGCTTCAGAATCACGTACAAGAAGTGTTTTCTTTTGTTTGTTATTATAAATTATCATTGATGTTTATAGCTAAATAAACCCTTTATTTGAAGTTTGGAAACTGTTCTGCAGGTTTACAGCAGCATGTTAGAAAACCTGATTCAGTTCATCCTCTGGTTTTATTCAAAACTTTTTTACTCCCCACATTATTTATTTATTTATTTAAATTTCCCTTTTTTTGAACAGATAGTCAGGAAGTCGTCGTGGGAGAGGGGCTTCGCTCATGGCTGCATCTACACAACCGTGCTGGTGGACCTGTCAGTCAAATTCAAAGGAGAAGACATGGTGGTGTTTGGTTCCTGCACAAGGTAGGGGGCTTGAGGGGATTGTATTGTGGCTAAAAAATTGTGATTAAAATAAAAGATCCAGGCTAGGCGGCATGGTCCCCCACACTGCGGTCAAGTGAGCCGCGATCTAGCCGCAACCTTAAAACACTTGCGTTTTTGTGAAGGTGTTACAGTAGTGGGAGAGAAGTCATATGCGGAAGGTTCTATGACACTATTACGGATATATTCTCAAAAATACTCTGATATGGTGACATTAAAGTAAGATTTGAAGAGACATTTGCGTGATGAGACCAGAGTCTCCAAACATGTGTGAGACTGTTGGAAGAAAAGCAGCCAAAATAGGAAATATTTATTTTCTGCTAATCTGTTATAATTTCCTGTTTATTTTTTTGTTTTCTTGCAAAATAATTCAATTACGGTTGTTTAAATAATTTAATTACTGACTTACGACGTTATTTTTGCTTAGAAAGCTGTTTGTGCACAACGTATTTTATTATAAAAAATAAACCTTAATAGTTGACAAAGATCTGACTTTATTTTCATGTTCAGCAGGTTTTGAAGTATAAGTGAACAAAGTTTTATGTATTTTTACTGTAGAAATATGGATTTATTGTCAATTTAGTACAGTGTATAGATGTCCCTGTTTATTAGGGTTAGGCGTTAGGGTTGAAGGGGGGTGACAGGGAGGGTCCCTGTCGAGGGCACGGGCCAGTGCAAACCCGTTGATGAACCCTCCCTACCTGTAAAAGAAATTCAAAAGGGATTAAAGTTTAGGAGTTAGGTTAAGGGTAAGGGTAAGTGCTTAAACAATCAAAAACAAAACTCAATAAAATATATAAAAGATCAAGATAACACAGGAGTTACAGAAAATCAAGGAAAGGCCTGCACAAATTAAAATGTTTTAGATCGTTCCAAAGCTTAGGAGCAACTGCCTGGAAGGGTTTCTCTCCTCTGGTCCTGAACCGTGTGCGAGGAACCACAAGTAGATTCTGATCCACAGACCTCAGAGCACGAGCTGGGGTGTTAGGCTGGATCAGATCACTGATGGAAGTCAGTGATCAGTCAGAGCCTGACTAGAATAACAAGGATCGGAGAAATGTAATACAATACAAATAAATAAATAAATGCACTGATCATGCGTTCAGAGATAAGCTCTCCATGTTTCCTTCATCCACTGTTTTATAGTGTTTCCCATCTTGTTTACCTCTTTATGCTGGAATTAAATAATGAATTAAATATACAGAATAAAGTATATTTTTATACAGAATAAAGGTTACAAAAAAACCTTTTTTTACCCCCTATTGGCCCTTATGTGGGTGTTTTTAGTAGAATGACCTTATCACAGTATGGCCTAAATTAATATTATTATAAATAGTGGCCTTGATAGTCTTCATATGGTTGAATTATCCTCAACATCTAGTCACACCCTAAAAGCATTATGACATTAATGTTACATATATTAAACTTTACTCACCTCTTCTCCGTTGTCTCACTGAACTTTCAGTCACTTGAATCAGACATTTCCATATCAAGTCAAGTTAAGTTATTTTATTGTCAAATAAACAAATAACAAAATAACAAAAAACAATTAATTGATAACAATTTGGACAATATTTGTCGTAATCAGGTAGAGGATATTTATCTTCAACGTCACTCACAAAATGGAAAGAGGTGGAACTGGAGTCCTAAATTATGTCTAACAACTTACCGATGGTAGTTGTGGACGTTGTGATGGCACAGAATGGGCAAGATGGGGCACCACTTGTGTTGGCATACCCTTTGACAAAATATACATATCAATTAAAAAAAGAGGTTGTGATTATTCCATCAGAATGAAGATGGATTCAAAATAATTCACAGTTATGAAAACATTTTCTATTTCATCAACATAAACTACACTTTACTAAAAGTTATTACAGTTCTGGTAAGATCAATGAAAAAGCATGACATAAACATAACTGCAAACAACCTAATAAATGGCTTTAAATAACTTATATTTAGCATGCAATGCAAATTTTGATGTAATATGCGCTATGGTGGCTAGCACTAGCTTACGCAAGCTAGTGATGTACATTAAGTGAAAAGTACCAAAGAAAACACAAATATGACTTACCTGGGGTGATGCAGTTTGTATTAGTGATGGGATCGGCAGTTCTTTTGACTGTACTGAATAACTAGAATCAGTTCATTAAAAGGATTCGTTCAAAATATTCTTTCAGTTCGTTCGTTCACTAAATCACTAACTCAGTGCTTATGGAGCCCAGACTGCAATATCACCTACTTCCTGAACGCAGCCAAACAATCCGTTACTAACTTAAAGGATTCAGACCTGAGGTTAACATTCAATGCACTTCAGGGACAATGCAAAAAAAAAAAAAAGGACGCCCGGTGCGTTCACGGACAAGGAGCAGTACACAGACATTCGTGAGAAATTCAGCATCATAGAGAGGATCTTGAGGTGTGTTCACAGCTGAACATGAATCCTCGTTCACTGAAGGAATCCGTGTCTCGCGAATCCCCGGATGTGAATCCTCGTTCATTGAACGAATCTGTGTGTCGCGAATAACGGGATGTGAATCCTCGTTCACTGAACGAATCTGTGTCTCGCGCATCGGTAGCAGCCTAATGTGACAAACTCTCGTTGTGTATATACGTTTACAAACAAACGCAAATGCAAATGTAGTAGAGATTCTGTTACTTTTAAAAACACTGTGTGTGCGTTTCCAGCCTGTCCAATAAACAAATAAAGTGTGACTAAATGCTTGGTTGTTAAATGTTTTTTTGCACTAAAATAAAAATTTAATAAAACAAAAATAATAATAATACTAAAATGTAACATAAACTTAAATGCAATCAACAATAAATTAAAAAGGACTTGTCTTATTGTGTTATTCAGAGCTCCAGCAGCTTGTTTATTTCAGATGCAAATTGATATATATAGCTATATAAACCCTTTATTTGAGGTTTGAAAACTGCTATTCAGAGCTCCAGCAGAATCTTAGAAAACGTCATTCTCTCAGTCTTAGAACATCAGTTTGAGACAATATTTCATGTTAAACATAACTTTTGAAAACAGTTTCGAATAAGTGTTTCTCTTGTTTATTTCAATGCAATTTGATAGATATAGCTATATAAACCCTTTATTTGATGTTTGAAAACTGTTATTCAGAGCTCCAGCAGAATCTTAGAAAACGTCATTCTCTCAGTCTGAGAACATCAGTTTGAGACAATATTTCAGGTTAAACATAACTTTTGAAAACAGCTTTGAATATGTTTTTCTCTTGTTTATTTCAGATGCAAATTGATATATATAGCTATATAAACCCTTTATTTGATGTTTGAAAACTGTTATTCAGAGCTCCAGCAGCATCTTAGCCCGCGTTCACTACTTCCAAGACTGTGAAAACATTCTGAGACTCGCTCGGACTAGACAACGCAATGCTGTATCTACAAGACCGTTCTGGTGGACCTGTCAATCAAATTCAAAGGAGAAGACATGGTGGTGTTTGGTTTGTGCACCAGGTAGGGTGCTTGGGGGAATTGCATTGTGGAAAAAAAAAGAGAAATGTTGATAAAAAAAAAGAACCACAAGGTGGCGGGATTGGACATCAAATACATCTCAGTCTGAATACATCACATTTAGAGAAGGTCTCACTTAAACATATCCTTTGAAAACAGCTTCGAATAAGTGTTTCTCTTGTTTATTTCAGATGCAAATTGATATATATAGCTATATAAACCCTTTATTTGATGTTTGAAAACTGCTATTCAGAGCTCCAGCAGAATCTTAGAAAACGTCATTCTCTCAGTCTGAGAACATCAGTTTGAGACAATATTTCAGGTTAACCATAACTTTTGAAAACAGCTTCGAATAAGTGTTTCTCTTGTTTATTTCAGATGGAAAATGATATATATAGCTATATAAACCCTTTATTTGATGTTTGAAAACTGCTATTCAGAGCTCCAGCAGAATCTTGGAAAACGTCATTCTCTCAGTCTGAGAACATCAGTTTGAGACAATATTTCAGGTTAAACATAACTTTTGAAAACAGCTTCGAATAAGTGTTTCTCTTGTTTATTTCAGATGCAAATTGATATATATAGCTATATAAACCCTTTATTTGATGTTTAAAAACTGCTATTCAGAGCTCCAGCAGAATCTTGGAAAACGTCATTCTCTCAGTCTGAGAACATCAGTTTGAGACAATATTTCAGGTTAAACATAACTTTTGAAAACAGCTTCGAATAAGTGTTTCTCTTGTTTATTTCAGATGCAAATTGATATATATAGCTATATCAACCCTTTATTTGATGTTTGAAAACGGTTATTCAGAGCTCCAGCAGAATCTTGGAAAACGTCATTCTCTCAGTCTGAGAAGATCAGTTTGAGACAATATTTCAGGTTAAACATAACTTTTGAAAACAGCTTCGAATAAATGTTTCTCTTGTTTATTTCAGATGCAAATTGTTATATATAGCTATATAAACCCTTTATTTGATGTTTGAAAACTGCTATTCAGAGCTCCAGCAGAATCTTAGAAAACGTCATTCTCTCAGTCTGAGAACATCAGTTTGAGACAATAGTTCAGGTTAAACATAACTTTTGAAAACAGCTTCGAATAAGTGTTTCTCTTGTTTATTTCAGATGCAAATTGATATATATAGCTATATAAACCCTTTATTTGATGTTTGAAAACTGTTATTCAGAGCTCCAGCAGAATCTTGGAAAACGTCATTCTCTCAGTCTGAGAACATCAGTTTGAGACAGTATTTCATGTTAAACATAACTTTTGAAAACAGCTTCGAATAAGTGTTTCTCTTGTTTATTTCAGATGCAAATTGATATATATAGCTATATAAACCCTTTATTTGATGTTTGAAAACTGCTATTCAGAGCTTCAGCAGAATCTTGGAAAACGTCATTCTCTCAGCCTGTTAAGATCAGTTTGAGACAATATTTCAGGTTAAACATAACTTTTGAAAACAGCTTCGAATAAATGTTTCTCTTGTTTATTTCAGATGCAAATTGTTATATATAGCTATATAAACCCTTTATTTGATGTTTGAAAACTGCTATTCAGAGCTCCAGCAGAATCTTAGAAAACGTCATTCTCTCGGTCTGAGAACATCAGTTTGAGACAATATTTCAGGTTAAACATAACTTTTGAAAACAGCTTCGAATAAGTGTTTCTCTTGTTTATTTCGGATGCAAATTGATATATATAGCTATATAAACCCTTTATTTGATGTTTGAAAACTGCTATTCAGAGCTCCAGCAGAATCTTAGAAAACGTCATTCTCTCGGTCTGAGAACATCAGTTTGAGACAATATTTCAGGTTAAACATAACTTTTGAAACCAGCTTCGAATAAGTGTTTCTCTTGTTTATTTCAGATGCAAATTGATATATATAGCTATATAAACCCTTTATTTGATGTTTGAAAACTGCTATTCAGAACTCCAGCAGAATCTTAGAAAACGTCATTCTCTCGGTCTGAGAACATCAGTTTGAGACAATATTTCAGGTTAAACATAACTTTTGAAAACAGCTTTGAATAAGTTTTTCTTTTGTTTATTTCAGATGCAAATTGATATATATAGCTATATAAACCCTTTATTTGATGTTTGAAAACTGTTATTCAGAGCTCCAGCAGCATCTTAGCCCGCGTTCACTACTTCCAAGACTGTGAAAACATTCTGAGACTCGCTCGGACTAGACAACGCAATGCTGTATCTACAAGACCGTTCTGGTGGACCTGTCAATCAAATTCAAAGGAGAAGACATGGTGGTGTTTGGTTTGTGCACCAGGTAGGGTGCTTGGGGGAATTGCATTGTGGAAAAAAAAAGAGAAATGTTGATAAAAAAAAAGAACCACAAGGTGGCGGGATTGGACATCAAATACATCTCAGTCTGAATACATCACATTTAGAGAAGGTCTCACTTAAACATATCCTTTGAAAACAGCTTCGAATAAGTGTTTCTCTTGTTTATTTCAGATGCAAATTGATATATATAGCTATATAAACCCTTTATTTGATGTTTGAAAACTGCTATTCAGAGCTCCAGCAGAATCTTAGAAAACGTCATTCTCTCAGTCTGAGAACATCAGTTTGAGACAATATTTCAGGTTAACCATAACTTTTGAAAACAGCTTCGAATAAGTGTTTCTCTTGTTTATTTCAGATGGAAAATGATATATATAGCTATATAAACCCTTTATTTGATGTTTGAAAACTGCTATTCAGAGCTCCAGCAGAATCTTGGAAAACGTCATTCTCTCAGTCTGAGAACATCAGTTTGAGACAATATTTCAGGTTAAACATAACTTTTGAAAACAGCTTCGAATAAGTGTTTCTCTTGTTTATTTCAGATGCAAATTGATATATATAGCTATATAAACCCTTTATTTGATGTTTAAAAACTGCTATTCAGAGCTCCAGCAGAATCTTGGAAAACGTCATTCTCTCAGTCTGAGAACATCAGTTTGAGACAATATTTCAGGTTAAACATAACTTTTGAAAACAGCTTCGAATAAGTGTTTCTCTTGTTTATTTCAGATGCAAATTGATATATATAGCTATATCAACCCTTTATTTGATGTTTGAAAACGGTTATTCAGAGCTCCAGCAGAATCTTGGAAAACGTCATTCTCTCAGTCTGAGAAGATCAGTTTGAGACAATATTTCAGGTTAAACATAACTTTTGAAAACAGCTTCGAATAAATGTTTCTCTTGTTTATTTCAGATGCAAATTGTTATATATAGCTATATAAACCCTTTATTTGATGTTTGAAAACTGCTATTCAGAGCTCCAGCAGAATCTTAGAAAACGTCATTCTCTCAGTCTGAGAACATCAGTTTGAGACAATAGTTCAGGTTAAACATAACTTTTGAAAACAGCTTCGAATAAGTGTTTCTCTTGTTTATTTCAGATGCAAATTGATATATATAGCTATATAAACCCTTTATTTGATGTTTGAAAACTGTTATTCAGAGCTCCAGCAGAATCTTGGAAAACGTCATTCTCTCAGTCTGAGAACATCAGTTTGAGACAGTATTTCATGTTAAACATAACTTTTGAAAACAGCTTCGAATAAGTGTTTCTCTTGTTTATTTCAGATGCAAATTGATATATATAGCTATATAAACCCTTAATTTGATGTTTTAAAACTGTTATTCAGAGCTCCAGCAGAATCTTGGAAAACGTCATTCTCTCAGTCTGAGAAGATCAGTTTGAGACAATATTTCAGGTTAAACATAACTTTTGAAAACAGCTTCGAATAAATGTTTCTCTTGTTTATTTCAGATGCAAATTGATATATATAGCTATATAAACCCTTTATTTGATGTTTGAAAACTGCTATTCAGAGCTTCAGCAGAATCTTGGAAAACGTCATTCTCTCAGCCTGTTAAGATCAGTTTGAGACAATATTTCAGGTTAAACATAACTTTTGAAAACAGATTCGAATAAGTGTTTCTCTTGTTTATTTCGGATGCAAATTGATATATATAGCTATATAAACCCTTTATTTGATGTTTGAAAACTGCTATTCAGAACTCCAGCAGAATCTTAGAAAACGTCATTCTCTCGGTCTGAGAACATCAGTTTGAGACAATATTTCAGGTTAAACATAACTTTTGAAAACAGCTTTGAATAAGTTTTTCTTTTGTTTATTTCAGATGCAAATTGATATATATAGCTATATAAACCCTTTATTTGATGTTTGAAAACTGCTATTCAGAGCTCCAGCAGAATCTTAGAAAACGTCATTCTCTCAGTCTGAGAACATCAGTTTGAGACAATATTTCAGGTTAAACATAACTTTTGAAAACAGCTTCGAATAAGTGTTTCTCTTGTTTATTTCAGATGCAAATGGATATATATAGCTATATAAACCCTTTATTTGATGTTTGAAAACTGCTATTCAGAGCTCCAATAGAATCTTAGAAAACGTCATTCTCTCAGTCTGAGAACATCAGTTTGAGACAATATTTCAGGTTAAACATAATTTTTGAAAATAGCTTCGAATAAGTGTTTCTCTTGTTTATTTCAGATGCAAATTGATATATATAGCTATATAAACCCTTTATTTGATGTTTGAAAACTGCTATTCAGAGCTTCAGCAGAATCTTGGAAAACATCTTTCTCTCAGCCTGTGAAGATCAGTTTGAGACAATATTTCATGTTAAACATAACTTTTGAAAACAGCTTCAAATAAGTGTTTCTCTTGTTTATTTCAGATGCAAATTGATATATATAGCTTTATAAACCCTTTATTTGATGTTTGAAAACTGTTATTCAGAGCTCCAGCAGAATCTTGGAAAACGTCATTCTCTCAGTCTGAGAACATCAAATTGAGACAATATTTCAGGTTAAACATAACTTTTGAAAACAGCTTCGAATAAGTGTTTCTCTTGTTTATTTCAGATGCAAATTGATATATATATCTATATAAACCATTTATTTGATGTTTGAAAACTGTTATTCAGAGCTCCAGCAGAATCTTAGAAAATGTCATTCTCTCAGTCTGAGAACATCAGTTTGAGACAATATTTAAGGTTAAACATAACTTTTGAAAACAGCTTTGAATAAGTGTTTCTCTTTTTTATTTCAGATGCAAATTGATATATATATATATATATATTTTCATTTGGCTGTGAATTTTTTCCCTGCCATTTTGAAAGCGAACTTGACACAAATTGTTTACTCAAAAGATCTTTTCCCTACTGAGAAACTTTGCGGTATTTTCATCCAACGCGCATGTATTGAACTCAAGTGAAGCGAACACACACATTTAGAAAACACAAACCCAAACCTCGATATGAACATTAGAGTGATGGGATCGACAGTTCTTTTGACTGTACTTTGGCACTTAGTGCCAACATAAAAACTAAATGTTCTGTAGCAAAGTCTATTATAGAATCCCTCCCACCGGCACGGTCGCAGCTGAGTTCAACTGAACTGAGAAAGGAATGAAGTTCAGTACGTTCACTCAAAAGATCGTTCGTTCCAACAAATCGTTCGAGAACCACACAACACTAGAACGTTAGAGCCGCATGAAACCAGGCAAAGAGCCGCATGCGGCTCGGGAGCCGCGGGTTGGCCAGGCCTGGTGTAGAAAAAACTTTTTTTTACCCCCTATTGGCCCTTATGTGGGTGTTTTTAGTAGAATGACCTTATCACAATATGGCCTAAATTAATATTATTATAAATAGTGGCCTTGATAGTCTTCATATGGTTGAATTATCCTCAACATCTAGTCACACCCTAAAAGCATTATGACATTAATGTTACATATATTAAACTTTACTCACCTCTTCTCCGTTGTCTCACTGAACTTTCAGTCACTTGAATCAGACATTTCAATATCAAGTCAAGTTAAGTTATTTTATTGTCAAATAAACAAATAACAAAATAACAAAAAACAATTAATTGATAACAATTTGGACAATATTTGTCTTAATCAGGTAGAGGATATTTATCTTCAACGTCACTCACAAAATGGAAAGAGGTGGAACTGGAGTCCTAAATTATGTCTAACAACTTACCGATGGTAGTTGTGGACGTTGTGATGGCACAGAATGGGCAAGATGGGGCACCACTTGTGTTGACATACCCTTTGACAAAATATACATATCAATTAAAAAAAGAGGTTGTGATTATTCCATCAGAATGAAGATGGATTCAAAATAATTCACAGTTATGAAAACATTTTCTATTTCATCAACATAAACTACACTTTACTAAAAGTTATTACAGTTCTGGTAAGATCAATGAAAAAGCATGACATAAACATAACTGCAAACAACCTAATAAATGGCTTTAAATAACTTATATTTAGCATGCAATGCAAATTTTGATGTAATATGCGCTATGGTGGCTAGCACTAGCTTACGCAAGCTAGTGTTTTACATTAAGTGAAAAGTACCAAAGAAAACACAAATATGACTTACCTGGGGTGATGCAGTTTGTATTAGTGATGGGATCGGCAGTTCTTTTGACTTTACTGAATAACTAGAATCAGTTCATTAAAAGGATTCGTTCAAAATATTCTTTCAGTTCGTTCGTTCACTAAATCACTAACTCAGTGCTTATGGAGCCCAGACTGCAATATCACCTACTTCCTGAACGCAGCCAAACAATCCGTTACTAACTTAAAGGATTCAGACCCGAGGTTAACATTCAATGCACTTCAGGGACAATGCAAAAAAAAAAAAAAGGACGCCCGGTGCGTTCACGGATAAGGAGCAGTACACAGACATTCGTGAGAAATTCAGCAAATAGAGAGGATCTTGAGGTGTGTTCACAGCTGAACATGAATCCTCGTTCACTGAAGGAATCCGTGTCTCGCGAATCCCCGGATGTGAATCCTCGTTCATTGAACGAATCTGTGTGTCGCGAATAACGGGATGTGAATCCTCGTTCACTGAACGAATCTGTGTCTCGCGCATCGGTAGCAGCCTAATGTGACAAACTCTCGTTGTGTATATACGTTTACAAACAAACGCAAATGCAAATGTAGTAGAGATTCTGTTACTTTTAAAAACACTGTGTGTGCGTTTCCAGCCTGTCCAATAAACAATTAAAGTGTGACTAAATGCTTGGTTGTTAAATGTTTTTTTGCACTAAAATAAAAATTAAATAAAACAAAAATAATAATAATACTAAAATGTAACATAAACTTAAATGCAATCAACAATAAATTAAAAAGGCCTTGTCTAAGTAAAACATTTTACTTGTTTTTAGATTTAGATTTAACATTTAGATTTAACATTTAGATATAGATTTAACATTTAAATATAGATTTAAATTTATATTTATATTTATATTTAGATTTAAGATTTAGATTTAACATTTAGATATGTATTTAACATTTACATTTAAATTTGACATTTAGATTTTATATTTCATAAATGTGAGAAATATTGTCTAAATGTCGGAAAACATAGCAAAATAATGCTTCTAAATCAGCGAATAAACAAGTAATTAATTGTACATTCATTGCCCTATAGAAGCTTGCTCACAACTCCTCGCACACCCTGCCCACGAGGGTAGCCATTCAGAGACCAGCGGCTTGAATCCTTCTGCTGTCATTGGCTGGACTTCTCCACCAATCATAGGGAGCTACCCGAGGGAAGAAGGGCGGGTCTTGCCGCATCTTCAGCAGAAAGATTCAGAGAAAATGGTGCAAAAAAAACGACGAAAGAAATACACAGCCTCAAGTAAGTTATATTTCTTAAAGTTGTGTTCATATAGTGAGGTGTTACCTAAATATTAAATTATGTTGACACATTTAAATATTACATTTAATATAGCGCAAATGGTGGCACTACCTCATTAAAATGTCTTATGCTAAAATGCTAAAACATCTATGGCTACTAAGGACAGTTCACTGAAAATAATATTGTAAAGAAAACATCATTTTCAGATAAGATTTCACTTTAAACCTAACTTTTTAAAACAACTTCAAATAAGTGTTTTCTTATGTTTGTTTTTATAAATTATTATTGATGTTTATAGCTAAATAAACCCTTTATTTGAAGTTTGGAAACTGTTCTGCAGGTTTACAGCAGCATGTTAGAAAACCTGATTCAGTTCATCCTCTGGTTTTATTCAAAACTTTTTTACTCCCCACATTATTTATTTATTTATTTAAATTTCCCTTTTTTTGAACAGATAGTCAGGAAGTCGTCGTGGGAGAGGGGCTTCGCTCATGGCTGCATCTACACAACCGTGCTGGTGGACCTGTCAGTCAAATTCAAAGGAGAAGACATGGTGGTGTTTGGTTCCTGCACAAGGTAGGGGGCTTGAGGGGCTTGTATTGTGGCTAAAAAATTGTGATAAAAAAAAAAGATCCAGGCTAGGCGGCATGGTCCCACACACTGCGGTCAAGTGAGCTGCGATCTAGCCGCAACCTTAAAACACTTGCGTTTTTGTGAAGGTGTTACAGTAGTGGGAGAGAAGTCATACGCGGAAGGATCTACGACACTATTACTGATATATTCTCAAAAATACTCTGATATGGTGACATTAAGGTAAGATTTGAAGAGACATTTGCGTGATGAGACCAGAGTCTCCAAACATGTGTGAGACTTTTGGAAGAAAAGCAGCCGAAATAGGAAATATTTATTTTCTGCTAATCTGTTATAATTTCCTGTTTATTTTTTTGTTTTCTTACAAAATAATTCAATTATGGTTGTTTAAATAATTTAATTACTGACTTATGGCGTTATTTTTGCTTAGAAAGCTGTTTGTGCACAACCTTTTTTATTATAAAAAATAAACCTTATTAGTTGACAAAGATCTGACTTTATTTTCATGTTCAGCAGGTTTTGAAGTATAAGTGAACAACGTTTCATGTATTTTTACTGTAGAAATATGGATTTATTGTCAATTTAGTACAGTGTATTGATGTCCCTGTTAATCATGCACAATATATTTTAATTCTTATAAAAAAAACTCAATAGTTGACAAAGATCTGACTTTATTTTCATGTTCAACAGGTTTTGAAGTATAAGTGAAATAAGTTATGTATTTTTACTGTAGAAACATTGATTTATTGTCAATTTAGTACAGTGTATTGATGTCACTGTTATTGAAGCACTATATATTTTAATCCTTATCAAAAGAAAACCTAAAATACATGATGGAACTGCTATCTTCGGTGCGCAAGGATTTAGCTGAAATTATTCAAACAGAAGTTTGCGCAATGTTGGAAAGTGAGATGGCGGTGATTCGAGCGGATATTGTTGCAGCTAGAGCGGAGCTCAAAGAATACAGGTTGACGATCGCCTCTGAACTCTCCGCCATGAAATCTACGGTGAAGGATGTGGAAGAAAGTTTGTCAACGTGGACAGATGATGTTGTTTCACTCAAGAAGGAGGTGAAGCGGCTAACGGGGGTCATGGACCAACTTCAGAATAAATGCGAGGACTTGGAGGCGAGGTCGCGGACAAACAACATAAGATCCTTATGTCGAAATACCGGAGACCCTTGAATGCAACACCGAGTCTGTGTCCGCGCTTCTGCAGCGGGCCTTTGATCTGAAAGACGCGCCGCTCCTGGACAGAGCTCACCGTCTCTCCCCGCCTGGATCTACAGAGGGACGCCGGTCAAACACGATCATAGCCTGCGTTCACTACTTCCAAGACTGTGAAAACATTCTGAGACTCGCTCGGACTAGACAACGCATCGGTGTGGACGGAGTCAGCACCTCAGTGTTTCCTGACTACCCGACAAGTGTTGCCAAAGCACGCGCAGCGTTCAATGACGTCAAGAGTCGGTTTTGGGGAGTGGACGGGGTTCGGTTCGGATTTGCTTATCCTGCCCGCTTCAGAATCACGTACAAGAAGTGTTTTCTTTTGTTTGTTATTATAAATTATTATTGATGTTTATAGCTAAATAAACCCTTTATTTGAAGTTTGGAAACTGTTCTGCAGGTTTACAGCAGCATGTTAGAAAACCTGATTCAGTTCATCCTCTGGTTTTATTCAAAACTTTTTTACTCCCCACATTATTTATTTATTTATTTAAATTTCCCTTTTTTTGAACAGATAGTCAGGAAGTCGTCGTGGGAGAGGGGCTTCGCTCATGGCTGCATCTACACAACCGTGCTGGTGGACCTGTCAGTCAAATTCAAAGGAGAAGACATGGTGGTGTTTGGTTCCTGCACAAGGTAGGGGGCTTGAGGGGATTGTATTGTGGCTAAAAAATTGTGATTAAAAAAAAAGATCCAGGCTAGGCGGCATGGTCCCCCACACTGCGGTCAAGTGAGCCGCGATCTATCCGCAACCTTAAAACACTTGCGTTTTTGTGAAGGTGTTACAGTAGTGGGAGAGAAGTCATACGCGGAAGGATCTACGACACTATTACTGATATATTCTCAAAAATACTCTGATATGGTGACATTAAAGTAAGATTTGAAGAGACATTTGCGTGATGAGACCAGAGTCTCCAAACATGTGTGAGACTGTTGGAAGAAAAGCAGCCGAAATAGGAAATATTTATTTTCTGCTAATCTGTTATAATTTCCTGTTTATTTTTTGGTTTTCTTACAAAATAATTCAATTACGGTTGTTTAAATAATTTAATTACTGACTTATGGCGTTATTTTTGCTTAGAAAGCTGTTTGTGCACAACCCTTTTTTATTATAAAAAATAAACCTTATTAGTTGACAAAGATCTGACTTTATTTTCATGTTCAGCAGGTTTTGAAGTATAAGTGAACAAAGTTTCATGCATTTTTACTGTAGAAATATGGATTTATTGTCAATTTAGTACAGTGTATTGATGTCCCTGTTAATCATGCACAATATATTTTAATTCTTATAAAAAAAACTCAATAGTTGACAAAGATCTGACTTTATTTCATGTTCAACAGGTTTTGAAGTATAAGTGAAATAAGTTATGTATTTTTACTGTAGAAACATTGATTTATTGTCAATTTAGTACAGTGTATTGATGTCACTGTTATTCAAGCACTATATATTTTGATCCTTATCAAAAGAAAACCTAAAATACATGATGGAACTGCTATCTTCGGTGCGCAAGGATTTAGCTGAAATTATTCAAACAGAAGTTTGCGCAATGTTGGAAAGTGAGATGGCGGTGATTCGAGCGGATATTGTTGCAGCTAGAGCGGAGCTCAAAGAATACAGGTTGACGATCGCCTCTGAACTCTCCGCCATGAAATCTACGGTGAAGAATGTGAAAGTAAGTTTGTCAACGTGTACAGATGATGTTGTTTCACTCAAGAAGGAGGTGAAGCGGCTCACGGGGGTCATGGACCAACTTCAGAATAAATGCGAGGACTTGGAGGCGAGGTCGCGGACAAACAACATAAGATCCTTATGTCGAAATACCGGAAACCCTTGAATGCAACACCGAGTCTGTGTCCGCGCTTCTGCAGCGGGCCTTTGATCTGAAAGACGCGCCGCTCCTGGACAGAGCTCACCGTCTCTCCCCGCCTGGATCTACAGAGGGACGCCGGTCAAACACGATCATAGCCCGCGTTCACTACTTCCAAGACTGTGAAAACATTCTGAGACTCGCTCAGACTAGACAACGCATCAGTGTGGACGGAGTCAGCACCTCAGTGTTTCCTGACTACCCGACAAGTGTTGCCAAAGCACGCGCAGCGTTCAATGACGTAAAGAGTCGGTTTTGGGGAGTGGACGGGGTTCGGTTCGGATTTGCTTATCCTGCCCGCTTCAGAATCACGTACAAGAAGTGTTTTCTTTTGTTTGTTATTATAAATTATTATTGATGTTTATAGCTAAATAAACCCTTTATTTGAAGTTTGGAAACTGTTCTGCAGGTTTACAGCAGCATGTTAGAAAACCTGATTCAGTTCATCCTCTGGTTTTATTCAAAACTTTTTTACTCCCCACATTATTTATTTATTTATTTAAATTTCCCTTTTTTTGAACAGATAGTCAGGAAGTCGTCGTGGGAGAGGGGCTTCGCTCATGACTGCATCTACACAACCGTGCTGGTGGACCTGTCAGTCAAATTCAAAGGAGAAGACATGGTGGTGTTTGGTTCCTGCACAAGGTAGGGGGCTTGAGGGGATTGTATTGTGGCTAAAAAATTGTGATTAAAAAAAAAGATCCAGGCTAGGCGGCATGGTCCCCCACACTGCGGTCAAGTGAGCCGCGATCTAGCCGCAACCTTAAAACACTTGCGTTTTTGTGAAGGTGTTACAGTAGTGGGAGAGAAGTCATACGCGGAAGGATCTACGACACTATTACTGATATATTCTCAAAAATACTCTGATATGGTGACATTAAAGTAAGATTTGAAGAGACATTTGCGTGATGAGACCAGAGTCTCCAAACATGTGTGAGACTGTTGGAAGAAAAGCAGCCGAAATAGGAAATATTTATTTTCTGCTAATCTGCTATAATTTCCTGTTTATTTTTTTGTTTTCTTACAAAATAATTCAATTACGGTTGTTTAAATAATTTAATTACTGACTTATGGCGTTATTTTTGCTTAGAAAGCTGTTTGTGCACAACCCTTTTTTATTATAAAAAATAAACCTTATTAGTTGACAAAGATCTGACTTTATTTTCATGTTCAGCAGGTTTTGAAGTATAAGTGAACAAAGTTTCATGCATTTTTACTGTAGAAATATGGATTTATTGTCAATTTAGTACAGTGTATTGATGTCCCTGTTAATCATGCACAATATATTTTAATTCTTATAAAAAAAACTCAATAGTTGACAAAGATCTGACTTTATTTCATGTTCAACAGGTTTTGAAGTATAAGTGAAATAAGTTATGTATTTTTACTGTAGAAACATTGATTTATTGTCAATTTAGTACAGTGTATTGATGTCACTGTTATTCAAGCACTATATATTTTGATCCTTATCAAAAGAAAACCTAAAATACATGATGGAACTGCTATCTTCGGTGCGCAAGGATTTAGCTGAAATTATTCAAACAGAAGTTTGCGCAATGTTGGAAAGTGAGATGGCGGTGATTCGAGCGGATATTGTTGCAGCTAGAGCGGAGCTCAAAGAATACAGGTTGACGATCGCCTCTGAACTCTCCGCCATGAAATCTACGGTGAAGAATGTGAAAGTAAGTTTGTCAACGTGTACAGATGATGTTGTTTCACTCAAGAAGGAGGTGAAGCGGCTCACGGGGGTCATGGACCAACTTCAGAATAAATGCGAGGACTTGGAGGCGAGGTCGCGGACAAACAACATAAGATCCTTATGTCGAAATACCGGAGACCCTTGAATGCAACACCGAGTCTGTGTCCGCGCTTCTGCAGCGGGCCTTTGATCTGAAAGACGCGCCGCTCCTGGACAGAGCTCACCGTCTCTCCCCGCCTGGATCTACAGAGGGACGCCGGTCAAACACGATCATAGCCCGCGTTCACTACTTCCAAGACTGTGAAAACATTCTGAGACTCGCTCAGACTAGACAACGCATCAGTGTGGACGGAGTCAGCACCTCAGTGTTTCCTGACTACCCGACAAGTGTTGCCAAAGCACGCGCAGCGTTCAATGACGTAAAGAGTCGGTTTTGGGGAGTGGACGGGGTTTGGTTCGGATTTGCTTATCCTGCCCGCTTCAGAATCACGTACAAGAAGTGTTTTCTTTTGTTTGTTATTATAAATTATCATTGATGTTTATAGCTAAATAAACCCTTTATTTGAAGTTTGGAAACTGTTCTGCAGGTTTACAGCAGCATGTTAGAAAACCTGATTCAGTTCATCCTCTGGTTTTATTCAAAACTTTTTTACTCCCCACATTATTTATTTATTTATTTAAATTTCCCTTTTTTTGAACAGATAGTCAGGAAGTCGTCGTGGGAGAGGGGCTTCGCTCATGGCTGCATCTACACAACCGTGCTGGTGGACCTGTCAGTCAAATTCAAAGGAGAAGACATGGTGGTGTTTGGTTCCTGCACAAGGTAGGGGGCTTGAGGGGATTGTATTGTGGCTAAAAAATTGTGATTAAAAAAAAAGATCCAGGCTAGGCGGCATGGTCCCCCACACTGCGGTCAAGTGAGCCGCGATCTAGCCGCAACCTTAAAACACTTGCGTTTTTGTGAAGGTGTTACAGTAGTGGGAGAGAAGTCATACGCGGAAGGATCTACGACACTATTACTGATATATTCTCAAAAATACTCTGATATGGTGACATTAAAGTAAGATTTGAAGAGACATTTGCGTGATGAGACCAGAGTCTCCAAACATGTGTGAGACTGTTGGAAGAAAAGCAGCCGAAATAGGAAATATTTATTTTCTGCTAATCTGCTATAATTTCCTGTTTATTTTTTTGTTTTCTTACAAAATAATTCAATTACGGTTGTTTAAATAATTTAATTACTGACTTATGGCGTTATTTTTGCTTAGAAAGCTGTTTGTGCACAACCCTTTTTTATTATAAAAAATAAACCTTATTAGTTGACAAAGATCTGACTTTATTTTCATGTTCAGCAGGTTTTGAAGTATAAGTGAACAAAGTTTCATGCATTTTTACTGTAGAAATATGGATTTATTGTCAATTTAGTACAGTGTATTGATGTCCCTGTTAATCATGCACAATATATTTTAATTCTTATAAAAAAAACTCAATAGTTGACAAAGATCTGACTTTATTTCATGTTCAACAGGTTTTGAAGTATAAGTGAAATAAGTTATGTATTTTTACTGTAGAAACATTGATTTATTGTCAATTTAGTACAGTGTATTGATGTCACTGTTATTCAAGCACTATATATTTTGATCCTTATCAAAAGAAAACCTAAAATACATGATGGAACTGCTATCTTCGGTGCGCAAGGATTTAGCTGAAATTATTCAAACAGAAGTTTGCGCAATGTTGGAAAGTGAGATGGCGGTGATTCGAGCGGATATTGTTGCAGCTAGAGCGGAGCTCAAAGAATACAGGTTGACGATCGCCTCTGAACTCTCCGCCATGAAATCTACGGTGAAGAATGTGAAAGTAAGTTTGTCAACGTGTACAGATGATGTTGTTTCACTCAAGAAGGAGGTGAAGCGGCTCACGGGGGTCATGGACCAACTTCAGAATAAATGCGAGGACTTGGAGGCGAGGTCGCGGACAAACAACATAAGATCCTTATGTCGAAATACCGGAGACCCTTGAATGCAACACCGAGTCTGTGTCCGCGCTTCTGCAGCGGGCCTTTGATCTGAAAGACGCGCCGCTCCTGGACAGAGCTCACCGTCTCTCCCCGCCTGGATCTACAGAGGGACGCCGGTCAAACACGATCATAGCCCGCGTTCACTATTTCCAAGACTGTGAAAACATTCTGAGACTCGCTCAGACTAGACAACGCATCAGTGTGGACGGAGTCAGCACCTCAGTGTTTCCTGACTACCCGACAAGTGTTGCCAAAGCACGCGCAGCGTTCAATGACGTAAAGAGTCGGTTTTGGGGAGTGGACGGGGTTTGGTTCGGATTTGCTTATCCTGCCCGCTTCAGAATCACGTACAAGAAGTGTTTTCTTTTGTTTGTTATTATAAATTATCATTGATGTTTATAGCTAAATAAACCCTTTATTTGAAGTTTGGAAACTGTTCTGCAGGTTTACAGCAGCATGTTAGAAAACCTGATTCAGTTCATCCTCTGGTTTTATTCAAAACTTTTTTACTCCCCACATTATTTATTTATTTATTTAAATTTCCCTTTTTTTGAACAGATAGTCAGGAAGTCGTCGTGGGAGAGGGGCTTCGCTCATGGCTGCATCTACACAACCGTGCTGGTGGACCTGTCAGTCAAATTCAAAGGAGAAGACATGGTGGTGTTTGGTTCCTGCACAAGGTAGGGGGCTTGAGGGGATTGTATTGTGGCTAAAAAATTGTGATTAAAAAAAAAGATCCAGGCTAGGCGGCATGGTCCCCCACACTGCGGTCAAGTGAGCCGCGATCTAGCCGCAACCTTAAAACACTTGCGTTTTTGTGAAGGTGTTACAGTAGTGGGAGAGAAGTCATATGCGGAAGGTTCTATGACACTATTACTGATATATTCTCAAAAATACTCTGATATGGTGACATTAAAGTAAGATTTGAAGAGACATTTGCGTGATGAGACCAGAGTCTCCAAACATGTGTGAGACTGTTGGAAGAAAAGCAGCCAAAATAGGAAATATTTATTTTCTGCTAATCTGTTATAATTTCCTGTTTATTTTTTTGTTTTCTTGCAAAATAATTCAATTACGGTTGTTTAAATAATTTAATTACTGACTTACGACGTTATTTTTGCTTAGAAAGCTGTTTGTGCACAACGTATTTTATTATAAAAAATAAACCTTAATAGTTGACAAAGATCTGACTTTATTTTCATGTTCAGCAGGTTTTGAAGTATAAGTGAACAAAGTTTTATGTATTTTTACTGTAGAAATATGGATTTATTGTCAATTTAGTACAGTGTATAGATGTCCCTGTTTATTAGGGTTAGGCGTTAGGGTTGAAGGGGGGTGACAGGGAGGGTCCCTGTCGAGGGCACGGGCCAGTGCAAACCCGTTGATGAACCCTCCCTACCTGTAAAAGAAATTCAAAAGGGATTAAAGTTTAGGAGTTAGGTTAAGGGTAAGGGTAAGTGCTTAAACAATCAAAAACAAAACTCAATAAAATATATAAAAGATCAAGATAACACAGGAGTTACAGAAAATCAAGGAAAGGCCTGCACAAATTAAAATGTTTTAGATCGTTCCAAAGCTTAGGAGCAACTGCCTGGAAGGGTTTCTCTCCTCTGGTCCTGAACCGTGTGCGAGGAACCACAAGTATATTCTGATCCACAGACCTCAGAGCACGAGCTGGGGTGTTAGGCTGGATCAGATCACTGATGGAAGTCAGTGATCAGTCAGAGCCTGACTAGAATAACAAGGATCGGAGAAATGTAATACAATACAAATAAATAAATAAATGCACTGATCATGCGTTCAGAGATAAGCTCTCCATGTTTCCTTCATCCACTGTTTTATAGTGTTTCCCATCTTGTTTACCTCTTTATGCTGGAATTAAATAATGAATTAAATATACAGAATAAAGTATATTTTTATACAGAATAAAGGTTACAAAAAAACCTTTTTTTACCCCCTATTGGCCCTTATGTGGGTGTTTTTAGTAGAATGACCTTATCACAATATGGCCTAAATTAATATTATTATAAATAGTGGCCTTGATAGTCTTCATATGGTTGAATTATCCTCAACATCTAGTCACACCCTAAAAGCATTATGACATTAATGTTACATATATTAAACTTTACTCACCTCTTCTCCGTTGTCTCACTGAACTTTCAGTCACTTGAATCAGACATTTCCATATCAAGTCAAGTTAAGTTATTTTATTGTCAAATAAACAAATAACAAAATAACAAAAAACAATTAATTGATAACAATTTGGACAATATTTGTCGTAATCAGGTAGAGGATATTTATCTTCAACGTCACTCACAAAATGGAAAGAGGTGGAACTGGAGTCCTAAATTATGTCTAACAACTTACCGATGGTAGTTGTGGACGTTGTGATGGCACAGAATGGGCAAGATGGGGCACCACTTGTGTTGGCATACCCTTTGACAAAATATACATATCAATTAAAAAAAGAGGTTGTGATTATTCCATCAGAATGAAGATGGATTCAAAATAATTCACAGTTATGAAAACATTTTCTATTTCATCAACATAAACTACACTTTACTAAAAGTTATTACAGTTCTGGTAAGATCAATGAAAAAGCATGACATAAACATAACTGCAAACAACCTAATAAATGGCTTTAAATAACTTATATTTAGCATGCAATGCAAATTTTGATGTAATATGCGCTATGGTGGCTAGCACTAGCTTACGCAAGCTAGTGATGTACATTAAGTGAAAAGTACCAAAGAAAACACAAATATGACTTACCTGGGGTGATGCAGTTTGTATTAGTGATGGGATCGGCAGTTCTTTTGACTGTACTGAATAACTAGAATCAGTTCATTAAAAGGATTCGTTCAAAATATTCTTTCAGTTCGTTCGTTCACTAAATCACTAACTCAGTGCTTATGGAGCCCAGACTGCAATATCACCTACTTCCTGAACGCAGCCAAACAATCCGTTACTAACTTAAAGGATTCAGACCTGAGGTTAACATTCAATGCACTTCAGGGACAATGCAAAAAAAAAAAAAAGGACGCCCGGTGCGTTCACGGACAAGGAGCAGTACACAGACATTCGTGAGAAATTCAGCAAATAGAGAGGATCTTGAGGTGTGTTCACAGCTGAACATGAATCCTCGTTCACTGAAGGAATCCGTGTCTCGCGAATCCCCGGATGTGAATCCTCGTTCATTGAACGAATCTGTGTGTCGCGAATAACGGGATGTGAATCCTCGTTCACTGAACGAATCTGTGTCTCGCGCATCGGTAGCAGCCTAATGTGACAAACTCTCGTTGTGTATATACATTTACAAACAAACGCAAATGCAAATGTAGTAGAGATTCTGTTACTTTTAAAAACACTGTGTGTGCGTTTCCAGCCTGTCCAATAAACAAATAAAGTGTGACTAAATGCTTGGTTGTTAAATGTTTTTTTGCACTAAAATAAAAATTTAATAAAACAAAAATAATAATAATACTAAAATGTAACATAAACTTAAATGCAATCAACAATAAATTAAAAAGGACTTGTCTTATTGTGTTATTCAGAGCTCCAGCAGCTTGTTTATTTCAGATGCAAATTGATATATATAGCTATATAAACCCTTTATTTGAGGTTTGAAAACTGCTATTCAGAGCTCCAGCAGAATCTTAGAAAACGTCATTCTCTCAGTCTTAGAACATCAGTTTGAGACAATATTTCATGTTAAACATAACTTTTGAAAACAGTTTCGAATAAGTGTTTCTCTTGTTTATTTCAATGCAATTTGATAGATATAGCTATATAAACCCTTTATTTGATGTTTGAAAACTGTTATTCAGAGCTCCAGCAGAATCTTAGAAAACGTCATTCTCTCAGTCTGAGAACATCAGTTTGAGACAATATTTCAGGTTAAACATAACTATTGAAAACAGCTTTGAATATGTTTTTCTCTTGTTTATTTCAGATGCAAATTGATATATATAGCTATATAAACCCTTTATTTGATGTTTGAAAACTGTTATTCAGAGCTCCAGCAGCATCTTAGCCCGCGTTCACTACTTCCAAGACTGTGAAAACATTCTGAGACTCGCTCGGACTAGACAACGCAATGCTGTATCTACAAGACCGTTCTGGTGGACCTGTCAATCAAATTCAAAGGAGAAGACATGGTGGTGTTTGGTTTGTGCACCAGGTAGGGTGCTTGGGGGAATTGCATTGTGGAAAAAAAAAGAGAAATGTTGATAAAAAAAAAGAACCACAAGGTGGCGGGATTGGACATCAAATACATCTCAGTCTGAATACATCACATTTAGAGAAGGTCTCACTTAAACATATCCTTTGAAAACAGCTTCGAATAAGTGTTTCTCTTGTTTATTTCAGATGCAAATTGATATATATAGCTATATAAACCCTTTATTTGATGTTTGAAAACTGCTATTCAGAGCTCCAGCAGAATCTTAGAAAACGTCATTCTCTCAGTCTGAGAACATCAGTTTGAGACAATATTTCAGGTTAACCATAACTTTTGAAAACAGCTTCGAATAAGTGTTTCTCTTGTTTATTTCAGATGGAAAATGATATATATAGCTATATAAACCCTTTATTTGATGTTTGAAAACTGCTATTCAGAGCTCCAGCAGAATCTTGGAAAACGTCATTCTCTCAGTCTGAGAACATCAGTTTGAGACAATATTTCAGGTTAAACATAACTTTTGAAAACAGCTTCGAATAAGTGTTTCTCTTGTTTATTTCAGATGCAAATTGTTATATATAGCTATATAAACCCTTTATTTGATGTTTAAAAACTGCTATTCAGAGCTCCAGCAGAATCTTGGAAAACGTCATTCTCTCAGTCTGAGAACATCAGTTTGAGACAATATTTCAGGTTAAACATAACTTTTGAAAACAGCTTCGAATAAGTGTTTCTCTTGTTTATTTCAGATGCAAATTGATATATATAGCTATATCAACCCTTTATTTGATGTTTGAAAACGGTTATTCAGAGCTCCAGCAGAATCTTGGAAAACGTCATTCTCTCAGTCTGAGAAGATCAGTTTGAGACAATATTTCAGGTTAAACATAACTTTTGAAAACAGCTTCGAATAAATGTTTCTCTTGTTTATTTCAGATGCAAATTGTTATATATAGCTATATAAACCCTTTATTTGATGTTTGAAAACTGCTATTCAGAGCTCCAGCAGAATCTTAGAAAACGTCATTCTCTCAGTCTGAGAACATCAGTTTGAGACAATAGTTCAGGTTAAACATAACTTTTGAAAACAGCTTCGAATAAGTGTTTCTCTTGTTTATTTCAGATGCAAATTGATATATATAGCTATATAAACCCTTTATTTGATGTTTGAAAACTGTTATTCAGAGCTCCAGCAGAATCTTGGAAAACGTCATTCTCTCAGTCTGAGAACATCAGTTTGAGACAGTATTTCATGTTAAACATAACTTTTGAAAACAGCTTCGAATAAGTGTTTCTCTTGTTTATTTCAGATGCAAATTGATATATATAGCTATATAAACCCTTTATTTGATGTTTGAAAACTGCTATTCAGAGCTTCAGCAGAATCTTGGAAAACGTCATTCTCTCAGCCTGTTAAGATCAGTTTGAGACAATATTTCAGGTTAAACATAACTTTTGAAAACAGCTTCGAATAAATGTTTCTCTTGTTTATTTCAGATGCAAATTGTTATATATAGCTATATAAACCCTTTATTTGATGTTTGAAAACTGCTATTCAGAGCTCCAGCAGAATCTTAGAAAACGTCATTCTCTCGGTCTGAGAACATCAGTTTGAGACAATATTTCAGGTTAAACATAACTTTTGAAAACAGCTTCGAATAAGTGTTTCTCTTGTTTATTTCGGATGCAAATTGATATATATAGCTATATAAACCCTTTATTTGATGTTTGAAAACTGCTATTCAGAGCTCCAGCAGAATCTTAGAAAACGTCATTCTCTCGGTCTGAGAACATCAGTTTGAGACAATATTTCAGGTTAAACATAACTTTTGAAACCAGCTTCGAATAAGTGTTTCTCTTGTTTATTTCAGATGCAAATTGATATATATAGCTATATAAACCCTTTATTTGATGTTTGAAAACTGCTATTCAGAACTCCAGCAGAATCTTAGAAAACGTCATTCTCTCGGTCTGAGAACATCAGTTTGAGACAATATTTCAGGTTAAACATAACTTTTGAAAACAGCTTTGAATAAGTTTTTCTTTTGTTTATTTCAGATGCAAATTGATATATATAGCTATATAAACCCTTTATTTGATGTTTGAAAACTGTTATTCAGAGCTCCAGCAGCATCTTAGCCCGCGTTCACTACTTCCAAGACTGTGAAAACATTCTGAGACTCGCTCGGACTAGACAACGCAATGCTGTATCTACAAGACCGTTCTGGTGGACCTGTCAATCAAATTCAAAGGAGAAGACATGGTGGTGTTTGGTTTGTGCACCAGGTAGGGTGCTTGGGGGAATTGCATTGTGGAAAAAAAAAGAGAAATGTTGATAAAAAAAAAGAACCACAAGGTGGCGGGATTGGACATCAAATACATCTCAGTCTGAATACATCACATTTAGAGAAGGTCTCACTTAAACATATCCTTTGAAAACAGCTTCGAATAAGTGTTTCTCTTGTTTATTTCAGATGCAAATTGATATATATAGCTATATAAACCCTTTATTTGATGTTTGAAAACTGCTATTCAGAGCTCCAGCAGAATCTTAGAAAACGTCATTCTCTCAGTCTGAGAACATCAGTTTGAGACAATATTTCAGGTTAACCATAACTTTTGAAAACAGCTTCGAATAAGTGTTTCTCTTGTTTATTTCAGATGGAAAATGATATATATAGCTATATAAACCCTTTATTTGATGTTTGAAAACTGCTATTCAGAGCTCCAGCAGAATCTTGGAAAACGTCATTCTCTCAGTCTGAGAACATCAGTTTGAGACAATATTTCAGGTTAAACATAACTTTTGAAAACAGCTTCGAATAAGTGTTTCTCTTGTTTATTTCAGATGCAAATTGTTATATATAGCTATATAAACCCTTTATTTGATGTTTAAAAACTGCTATTCAGAGCTCCAGCAGAATCTTGGAAAACGTCATTCTCTCAGTCTGAGAACATCAGTTTGAGACAATATTTCAGGTTAAACATAACTTTTGAAAACAGCTTCGAATAAGTGTTTCTCTTGTTTATTTCAGATGCAAATTGATATATATAGCTATATCAACCCTTTATTTGATGTTTGAAAACGGTTATTCAGAGCTCCAGCAGAATCTTGGAAAACGTCATTCTCTCAGTCTGAGAAGATCAGTTTGAGACAATATTTCAGGTTAAACATAACTTTTGAAAACAGCTTCGAATAAATGTTTCTCTTGTTTATTTCAGATGCAAATTGTTATATATAGCTATATAAACCCTTTATTTGATGTTTGAAAACTGCTATTCAGAGCTCCAGCAGAATCTTAGAAAACGTCATTCTCTCAGTCTGAGAACATCAGTTTGAGACAATAGTTCAGGTTAAACATAACTTTTGAAAACAGCTTCGAATAAGTGTTTCTCTTGTTTATTTCAGATGCAAATTGATATATATAGCTATATAAACCCTTTATTTGATGTTTGAAAACTGTTATTCAGAGCTCCAGCAGAATCTTGGAAAACGTCATTCTCTCAGTCTGAGAACATCAGTTTGAGACAGTATTTCATGTTAAACATAACTTTTGAAAACAGCTTCGAATAAGTGTTTCTCTTGTTTATTTCAGATGCAAATTGATATATATAGCTATATAAACCCTTTATTTGATGTTTTAAAACTGTTATTCAGAGCTCCAGCAGAATCTTGGAAAACGTCATTCTCTCAGTCTGAGAAGATCAGTTTGAGACAATATTTCAGGTTAAACATAAATTTTGAAAACAGCTTCGAATAAATGTTTCTCTTGTTTATTTCAGATGCAAATTGATATATATAGCTATATAAACCCTTTATTTGATGTTTGAAAACTGCTATTCAGAGCTTCAGCAGAATCTTGGAAAACGTCATTCTCTCAGCCTGTTAAGATCAGTTTGAGACAATATTTCAGGTTAAACATAACTTTTGAAAACAGCTTCGAATAAATGTTTCTCTTGTTTATTTCAGATGCAAATTGTTATATATAGCTATATAAACCCTTTATTTGATGTTTGAAAACTGCTATTCAGAGCTCCAGCAGAATCTTAGAAAACGTCATTCTCTCGGTCTGAGAACATCAGTTTGAGACAATATTTCAGGTTAAACATAACTTTTGAAAACAGATTCGAATAAGTGTTTCTCTTGTTTATTTCGGATGCAAATTGATATATATAGCTATATAAACCCTTTATTTGATGTTTGAAAACTGCTATTCAGAACTCCAGCAGAATCTTAGAAAACGTCATTCTCTCGGTCTGAGAACATCAGTTTGAGACAATATTTCAGGTTAAACATAACTTTTGAAAACAGCTTTGAATAAGTTTTTCTTTTGTTTATTTCAGATGCAAATTGATATATATAGCTATATAAACCCTTTATTTGATGTTTGAAAACTGCTATTCAGAGCTCCAGCAGAATCTTAGAAAACGTCATTCTCTCAGTCTGAGAACATCAGTTTGAGACAATATTTCAGGTTAAACATAACTTTTGAAAACAGCTTCGAATAAGTGTTTCTCTTGTTTATTTCAGATGCAAATGGATATATATAGCTATATAAACCCTTTATTTGATGTTTGAAAACTGCTATTCAGAGCTCCAATAGAATCTTAGAAAACGTCATTCTCTCAGTCTGAGAACATCAGTTTGAGACAATATTTCAGGTTAAACATAATTTTTGAAAATAGCTTCGAATAAGTGTTTCTCTTGTTTATTTCAGATGCAAATTGATATATATAGCTATATAAACCCTTTATTTGATGTTTGAAAACTGCTATTCAGAGCTTCAGCAGAATCTTGGAAAACATCTTTCTCTCAGCCTGTGAAGATCAGTTTGAGACAATATTTCAGGTTAAACATAACTTTTGAAAACAGCTTCAAATAAGTGTTTCTCTTGTTTATTTCAGATGCAAATTGATATATATAGCTTTATAAACCCTTTATTTGATGTTTGAAAACTGTTATTCAGAGCTCCAGCAGAATCTTGGAAAACGTCATTCTCTCAGTCTGAGAACATCAAATTGAGACAATATTTCAGGTTAAACATAACTTTTGAAAACAGCTTCGAATAAGTGTTTCTCTTGTTTATTTCAGATGCAAATTGATATATATATCTATATAAACCATTTATTTGATGTTTGAAAACTGTTATTCAGAGCTCCAGCAGAATCTTAGAAAATGTCATTCTCTCAGTCTGAGAACATCAGTTTGAGACAATATTTAAGGTTAAACATAACTTTTGAAAACAGCTTTGAATAAGTGTTTCTCTTTTTTATTTCAGATGCAAATTGATATATATATATATATATATTTTCATTTGGCTGTGAATTTTTTCCCTGCCATTTTGAAAGCGAACTTGACACAAATTGTTTACTCAAAAGATCTTTTCCCTACTGAGAAACTTTGCGGTATTTTCATCCAACGCGCATGTATTGAACTCAAGTGAAGCGAACACACACATTTAGAAAACACAAACCCAAACCTCGATATGAACATTAGAGTGATGGGATCGACAGTTCTTTTGACTGTACTTTGGCACTTAGTGCCAACATAAAAACTAAATGTTCTGTAGCAAAGTCTATTATAGAATCCCTCCCACCGGCACGGTCGCAGCTGAGTTCAACTGAACTGAGAAAGGAATGAAGTTCAGTACGTTCACTCAAAAGATCGTTCGTTCCAACAAATCGTTCGAGAACCACACAACACTAGAACGTTAGAGCCGCATGAAACCAGGCAAAGAGCCGCATGCGGCTCGGGAGCCGCGGGTTGGCCAGGCCTGGTGTAGAAAAAACTTTTTTTTACCCCCTATTGGCCCTTATGTGGGTGTTTTTAGTAGAATGACCTTATCACAATATGGCCTAAATTAATATTATTATAAATAGTGGCCTTGATAGTCTTCATATGGTTGAATTATCCTCAACATCTAGTCACACCCTAAAAGCATTATGACATTAATGTTACATATATTAAACTTTACTCACCTCTTCTCCGTTGTCTCACTGAACTTTCAGTCACTTGAATCAGACATTTCAATATCAAGTCAAGTTAAGTTATTTTATTGTCAAATAAACAAATAACAAAATAACAAAAAACAATTAATTGATAACAATTTGGACAATATTTGTCTTAATCAGGTAGAGGATATTTATCTTCAACGTCACTCACAAAATGGAAAGAGGTGGAACTGGAGTCCTAAATTATGTCTAACAACTTACCGATGGTAGTTGTGGACGTTGTGATGGCACAGAATGGGCAAGATGGGGCACCACTTGTGTTGACATACCCTTTGACAAAATATACATATCAATTAAAAAAAGAGGTTGTGATTATTCCATCAGAATGAAGATGGATTCAAAATAATTCACAGTTATGAAAACATTTTCTATTTCATCAACATAAACTACACTTTACTAAAAGTTATTACAGTTCTGGTAAGATCAATGAAAAAGCATGACATAAACATAACTGCAAACAACCTAATAAATGGCTTTAAATAACTTATATTTAGCATGCAATGCAAATTTTGATGTAATATGCGCTATGGTGGCTAGCACTAGCTTACGCAAGCTAGTGTTTTACATTAAGTGAAAAGTACCAAAGAAAACACAAATATGACTTACCTGGGGTGATGCAGTTTGTATTAGTGATGGGATCGGCAGTTCTTTTGACTGTACTGAATAACTAGAATCAGTTCATTAAAAGGATTCGTTCAAAATATTCTTTCAGTTCGTTCGTTCACTAAATCACTAACTCAGTGCTTATGGAGCCCAGACTGCAATATCACCTACTTCCTGAACGCAGCCAAACAATCCGTTACTAACTTAAAGGATTCAGACCCGAGGTTAACATTCAATGCACTTCAGGGACAATGCAAAAAAAAAAAAAAGGACGCCCGGTGCGTTCACGGATAAGGAGCAGTACACAGACATTCGTGAGAAATTCAGCAAATAGAGAGGATCTTGAGGTGTGTTCACAGCTGAACATGAATCCTCGTTCACTGAAGGAATCCGTGTCTCGCGAATCCCCGGATGTGAATCCTCGTTCATTGAACGAATCTGTGTGTCGCGAATAACGGGATGTGAATCCTCGTTCACTGAACAAATCTGTGTCTCGCGCATCGGTAGCAGCCTAATGTGACAAACTCTCGTTGTGTATATACGTTTACAAACAAACGCAAATGCAAATGTAGTAGAGATTCTGTTACTTTTAAAAACACTGTGTGTGCGTTTCCAGCCTGTCCAATAAACAATTAAAGTGTGACTAAATGCTTGGTTGTTAAATGTTTTTTTGCACTAAAATAAAAATTAAATAAAACAAAAATAATAATAATACTAAAATGTAACATAAACTTAAATGCAATCAACAATAAATTAAAAAGGCCTTGTCTAAGTAAAACATTTTACTTGTTTTTAGATTTAGATTTAACATTTAGATTTAACATTTAGATATAGATTTAACATTTAAATATAGATTTAAATTTATATTTATATTTATATTTATATTTAGATTTAAGATTTAGATTTAACATTTAGATATGTATTTAACATTTACATTTAAATTTCACATTTAGATTTTATATTTCATAAATGTGAGAAATATTGTCTAAATGTCGGAAAACATAGCAAAATAATGCTTCTAAATCAGCGAATAAACAAGTAATTAATTGTACATTCATTGCCCTATAGAAGCTTGCTCACAACTCCTCGCACACCCTGCCCACGAGGGTAGCCATTCAGAGACCAGCGGCTTGAATCCTTCTGCTGTCATTGGCTGGACTTCTCCACCAATCATAGGGAGCTACCCGAGGGAAGAAGGGCGGGTCTTGCCGCATCTTCAGCAGAAAGATTCAGAGAAAATGGTGCAAAAAAAACGACGAAAGAAATACACAGCCTCAAGTAAGTTATATTTCTTAAAGTTGTGTTCATATAGTGAGGTGTTACCTAAATATTAAATTATGTTGACACATTTAAATATTACATTTAATATAGCGCAAATGGTGGCACTACCTCATTAAAATGTCTTATGCTAAAATGCTAAAACATCTATGGCTACTGTAAGGACAGTTCACTGAAAATAATATTGTAAAGAAAACATCATTTTCAGATAAGATTTCACTTTAAACCTAACTTTTTAAAACAACTTCAAATAAGTGTTTTCTTATGTTTGTTTTTATAAATTATTATTGATGTTTATAGCTAAATAAACCCTTTATTTGAAGTTTGGAAACTGTTCTGCAGGTTTACAGCAGCATGTTAGAAAACCTGATTCAGTTCATCCTCTGGTTTTATTCAAAACTTTTTTACTCCCCACATTATTTATTTATTTATTTAAATTTCCCTTTTTTTGAACAGATAGTCAGGAAGTCGTCGTGGGAGAGGGGCTTCGCTCATGGCTGCATCTACACAACCGTGCTGGTGGACCTGTCAGTCAAATTCAAAGGAGAAGACATGGTGGTGTTTGGTTCCTGCACAAGGTAGGGGGCTTGAGGGGCTTGTATTGTGGCTAAAAAATTGTGATAAAAAAAAAAGATCCAGGCTAGGCGGCATGGTCCCACACACTGCGGTCAAGTGAGCTGCGATCTAGCCGCAACCTTAAAACACTTGCGTTTTTGTGAAGGTGTTACAGTAGTGGGAGAGAAGTCATACGCGGAAGGATCTACGACACTATTACTGATATATTCTCAAAAATACTCTGATATGGTGACATTAAGGTAAGATTTGAAGAGACATTTGCGTGATGAGACCAGAGTCTCCAAACATGTGTGAGACTTTTGGAAGAAAAGCAGCCGAAATAGGAAATATTTATTTTCTGCTAATCTGTTATAATTTCCTGTTTATTTTTTTGTTTTCTTACAAAATAATTCAATTATGGTTGTTTAAATAATTTAATTACTGACTTATGGCGTTATTTTTGCTTAGAAAGCTGTTTGTGCACAACCTTTTTTATTATAAAAAATAAACCTTATTAGTTGACAAAGATCTGACTTTATTTTCATGTTCAGCAGGTTTTGAAGTATAAGTGAACAACGTTTCATGTATTTTTACTGTAGAAATATGGATTTATTGTCAATTTAGTACAGTGTATTGATGTCCCTGTTAATCATGCACAATATATTTTAATTCTTATAAAAAAAACTCAATAGTTGACAAAGATCTGACTTTATTTTCATGTTCAACAGGTTTTGAAGTATAAGTGAAATAAGTTATGTATTTTTACTGTAGAAACATTGATTTATTGTCAATTTAGTACAGTGTATTGATGTCACTGTTATTCAAGCACTATATATTTTGATCCTTATCAAAAGAAAACCTAAAATACATGATGGAACTGCTATCTTCGGTGCGCAAGGATTTAGCTGAAATTATTCAAACAGAAGTTTGCGCAATGTTGGAAAGTGAGATGGCGGTGATTCGAGCGGATATTGTTGCAGCTAGAGCGGAGCTCAAAGAATACAGGTTGACGATCGCCTCTGAACTCTCCGCCATGAAATCTACGGTGAAGAATGTGAAAGTAAGTTTGTCAACGTGTACAGATGATGTTGTTTCACTCAAGAAGGAGGTGAAGCGGCTCACGGGGGTCATGGACCAACTTCAGAATAAATGCGAGGACTTGGAGGCGAGGTCGCGGACAAACAACATAAGATCCTTATGTCGAAATACCGGAAACCCTTGAATGCAACACCGAGTCTGTGTCCGCGCTTCTGCAGCGGGCCTTTGATCTGAAAGACGCGCCGCTCCTGGACAGAGCTCACCGTCTCTCCCCGCCTGGATCTACAGAGGGACGCCGGTCAAACACGATCATAGCCCGCGTTCACTACTTCCAAGACTGTGAAAACATTCTGAGACTCGCTCAGACTAGACAACGCATCAGTGTGGACGGAGTCAGCACCTCAGTGTTTCCTGACTACCCGACAAGTGTTGCCAAAGCACGCGCAGCGTTCAATGACGTAAAGAGTCGGTTTTGGGGAGTGGACGGGGTTCGGTTCGGATTTGCTTATCCTGCCCGCTTCAGAATCACGTACAAGAAGTGTTTTCTTTTGTTTGTTATTATAAATTATTATTGATGTTTATAGCTAAATAAACCCTTTATTTGAAGTTTGGAAACTGTTCTGCAGGTTTACAGCAGCATGTTAGAAAACCTGATTCAGTTCATCCTCTGGTTTTATTCAAAACTTTTTTACTCCCCACATTATTTATTTATTTATTTAAATTTCCCTTTTTTTGAACAGATAGTCAGGAAGTCGTCGTGGGAGAGGGGCTTCGCTCATGGCTGCATCTACACAACCGTGCTGGTGGACCTGTCAGTCAAATTCAAAGGAGAAGACATGGTGGTGTTTGGTTCCTGCACAAGGTAGGGGGCTTGAGGGGATTGTATTGTGGCTAAAAAATTGTGATTAAAAAAAAAGATCCAGGCTAGGCGGCATGGTCCCCCACACTGCGGTCAAGTGAGCCGCGATCTAGCCGCAACCTTAAAACACTTGCGTTTTTGTGAAGGTGTTACAGTAGTGGGAGAGAAGTCATACGCGGAAGGATCTACGACACTATTACTGATATATTCTCAAAAATACTCTGATATGGTGACATTAAAGTAAGATTTGAAGAGACATTTGCGTGATGAGACCAGAGTCTCCAAACATGTGTGAGACTGTTGGAAGAAAAGCAGCCGAAATAGGAAATATTTATTTTCTGCTAATCTGCTATAATTTCCTGTTTATTTTTTTGTTTTCTTACAAAATAATTCAATTACGGTTGTTTAAATAATTTAATTACTGACTTATGGCGTTATTTTTGCTTAGAAAGCTGTTTGTGCACAACCCTTTTTTATTATAAAAAATAAACCTTATTAGTTGACAAAGATCTGACTTTATTTTCATGTTCAGCAGGTTTTGAAGTATAAGTGAACAAAGTTTCATGCATTTTTACTGTAGAAATATGGATTTATTGTCAATTTAGTACAGTGTATTGATGTCCCTGTTAATCATGCACAATATATTTTAATTCTTATAAAAAAAACTCAATAGTTGACAAAGATCTGACTTTATTTCATGTTCAACAGGTTTTGAAGTATAAGTGAAATAAGTTATGTATTTTTACTGTAGAAACATTGATTTATTGTCAATTTAGTACAGTGTATTGATGTCACTGTTATTCAAGCACTATATATTTTGATCCTTATCAAAAGAAAACCTAAAATACATGATGGAACTGCTATCTTCGGTGCGCAAGGATTTAGCTGAAATTATTCAAACAGAAGTTTGCGCAATGTTGGAAAGTGAGATGGCGGTGATTCGAGCGGATATTGTTGCAGCTAGAGCGGAGCTCAAAGAATACAGGTTGACGATCGCCTCTGAACTCTCCGCCATGAAATCTACGGTGAAGAATGTGAAAGTAAGTTTGTCAACGTGTACAGATGATGTTGTTTCACTCAAGAAGGAGGTGAAGCGGCTCACGGGGGTCATGGACCAACTTCAGAATAAATGCGAGGACTTGGAGGCGAGGTCGCGGACAAACAACATAAGATCCTTATGTCGAAATACCGGAGACCCTTGAATGCAACACCGAGTCTGTGTCCGCGCTTCTGCAGCGGGCCTTTGATCTGAAAGACGCGCCGCTCCTGGACAGAGCTCACCGTCTCTCCCCGCCTGGATCTACAGAGGGACGCCGGTCAAACACGATCATAGCCCGCGTTCACTACTTCCAAGACTGTGAAAACATTCTGAGACTCGCTCAGACTAGACAACGCATCAGTGTGGACGGAGTCAGCACCTCAGTGTTTCCTGACTACCCGACAAGTGTTGCCAAAGCACGCGCAGCGTTCAATGACGTAAAGAGTCGGTTTTGGGGAGTGGACGGGGTTTGGTTCGGATTTGCTTATCCTGCCCGCTTCAGAATCACGTACAAGAAGTGTTTTCTTTTGTTTGTTATTATAAATTATCATTGATGTTTATAGCTAAATAAACCCTTTATTTGAAGTTTGGAAACTGTTCTGCAGGTTTACAGCAGCATGTTAGAAAACCTGATTCAGTTCATCCTCTGGTTTTATTCAAAACTTTTTTACTCCCCACATTATTTATTTATTTATTTAAATTTCCCTTTTTTTGAACAGATAGTCAGGAAGTCGTCGTGGGAGAGGGGCTTCGCTCATGGCTGCATCTACACAACCGTGCTGGTGGACCTGTCAGTCAAATTCAAAGGAGAAGACATGGTGGTGTTTGGTTCCTGCACAAGGTAGGGGGCTTGAGGGGATTGTATTGTGGCTAAAAAATTGTGATTAAAAAAAAAGATCCAGGCTAGGCGGCATGGTCCCCCACACTGCGGTCAAGTGAGCCGCGATCTAGCCGCAACCTTAAAACACTTGCGTTTTTGTGAAGGTGTTACAGTAGTGGGAGAGAAGTCATATGCGGAAGGTTCTATGACACTATTACTGATATATTCTCAAAAATACTCTGATATGGTGACATTAAAGTAAGATTTGAAGAGACATTTGCGTGATGAGACCAGAGTCTCCAAACATGTGTGAGACTGTTGGAAGAAAAGCAGCCAAAATAGGAAATATTTATTTTCTGCTAATCTGTTATAATTTCCTGTTTATTTTTTTGTTTTCTTGCAAAATAATTCAATTACGGTTGTTTAAATAATTTAATTACTGACTTACGACGTTATTTTTGCTTAGAAAGCTGTTTGTGCACAACGTATTTTATTATAAAAAATAAACCTTAATAGTTGACAAAGATCTGACTTTATTTTCATGTTCAGCAGGTTTTGAAGTATAAGTGAACAAAGTTTTATGTATTTTTACTGTAGAAATATGGATTTATTGTCAATTTAGTACAGTGTATAGATGTCCCTGTTTATTAGGGTTAGGCGTTAGGGTTGAAGGGGGGTGACAGGGAGGGTCCCTGTCGAGGGCACGGGCCAGTGCAAACCCGTTGATGAACCCTCCCTACCTGTAAAAGAAATTCAAAAGGGATTAAAGTTTAGGAGTTAGGTTAAGGGTAAGGGTAAGTGCTTAAACAATCAAAAACAAAACTCAATAAAATATATAAAAGATCAAGATAACACAGGAGTTACAGAAAATCAAGGAAAGGCCTGCACAAATTAAAATGTTTTAGATCGTTCCAAAGCTTAGGAGCAACTGCCTGGAAGGGTTTCTCTCCTCTGGTCCTGAACCGTGTGCGAGGAACCACAAGTATATTCTGATCCACAGACCTCAGAGCACGAGCTGGGGTGTTAGGCTGGATCAGATCACTGATGGAAGTCAGTGATCAGTCAGAGCCTGACTAGAATAACAAGGATCGGAGAAATGTAATACAATACAAATAAATAAATAAATGCACTGATCATGCGTTCAGAGATAAGCTCTCCATGTTTCCTTCATCCACTGTTTTATAGTGTTTCCCATCTTGTTTACCTCTTTATGCTGGAATTAAATAATGAATTAAATATACAGAATAAAGTATATTTTTATACAGAATAAAGGTTACAAAAAAACCTTTTTTTACCCCCTATTGGCCCTTATGTGGGTGTTTTTAGTAGAATGACCTTATCACAATATGGCCTAAATTAATATTATTATAAATAGTGGCCTTGATAGTCTTCATATGGTTGAATTATCCTCAACATCTAGTCACACCCTAAAAGCATTATGACATTAATGTTACATATATTAAACTTTACTCACCTCTTCTCCGTTGTCTCACTGAACTTTCAGTCACTTGAATCAGACATTTCCATATCAAGTCAAGTTAAGTTATTTTATTGTCAAATAAACAAATAACAAAATAACAAAAAACAATTAATTGATAACAATTTGGACAATATTTGTCGTAATCAGGTAGAGGATATTTATCTTCAACGTCACTCACAAAATGGAAAGAGGTGGAACTGGAGTCCTAAATTATGTCTAACAACTTACCGATGGTAGTTGTGGACGTTGTGATGGCACAGAATGGGCAAGATGGGGCACCACTTGTGTTGGCATACCCTTTGACAAAATATACATATCAATTAAAAAAAGAGGTTGTGATTATTCCATCAGAATGAAGATGGATTCAAAATAATTCACAGTTATGAAAACATTTTCTATTTCATCAACATAAACTACACTTTACTAAAAGTTATTACAGTTCTGGTAAGATCAATGAAAAAGCATGACATAAACATAACTGCAAACAACCTAATAAATGGCTTTAAATAACTTATATTTAGCATGCAATGCAAATTTTGATGTAATATGCGCTATGGTGGCTAGCACTAGCTTACGCAAGCTAGTGATGTACATTAAGTGAAAAGTACCAAAGAAAACACAAATATGACTTACCTGGGGTGATGCAGTTTGTATTAGTGATGGGATCGGCAGTTCTTTTGACTGTACTGAATAACTAGAATCAGTTCATTAAAAGGATTCGTTCAAAATATTCTTTCAGTTCGTTCGTTCACTAAATCACTAACTCAGTGCTTATGGAGCCCAGACTGCAATATCACCTACTTCCTGAACGCAGCCAAACAATCCGTTACTAACTTAAAGGATTCAGACCTGAGGTTAACATTCAATGCACTTCAGGGACAATGCAAAAAAAAAAAAAAAGGACGCCCGGTGCGTTCACGGACAAGGAGCAGTACACAGACATTCGTGAGAAATTCAGCAAATAGAGAGGATCTTGAGGTGTGTTCACAGCTGAACATGAATCCTCGTTCACTGAAGGAATCCGTGTCTCGCGAATCCCCGGATGTGAATCCTCGTTCATTGAACGAATCTGTGTGTCGCGAATAACGGGATGTGAATCCTCGTTCACTGAACGAATCTGTGTCTCGCGCATCGGTAGCAGCCTAATGTGACAAACTCTCGTTGTGTATATACGTTTACAAACAAACGCAAATGCAAATGTAGTAGAGATTCTGTTACTTTTAAAAACACTGTGTGTGCGTTTCCAGCCTGTCCAATAAACAAATAAAGTGTGACTAAATGCTTGGTTGTTAAATGTTTTTTTGCACTAAAATAAAAATTTAATAAAACAAAATAATAATAATACTAAAATGTAACATAAACTTAAATGCAATCAACAATAAATTAAAAAGGACTTGTCTTATTGTGTTATTCAGAGCTCCAGCAGCTTGTTTATTTCAGATGCAAATTGATATATATAGCTATATAAACCCTTTATTTGAGGTTTGAAAACTGCTATTCAGAGCTCCAGCAGAATCTTAGAAAACGTCATTCTCTCAGTCTTAGAACATCAGTTTGAGACAATATTTCATGTTAAACATAACTTTTGAAAACAGTTTCGAATAAGTGTTTCTCTTGTTTATTTCAATGCAATTTGATAGATATAGCTATATAAACCCTTTATTTGATGTTTGAAAACTGTTATTCAGAGCTCCAGCAGAATCTTAGAAAACGTCATTCTCTCAGTCTGAGAACATCAGTTTGAGACAATATTTCAGGTTAAACATAACTTTTGAAAACAGCTTTGAATATGTTTTTCTCTTGTTTATTTCAGATGCAAATTGATATATATAGCTATATAAACCCTTTATTTGATGTTTGAAAACTGTTATTCAGAGCTCCAGCAGCATCTTAGCCCGCGTTCACTACTTCCAAGACTGTGAAAACATTCTGAGACTCGCTCGGACTAGACAACGCAATGCTGTATCTACAAGACCGTTCTGGTGGACCTGTCAATCAAATTCAAAGGAGAAGACATGGTGGTGTTTGGTTTGTGCACCAGGTAGGGTGCTTGGGGGAATTGCATTGTGGAAAAAAAAAGAGAAATGTTGATAAAAAAAAAGAACCACAAGGTGGCGGGATTGGACATCAAATACATCTCAGTCTGAATACATCACATTTAGAGAAGGTCTCACTTAAACATATCCTTTGAAAACAGCTTCGAATAAGTGTTTCTCTTGTTTATTTCAGATGCAAATTGATATATATAGCTATATAAACCCTTTATTTGATGTTTGAAAACTGCTATTCAGAGCTCCAGCAGAATCTTAGAAAACGTCATTCTCTCAGTCTGAGAACATCAGTTTGAGACAATATTTCAGGTTAACCATAACTTTTGAAAACAGCTTCGAATAAGTGTTTCTCTTGTTTATTTCAGATGGAAAATGATATATATAGCTATATAAACCCTTTATTTGATGTTTGAAAACTGCTATTCAGAGCTCCAGCAGAATCTTGGAAAACGTCATTCTCTCAGTCTGAGAACATCAAATTGAGACAATATTTCAGGTTAAACATAACTTTTGAAAACAGCTTCGAATAAGTGTTTCTCTTGTTTATTTCAGATGCAAATTGATATATATATCTATATAAACCATTTATTTGATGTTTGAAAACTGTTATTCAGAGCTCCAGCAGAATCTTAGAAAATGTCATTCTCTCAGTCTGAGAACATCAGTTTGAGACAATATTTAAGGTTAAACATAACTTTTGAAAACAGCTTTGAATAAGTGTTTCTCTTTTTTATTTCAGATGCAAATTGATATATATAGCTATATATATTTTCATTTGGCTGTGAATTTTTTCCCTGCCATTTTGAAAGCGAACTTGACACAAATTGTTTACTCAAAAGATCTTTTCCCTACTGAGAAACTTTGCGGTATTTTCATCCAACGCGCATGTATTGAACTCAAGTGAAGCGAACACACACATTTAGAAAACACAAACCCAAACCTCGATATGAACATTAGAGTGATGGGATCGACAGTTCTTTTGACTGTACTTTGGCACTTAGTGCCAACATAAAAACTAAATGTTCTGTAGCAAAGTCTATTATAGAATCCCTCCCACCGGCACGGTCGCAGCTGAGTTCAACTGAACTGAGAAAGGAATGAAGTTCAGTACGTTCACTCAAAAGATCGTTCGTTCCAACAAATCGTTCGAGAACCACACAACACTAGAACGTTAGAGCCGCATGAAACCAGGCAAAGAGCCGCATGCGGCTCGGGAGCCGCGGGTTGGCCAGGCCTGGTGTAGAAAAAACTTTTTTTTACCCCCTATTGGCCCTTATGTGGGTGTTTTTAGTAGAATGACCTTATCACAATATGGCCTAAATTAATATTATTATAAATAGTGGCCTTGATAGTCTTCATATGGTTGAATTATCCTCAACATCTAGTCACACCCTAAAAGCATTTTGACATTAATGTTACATATATTAAACTTTACTCACCTCTTCTCCGTTGTCTCACTGAACTTTCAGTCACTTGAATCAGACATTTCAATATCAAGTCAAGTTAAGTTATTTTATTGTCAAATAAACAAATAACAAAATAACAAAAAACAATTAATTGATAACAATTTGGACAATATTTGTCTTAATCAGGTAGAGGATATTTATCTTCAACGTCACTCACAAAATGGAAAGAGGTGGAACTGGAGTCCTAAATTATGTCTAACAACTTACCGATGGTAGTTGTGGACGTTGTGATGGCACAGAATGGGCAAGATGGGGCACCACTTGTGTTGACATACCCTTTGACAAAATATACATATCAATTAAAAAAAGAGGTTGTGATTATTCCATCAGAATGAAGATGGATTCAAAATAATTCACAGTTATGAAAACATTTTCTATTTCATCAACATAAACTACACTTTACTAAAAGTTATTACAGTTCTGGTAAGATCAATGAAAAAGCATGACATAAACATAACTGCAAACAACCTAATAAATGGCTTTAAATAACTTATATTTAGCATGCAATGCAAATTTTGATGTAATATGCGCTATGGTGGCTAGCACTAGCTTTCGCAAGCTAGTGTTTTACATTAAGTGAAAAGTACCAAAGAAAACACAAATATGACTTACCTGGGGTGATGCAGTTTGTATTAGTGATGGGATCGGCAGTTCTTTTGACTGTACTGAATAACTAGAATCAGTTCATTAAAAGGATTCGTTCAAAATATTCTTTCAGTTCGTTCGTTCACTAAATCACTAACTCAGTGCTTATGGAGCCCAGACTGCAATATCACCTACTTCCTGAACGCAGCCAAACAATCCGTTACTAACTTAAAGGATTCAGACCCGAGGTTAACATTCAATGCACTTCAGGGACAATGCAAAAAAAAAAAAAAGGACGCCCGGTGCGTTCACGGATAAGGAGCAGTACACAGACATTCGTGAGAAATTCAGCAAATAGAGAGGATCTTGAGGTGTGTTCACAGCTGAACATGAATCCTCGTTCACTGAAGGAATCCGTGTCTCGCGAATCCCCGGATGTGAATCCTCGTTCATTGAACGAATCTGTGTGTCGCGAATAACGGGATGTGAATCCTCGTTCACTGAACGAATCTGTGTCTCGCGCATCGGTAGCAGCCTAATGTGACAAACTCTCGTTGTGTATATACGTTTACAAACAAACGCAAATGCAAATGTAGTAGAGATTCTGTTACTTTTAAAAACACTGTGTGTGCGTTTCCAGCCTGTCCAATAAACAATTAAAGTGTGACTAAATGCTTGGTTGTTAAATGTTTTTTTGCACTAAAATAAAAATTAAATAAAACAAAAATAATAATAATACTAAAATGTAACATAAACTTAAATGCAATCAACAATAAATTAAAAAGGCCTTGTCTAAGTAAAACATTTTACTTGTTTTTAGATTTAGATTTAACATTTAGATTTAACATTTAGATATAGATTTAACATTTAAATATAGATTTAAATTTATATTTATATTTATATTTAGATTTAAGATTTAGATTTAACATTTAGATATGTATTTAACATTTACATTTAAATTTGACATTTAGATTTTATATTTCATAAATGTGAGAAATATTGTCTAAATGTCGGAAAACATAGCAAAATAATGCTTCTAAATCAGCGAATAAACAAGTAATTAATTGTACATTCATTGCCCTATAGAAGCTTGCTCACAACTCCTCGCACACCCTGCCCACGAGGGTAGCCATTCAGAGACCAGCGGCTTGAATCCTTCTGCTGTCATTGGCTGGACTTCTCCACCAATCATAGGGAGCTACCCGAGGGAAGAAGGGCGGGTCTTGCCGCATCTTCAGCAGAAAGATTCAGAGAAAATGGTGCAAAAAAAACGACGAAAGAAATACACAGCCTCAAGTAAGTTATATTTCTTAAAGTTGTGTTCATATAGTGAGGTGTTACCTAAATATTAAATTATGTTGACACATTTAAATATTACATTTAATATAGCGCAAATGGTGGCACTACCTCATTAAAATGTCTTATGCTAAAATGCTAAAACATCTATGGCTACTGTAAGGACAGTTCACTGAAAATAATATTGTAAAGAAAACATCATTTTCAGATAAGATTTCACTTTAAACCTAACTTTTTAAAACAACTTCAAATAAGTGTTTTCTTATGTTTGTTTTTATAAATTATTATTGATGTTTATAGCTAAATAAACCCTTTATTTGAAGTTTGGAAACTGTTCTGCAGGTTTACAGCAGCATGTTAGAAAACCTGATTCAGTTCATCCTCTGGTTTTATTCAAAACTTTTTTACTCCCCACATTATTTATTTATTTATTTAAATTTCCCTTTTTTTGAACAGATAGTCAGGAAGTCGTCGTGGGAGAGGGGCTTCGCTCATGGCTGCATCTACACAACCGTGCTGGTGGACCTGTCAGTCAAATTCAAAGGAGAAGACATGGTGGTGTTTGGTTCCTGCACAAGGTAGGGGGCTTGAGGGGCTTGTATTGTGGCTAAAAAATTGTGATAAAAAAAAAAGATCCAGGCTAGGCGGCATGGTCCCACACACTGCGGTCAAGTGAGCTGCGATCTAGCCGCAACCTTAAAACACTTGCGTTTTTGTGAAGGTGTTACAGTAGTGGGAGAGAAGTCATACGCGGAAGGATCTACGACACTATTACTGATATATTCTCAAAAATACTCTGATATGGTGACATTAAGGTAAGATTTGAAGAGACATTTGCGTGATGAGACCAGAGTCTCCAAACATGTGTGAGACTTTTGGAAGAAAAGCAGCCGAAATAGGAAATATTTATTTTCTGCTAATCTTTTATAATTTCCTGTTTATTTTTTTGTTTTCTTACAAAATAATTCAATTATGGTTGTTTAAATAATTTAATTACTGACTTATGGCGTTATTTTTGCTTAGAAAGCTGTTTGTGCACAACCTTTTTTATTATAAAAAATAAACCTTATTAGTTGACAAAGATCTGACTTTATTTTCATGTTCAGCAGGTTTTGAAGTATAAGTGAACAACGTTTCATGTATTTTTACTGTAGAAATATGGATTTATTGTCAATTTAGTACAGTGTATTGATGTCCCTGTTAATCATGCACAATATATTTTAATTCTTATAAAAAAAACTCAATAGTTGACAAAGATCTGACTTTATTTTCATGTTCAACAGGTTTTGAAGTATAAGTGAAATAAGTTATGTATTTTTACTGTAGAAACATTGATTTATTGTCAATTTAGTACAGTGTATTGATGTCACTGTTATTGAAGCACTATATATTTTAATCCTTATCAAAAGAAAACCTAAAATACATGATGGAACTGCTATCTTCGGTGCGCAAGGATTTAGCTGAAATTATTCAAACAGAAGTTTGCGCAATGTTGGAAAGTGAGATGGCGGTGATTCGAGCGGATATTGTTGCAGCTAGAGCGGAGCTCAAAGAATACAGGTTGACGATCGCCTCTGAACTCTCCGCCATGAAATCTACGGTGAAGGATGTGGAAGAAAGTTTGTCAACGTGGACAGATGATGTTGTTTCACTCAAGAAGGAGGTGAAGCGGCTAACGGGGGTCATGGACCAACTTCAGAATAAATGCGAGGACTTGGAGGCGAGGTCGCGGACAAACAACATAAGATCCTTATGTCGAAATACCAGAGACCCTTGAATGCAACACCGAGTCTGTGTCCGCGCTTCTGCAGCGGGCCTTTGATCTGAAAGACGCGCCGCTCCTGGACAGAGCTCACCGTCTCTCCCCGCCTGGATCTACAGAGGGACGCCGGTCAAACACGATCATAGCCTGCGTTCACTACTTCCAAGACTGTGAAAACATTCTGAGACTCGCTCGGACTAGACAACGCATCGGTGTGGACGGAGTCAGCACCTCAGTGTTTCCTGACTACCCGACAAGTGTTGCCAAAGCACGCGCAGCGTTCAATGACGTCAAGAGTCGGTTTTGGGGAGTGGACGGGGTTCGGTTCGGATTTGCTTATCCTGCCCGCTTCAGAATCACGTACAAGAAGTGTTTTCTTTTGTTTGTTATTATAAATTATTATTGATGTTTATAGCTAAATAAACCCTTTATTTGAAGTTTGGAAACTGTTCTGCAGGTTTACAGCAGCATGTTAGAAAACCTGATTCAGTTCATCCTCTGGTTTTATTCAAAACTTTTTTACTCCCCACATTATTTATTTATTTATTTAAATTTCCCTTTTTTTGAACAGATAGTCAGGAAGTCGTCGTGGGAGAGGGGCTTCGCTCATGGCTGCATCTACACAACCGTGCTGGTGGACCTGTCAGTCAAATTCAAAGGAGAAGACATGGTGGTGTTTGGTTCCTGCACAAGGTAGGGGGCTTGAGGGGATTGTATTGTGGCTAAAAAATTGTGATTAAAAAAAAAGATCCAGGCTAGGCGGCATGGTCCCCCACACTGCGGTCAAGTGAGCCGCGATCTAGCCGCAACCTTAAAACACTTGCGTTTTTGTGAAGGTGTTACAGTAGTGGGAGAGAAGTCATACGCGGAAGGATCTACGACACTATTACTGATATATTCTCAAAAATACTCTGATATGGTGACATTAAAGTAAGATTTGAAGAGACATTTGCGTGATGAGACCAGAGTCTCCAAACATGTGTGAGACTGTTGGAAGAAAAGCAGCCGAAATAGGAAATATTTATTTTCTGCTAATCTGCTATAATTTCCTGTTTATTTTTTTGTTTTCTTACAAAATAATTCAATTACGGTTGTTTAAATAATTTAATTACTGACTTATGGCGTTATTTTTGCTTAGAAAGCTGTTTGTGCACAACCCTTTTTTATTATAAAAAATAAACCTTATTAGTTGACAAAGATCTGACTTTATTTTCATGTTCAGCAGGTTTTGAAGTATAAGTGAACAAAGTTTCATGCATTTTTACTGTAGAAATATGGATTTATTGTCAATTTAGTACAGTGTATTGATGTCCCTGTTAATCATGCACAATATATTTTAATTCTTATAAAAAAAAACTCAATAGTTGACAAAGATCTGACTTTATTTCATGTTCAACAGGTTTTGAAGTATAAGTGAAATAAGTTATGTATTTTTACTGTAGAAACATTGATTTATTGTCAATTTAGTACAGTGTATTGATGTCACTGTTATTCAAGCACTATATATTTTGATCCTTATCAAAAGAAAACCTAAAATACATGATGGAACTGCTATCTTCGGTGCGCAAGGATTTAGCTGAAATTATTCAAACAGAAGTTTGCGCAATGTTGGAAAGTGAGATGGCGGTGATTCGAGCGGATATTGTTGCAGCTAGAGCGGAGCTCAAAGAATACAGGTTGACGATCGCCTCTGAACTCTCCGCCATGAAATCTACGGTGAAGAATGTGAAAGTAAGTTTGTCAACGTGTACAGATGATGTTGTTTCACTCAAGAAGGAGGTGAAGCAGCTCACGGGGGTCATGGACCAACTTCAGAATAAATGCGAGGACTTGGAGGCGAGGTCGCGGACAAACAACATAAGATCCTTATGTCGAAATACCGGAAACCCTTGAATGCAACACCGAGTCTGTGTCCGCGCTTCTGCAGCGGGCCTTTGATCTGAAAGACGCGCCGCTCCTGGACAGAGCTCACCGTCTCTCCCCGCCTGGATCTACAGAGGGACGCCGGTCAAACACGATCATAGCCCGCGTTCACTACTTCCAAGACTGTGAAAACATTCTGAGACTCGCTCAGACTAGACAACGCATCAGTGTGGACGGAGTCAGCACCTCAGTGTTTCCTGACTACCCGACAAGTGTTGCCAAAGCACGCGCAGCGTTCAATGACGTAAAGAGTCGGTTTTGGGGAGTGGACGGGGTTCGGTTCGGATTTGCTTATCCTGCCCGCTTCAGAATCACGTACAAGAAGTGTTTTCTTTTGTTTGTTATTATAAATTATTATTGATGTTTATAGCTAAATAAACCCTTTATTTGAAGTTTGGAAACTGTTCTGCAGGTTTACAGCAGCATGTTAGAAAACCTGATTCAGTTCATCCTCTGGTTTTATTCAAAACTTTTTTACTCCCCACATTATTTATTTATTTATTTAAATTTCCCTTTTTTTGAACAGATAGTCAGGAAGTCGTCGTGGGAGAGGGGCTTCGCTCATGGCTGCATCTACACAACCGTGCTGGTGGACCTGTCAGTCAAATTCAAAGGAGAAGACATGGTGGTGTTTGGTTCCTGCACAAGGTAGGGGGCTTGAGGGGATTGTATTGTGGCTAAAAAATTGTGATTAAAAAAAAAGATCCAGGCTAGGCGGCATGGTCCCCCACACTGCGGTCAAGTGAGCCGCGATCTAGCCGCAACCTTAAAACACTTGCGTTTTTGTGAAGGTGTTACAGTAGTGGGAGAGAAGTCATACGCGGAAGGATCTACGACACTATTACTGATATATTCTCAAAAATACTCTGATATGGTGACATTAAAGTAAGATTTGAAGAGAAATTTGCGTGATGAGACCAGAGTCTCCAAACATGTGTGAGACTGTTGGAAGAAAAGCAGCCGAAATAGGAAATATTTATTTTCTGCTAATCTGCTATAATTTCCTGTTTATTTTTTTGTTTTCTTACAAAATAATTCAATTACGGTTGTTTAAATAATTTAATTACTGACTTATGGCGTTATTTTTGCTTAGAAAGCTGTTTGTGCACAACCCTTTTTTATTATAAAAAATAAACCTTATTAGTTGACAAAGATCTGACTTTATTTTCATGTTCAGCAGGTTTTGAAGTATAAGTGAACAAAGTTTCATGCATTTTTACTGTAGAAATATGGATTTATTGTCAATTTAGTACAGTGTATTGATGTCCCTGTTAATCATGCACAATATATTTTAATTCTTATAAAAAAAACTCAATAGTTGACAAAGATCTGACTTTATTTCATGTTCAACAGGTTTTGAAGTATAAGTGAAATAAGTTATGTATTTTTACTGTAGAAACATTGATTTATTGTCAATTTAGTACAGTGTATTGATGTCACTGTTATTCAAGCACTATATATTTTGATCCTTATCAAAAGAAAACCTAAAATACATGATGGAACTGCTATCTTCGGTGCGCAAGGATTTAGCTGAAATTATTCAAACAGAAGTTTGCGCAATGTTGGAAAGTGAGATGGCGGTGATTCGAGCGGATATTGTTGCAGCTAGAGCGGAGCTCAAAGAATACAGGTTGACGATCGCCTCTGAACTCTCCGCCATGAAATCTACGGTGAAGAATGTGAAAGTAAGTTTGTCAACGTGTACAGATGATGTTGTTTCACTCAAGAAGGAGGTGAAGCGGCTCACGGGGGTCATGGACCAACTTCAGAATAAATGCGAGGACTTGGAGGCGAGGTCGCGGACAAACAACATAAGATCCTTATGTCGAAATACCGGAGACCCTTGAATGCAACACCGAGTCTGTGTCCGCGCTTCTGCAGCGGGCCTTTGATCTGAAAGACGCGCCGCTCCTGGACAGAGCTCACCGTCTCTCCCCGCCTGGATCTACAGAGGGACGCCGGTCAAACACGATCATAGCCCGCGTTCACTACTTCCAAGACTGTGAAAACATTCTGAGACTCGCTCAGACTAGACAACGCATCAGTGTGGACGGAGTCAGCACCTCAGTGTTTCCTGACTACCCGACAAGTGTTGCCAAAGCACGCGCAGCGTTCAATGACGTAAAGAGTCGGTTTTGGGGAGTGGACGGGGTTTGGTTCGGATTTGCTTATCCTGCCCGCTTCAGAATCACGTACAAGAAGTGTTTTCTTTTGTTTGTTATTATAAATTATCATTGATGTTTATAGCTAAATAAACCCTTTATTTGAAGTTTGGAAACTGTTCTGCAGGTTTACAGCAGCATGTTAGAAAACCTGATTCAGTTCATCCTCTGGTTTTATTCAAAACTTTTTTACTCCCCACATTATTTATTTATTTATTTAAATTTCCCTTTTTTTGAACAGATAGTCAGGAAGTCGTCGTGGGAGAGGGGCTTCGCTCATGGCTGCATCTACACAACCGTGCTGGTGGACCTGTCAGTCAAATTCAGAGAAGACATGGTGGTGTTTGGTTCCTGCACAAGGTAGGGGGCTTGAGGGGATTGTATTGTGGCTAAAAAATTGTGATTAAAAAAAAAGATCCAGGCTAGGCGGCATGGTCCCCCACACTGCGGTCAAGTGAGCCGCGATCTAGCCGCAACCTTAAAACACTTGCGTTTTTGTGAAGGTGTTACAGTAGTGGGAGAGAAGTCATATGCAGAAGGTTCTATGACACTATTACTGATATATTCTCAAAAATACTCTGATATGGTGACATTAAAGTAAGATTTGAAGAGACATTTGCGTGATGAGACCAGAGTCTCCAAACATGTGTGAGACTGTTGGAAGAAAAGCAGCCAAAATAGGAAATATTTATTTTCTGCTAATCTGTTATAATTTCCTGTTTATTTTTTTGTTTTCTTGCAAAATAATTCAATTACGGTTGTTTAAATAATTTAATTACTGACTTACGACGTTATTTTTGCTTAGAAAGCTGTTTGTGCACAACGTATTTTATTATAAAAAATAAACCTTAATAGTTGACAAAGATCTGACTTTATTTTCATGTTCAGCAGGTTTTGAAGTATAAGTGAACAAAGTTTTATGTATTTTTACTGTAGAAATATGGATTTATTGTCAATTTAGTACAGTGTATAGATGTCCCTGTTTATTAGGGTTAGGCGTTAGGGTTGAAGGGGGGTGACAGGGAGGGTCCCTGTCGAGGGCACGGGCCAGTGCAAACCCGTTGATGAACCCTCCCTACCTGTAAAAGAAATTCAAAAGGGATTAAAGTTTAGGAGTTAGGTTAAGGGTAAGGGTAAGTGCTTAAACAATCAAAAACAAAACTCAATAAAATATATAAAAGATCAAGATAACACAGGAGTTACAGAAAATCAAGGAAAGGCCTGCACAAATTAAAATGTTTTAGATCGTTCCAAAGCTTAGGAGCAACTGCCTGGAAGGGTTTCTCTCCTCTGGTCCTGAACCGTGTGCGAGGAACCACAAGTAGATTCTGATCCACAGACCTCAGAGCACGAGCTGGGGTGTTAGGCTGGATCAGATCACTGATGGAAGTCAGTGATCAGTCAGAGCCTGACTAGAATAACAAGGATCGGAGAAATGTAATACAATACAAATAAATAAATAAATGCACTGATCATGCGTTCAGAGATAAGCTCTCCATGTTTCCTTCATCCACTGTTTTATAGTGTTTCCCATCTTGTTTACCTCTTTATGCTGGAATTAAATAATGAATTAAATATACAGAATAAAGTATATTTTTATACAGAATAAAGGTTACAAAAAAACCTTTTTTTACCCCCTATTGGCCCTTATGTGGGTGTTTTTAGTAGAATGACCTTATCACAATATGGCCTAAATTAATATTATTATAAATAGTGGCCTTGATAGTCTTCATATGGTTGAATTATCCTCAACATCTAGTCACACCCTAAAAGCATTATGACATTAATGTTACATATATTAAACTTTACTCACCTCTTCTCCGTTGTCTCACTGAACTTTCAGTCACTTGAATCAGACATTTCCATATCAAGTCAAGTTAAGTTATTTTATTGTCAAATAAACAAATAACAAAATAACAAAAAACAATTAATTGATAACAATTTGGACAATATTTGTCGTAATCAGGTAGAGGATATTTATCTTCAACGTCACTCACAAAATGGAAAGAGGTGGAACTGGAGTCCTAAATTATGTCTAACAACTTACCGATGGTAGTTGTGGACGTTGTGATGGCACAGAATGGGCAAGATGGGGCACCACTTGTGTTGGCATACCCTTTGACAAAATATACATATCAATTAAAAAAAGAGGTTGTGATTATTCCATCAGAATGAAGATGGATTCAAAATAATTCACAGTTATGAAAACATTTTCTATTTCATCAACATAAACTACACTTTACTAAAAGTTATTACAGTTCTGGTAAGATCAATGAAAAAGCATGACATAAACATAACTGCAAACAACCTAATAAATGGCTTTAAATAACTTATATTTAGCATGCAATGCAAATTTTGATGTAATATGCGCTATGGTGGCTAGCACTAGCTTACGCAAGCTAGTGATGTACATTAAGTGAAAAGTACCAAAGAAAACACAAATATGACTTACCTGGGGTGATGCAGTTTGTATTAGTGATGGGATCGGCAGTTCTTTTGACTGTACTGAATAACTAGAATCAGTTCATTAAAAGGATTCGTTCAAAATATTCTTTCAGTTCGTTCGTTCACTAAATCACTAACTCAGTGCTTATGGAGCCCAGACTGCAATATCACCTACTTCCTGAACGCAGCCAAACAATCCGTTACTAACTTAAAGGATTCAGACCTGAGGTTAACATTCAATGCACTTCAGGGACAATGCAAAAAAAAAAAAAAGGACGCCCGGTGCGTTCACGGACAAGGAGCAGTACACAGACATTCGTGAGAAATTCAGCAAATAGAGAGGATCTTGAGGTGTGTTCACAGCTGAACATGAATCCTCGTTCACTGAAGGAATCCGTGTCTCGCGAATCCCCGGATGTGAATCCTCGTTCATTGAACGAATCTGTGTGTCGCGAATAACGGGATGTGAATCCTCGTTCACTGAACGAATCTGTGTCTCGCGCATCGGTAGCAGCCTAATGTGACAAACTCTCGTTGTGTATATACGTTTACAAACAAACGCAAATGCAAATGTAGTAGAGATTCTGTTACTTTTAAAAACACTGTGTGTGCGTTTCCAGCCTGTCCAATAAACAAATAAAGTGTGACTAAATGCTTGGTTGTTAAATGTTTTTTTGCACTAAAATAAAAATTTAATAAAACAAAAATAATAATAATACTAAAATGTAACATAAACTTAAATGCAATCAACAATAAATTAAAAAGGACTTGTCTTATTGTGTTATTCAGAGCTCCAGCAGCTTGTTTATTTCAGATGCAAATTGATATATATAGCTATATAAACCCTTTATTTGAGGTTTGAAAACTGCTATTCAGAGCTCCAGCAGAATCTTAGAAAACGTCATTCTCTCAGTCTTAGAACATCAGTTTGAGACAATATTTCATGTTAAACATAACTTTTGAAAACAGTTTCGAATAAGTGTTTCTCTTGTTTATTTCAATGCAATTTGATAGATATAGCTATATAAACCCTTTATTTGATGTTTGAAAACTGTTATTCAGAGCTCCAGCAGAATCTTAGAAAACGTCATTCTCTCAGTCTGAGAACATCAGTTTGAGACAATATTTCAGGTTAAACATAACTTTTGAAAACAGCTTTGAATATGTTTTTCTCTTGTTTATTTCAGATGCAAATTGATATATATAGCTATATAAACCCTTTATTTGATGTTTGAAAACTGTTATTCAGAGCTCCAGCAGCATCTTAGCCCGCGTTCACTACTTCCAAGACTGTGAAAACATTCTGAGACTCGCTCGGACTAGACAACGCAATGCTGTATCTACAAGACCGTTCTGGTGGACCTGTCAATCAAATTCAAAGGAGAAGACATGGTGGTGTTTGGTTTGTGCACCAGGTAGGGTGCTTGGGGGAATTGCATTGTGGAAAAAAAAAGAGAAATGTTGATAAAAAAAAAGAACCACAAGGTGGCGGGATTGGACATCAAATACATCTCAGTCTGAATACATCACATTTAGAGAAGGTCTCACTTAAACATATCCTTTGAAAACAGCTTCGAATAAGTGTTTCTCTTGTTTATTTCAGATGCAAATTGATATATATAGCTATATAAACCCTTTATTTGATGTTTGAAAACTGCTATTCAGAGCTCCAGCAGAATCTTAGAAAACGTCATTCTCTCAGTCTGAGAACATCAGTTTGAGACAATATTTCAGGTTAACCATAACTTTTGAAAACAGCTTCGAATAAGTGTTTCTCTTGTTTATTTCAGATGGAAAATGATATATATAGCTATATAAACCCTTTATTTGATGTTTGAAAACTGCTATTCAGAGCTCCAGCAGAATCTTGGAAAACGTCATTCTCTCAGTCTGAGAACATCAGTTTGAGACAATATTTCAGGTTAAACATAACTTTTGAAAACAGCTTCGAATAAGTGTTTCTCTTGTTTATTTCAGATGCAAATTGATATATATAGCTATATAAACCCTTTATTTGATGTTTAAAAACTGCTATTCAGAGCTCCAGCAGAATCTTGGAAAACGTCATTCTCTCAGTCTGAGAACATCAGTTTGAGACAATATTTCAGGTTAAACATAACTTTTGAAAACAGCTTCGAATAAGTGTTTCTCTTGTTTATTTCAGATGCAAATTGATATATATAGCTATATCAACCCTTTATTTGATGTTTGAAAACGGTTATTCAGAGCTCCAGCAGAATCTTGGAAAACGTCATTCTCTCAGTCTGAGAACATCAGTTTGAGACAATATTTCAGGTTAAACATAACTTTTGAAAACAGCTTCGAATAAATGTTTCTCTTGTTTATTTCAGATGCAAATTGTTATATATAGCTATATAAACCCTTTATTTGATGTTTGAAAACTGCTATTCAGAGCTCCAGCAGAATCTTAGAAAACGTCATTCTCTCAGTCTGAGAACATCAGTTTGAGACAATAGTTCAGGTTAAACATAACTTTTGAAAACAGCTTCGAATAAGTGTTTCTCTTGTTTATTTCAGATGCAAATTGATATATATAGCTATATAAACCCTTTATTTGATGTTTGAAAACTGTTATTCAGAGCTCCAGCAGAATCTTGGAAAACGTCATTCTCTCAGTCTGAGAACATCAGTTTGAGACAGTATTTCATGTTAAACATAACTTTTGAAAACAGCTTCGAATAAGTGTTTCTCTTGTTTATTTCAGATGCAAATTGATATATATAGCTATATAAACCCTTTATTTGATGTTTGAAAACTGCTATTCAGAGCTTCAGCAGAATCTTGGAAAACGTCATTCTCTCAGCCTGTTAAGATCAGTTTGAGACAATATTTCAGGTTAAACATAACTTTTGAAAACAGCTTCGAATAAATGTTTCTCTTGTTTATTTCAGATGCAAATTGTTATATATAGCTATATAAACCCTTTATTTGATGTTTGAAAACTGCTATTCAGAGCTCCAGCAGAATCTTAGAAAACGTCATTCTCTCGGTCTGAGAACATCAGTTTGAGACAATATTTCAGGTTAAACATAACTTTTGAAAACAGCTTCGAATAAGTGTTTCTCTTGTTTATTTCGGATGCAAATTGATATATATAGCTATATAAACCCTTTATTTGATGTTTGAAAACTGCTATTCAGAGCTCCAGCAGAATCTTAGAAAACGTCATTCTCTCGGTCTGAGAACATCAGTTTGAGACAATATTTCAGGTTAAACATAACTTTTGAAACCAGCTTCGAATAAGTGTTTCTCTTGTTTATTTCAGATGCAAATTGATATATATAGCTATATAAACCCTTTATTTGATGTTTGAAAACTGCTATTCAGAACTCCAGCAGAATCTTAGAAAACGTCATTCTCTCGGTCTGAGAACATCAGTTTGAGACAATATTTCAGGTTAAACATAACTTTTGAAAACAGCTTTGAATAAGTTTTTCTTTTGTTTATTTCAGATGCAAATTGATATATATAGCTATATAAACCCTTTATTTGATGTTTGAAAACTGTTATTCAGAGCTCCAGCAGCATCTTAGCCCGCGTTCACTACTTCCAAGACTGTGAAAACATTCTGAGACTCGCTCGGACTAGACAACGCAATGCTGTATCTACAAGACCGTTCTGGTGGACCTGTCAATCAAATTCAAAGGAGAAGACATGGTGGTGTTTGGTTTGTGCACCAGGTAGGGTGCTTGGGGGAATTGCATTGTGGAAAAAAAAAGAGAAATGTTGATAAAAAAAAAGAACCACAAGGTGGCGGGATTGGACATCAAATACATCTCAGTCTGAATACATCACATTTAGAGAAGGTCTCACTTAAACATATCCTTTGAAAACAGCTTCGAATAAGTGTTTCTCTTGTTTATTTCAGATGCAAATTGATATATATAGCTATATAAACCCTTTATTTGATGTTTGAAAACTGCTATTCAGAGCTCCAGCAGAATCTTAGAAAACGTCATTCTCTCAGTCTGAGAACATCAGTTTGAGACAATATTTCAGGTTAACCATAACTTTTGAAAACAGCTTCGAATAAGTGTTTCTCTTGTTTATTTCAGATGGAAAATGATATATATAGCTATATAAACCCTTTATTTGATGTTTGAAAACTGCTATTCAGAGCTCCAGCAGAATCTTGGAAAACGTCATTCTCTCAGTCTGAGAACATCAGTTTGAGACAATATTTCAGGTTAAACATAACTTTTGAAAACAGCTTCGAATAAGTGTTTCTCTTGTTTATTTCAGATGCAAATTGATATATATAGCTATATAAACCCTTTATTTGATGTTTAAAAACTGCTATTCAGAGCTCCAGCAGAATCTTGGAAAACGTCATTCTCTCAGTCTGAGAACATCAGTTTGAGACAATATTTCAGGTTAAACATAACTTTTGAAAACAGCTTCGAATAAGTGTTTCTCTTGTTTATTTCAGATGCAAATTGATATATATAGCTATATCAACCCTTTATTTGATGTTTGAAAACGGTTATTCAGAGCTCCAGCAGAATCTTGGAAAACGTCATTCTCTCAGTCTGAGAAGATCAGTTTGAGACAATATTTCAGGTTAAACATAACTTTTGAAAACAGCTTCGAATAAATGTTTCTCTTGTTTATTTCAGATGCAAATTGTTATATATAGCTATATAAACCCTTTATTTGATGTTTGAAAACTGCTATTCAGAGCTCCAGCAGAATCTTAGAAAACGTCATTCTCTCAGTCTGAGAACATCAGTTTGAGACAATAGTTCAGGTTAAACATAACTTTTGAAAACAGCTTCGAATAAGTGTTTCTCTTGTTTATTTCAGATGCAAATTGATATATATAGCTATATAAACCCTTTATTTGATGTTTGAAAACTGTTATTCAGAGCTCCAGCAGAATCTTGGAAAACGTCATTCTCTCAGTCTGAGAACATCAGTTTGAGACAGTATTTCATGTTAAACATAACTTTTGAAAACAGCTTCGAATAAGTGTTTCTCTTGTTTATTTCAGATGCAAATTGATATATATAGCTATATAAACCCTTTATTTGATGTTTTAAAACTGTTATTCAGAGCTCCAGCAGAATCTTGGAAAACGTCATTCTCTCAGTCTGAGAAGATCAGTTTGAGACAATATTTCAGGTTAAACATAACTTTTGAAAACAGCTTCGAATAAATGTTTCTCTTGTTTATTTCAGATGCAAATTGATATATATAGCTATATAAACCCTTTATTTGATGTTTGAAAACTGCTATTCAGAGCTTCAGCAGAATCTTGGAAAACGTCATTCTCTCAGCCTGTTAAGATCAGTTTGAGACAATATTTCAGGTTAAACATAACTTTTGAAAACAGCTTCGAATAAATGTTTCTCTTGTTTATTTCAGATGCAAATTGTTATATATAGCTATATAAACCCTTTATTTGATGTTTGAAAACTGCTATTCAGAGCTCCAGCAGAATCTTAGAAAACGTCATTCTCTCGGTCTGAGAACATCAGTTTGAGACAATATTTCAGGTTAAACATAACTTTTGAAAACAGCTTCGAATAAGTGTTTCTCTTGTTTATTTCGGATGCAAATTGATATATATAGCTATATAAACCCTTTATTTGATGTTTGAAAACTGCTATTCAGAACTCCAGCAGAATCTTAGAAAACGTCATTCTCTCGGTCTGAGAACATCAGTTTGAGACAATATTTCAGGTTAAACATAACTTTTGAAAACAGCTTTGAATAAGTTTTTCTTTTGTTTATTTCAGATGCAAATTGATATATATAGCTATATAAACCCTTTATTTGATGTTTGAAAACTGCTATTCAGAGCTCCAGCAGAATCTTAGAAAACGTCATTCTCTCAGTCTGAGAACATCAGTTTGAGACAATATTTCAGGTTAAACATAACTTTTGAAAACAGCTTCGAATAAGTGTTTCTCTTGTTTATTTCAGATGCAAATTGATATATATAGCTATATAAACCCTTTATTTGATGTTTGAAAACTGCTATTCAGAGCTCCAGCAGAATCTTAGAAAACGTCATTCTCTCAGTCTGAGAACATCAGTTTGAGACAATATTTCAGGTTAAACATAATTTTTGAAAATAGCTTCGAATAAGTGTTTCTCTTGTTTATTTCAGATGCAAATTGATATATATAGCTATATAAACCCTTTATTTGATGTTTGAAAACTGCTATTCAGAGCTTCAGCAGAATCTTGGAAAACATCTTTCTCTCAGCCTGTGAAGATCAGTTTGAGACAATATTTCAGGTTAAACATAACTTTTGAAAACAGCTTCAAATAAGTGTTTCTCTTGTTTATTTCAGATGCAAATTGATATATATAGCTATATAAACCCTTTATTTGATGTTTGAAAACTGTTATTCAGAGCTCCAGCAGAATCTTGGAAAACGTCATTCTCTCAGTCTGAGAACATCAGTTTGAGACAGTATTTCATGTTAAACATAACTTTTGAAAACAGCTTCGAATAAGTGTTTCTCTTGTTTATTTCAGATGCAAATTGATATATATAGCTATATAAACCCTTTATTTGATGTTTTAAAACTGTTATTCAGAGCTCCAGCAGAATCTTGGAAAACGTCATTCTCTCAGTCTGAGAAGATCAGTTTGAGACAATATTTCAGGTTAAACATAACTTTTGAAAACAGCTTCGAATAAATGTTTCTCTTGTTTATTTCAGATGCAAATTTTTATATATAGCTATATAAACCCTTTATTTGATGTTTGAAAACTGCTATTCAGAGCTCCAGCAGAATCTTAGAAAACGTCATTCTCTCGGTCTGAGAACATCAGTTTGAGACAATATTTCAGGTTAAACATAACTTTTGAAAACAGATTCGAATAAGTGTTTCTCTTGTTTATTTCGGATGCAAATTGATATATATAGCTATATAAACCCTTTATTTGATGTTTGAAAACTGCTATTCAGAACTCCAGCAGAATCTTAGAAAACGTCATTCTCTCGGTCTGAGAACATCAGTTTGAGACAATATTTCAGGTTAAACATAACTTTTGAAAACAGCTTTGAATAAGTTTTTCTTTTGTTTATTTCAGATGCAAATTGATATATATAGCTATATAAACCCTTTATTTGATGTTTGAAAACTGCTATTCAGAGCTCCAGCAGAATCTTAGAAAACGTCATTCTCTCAGTCTGAGAACATCAGTTTGAGACAATATTTCAGGTTAAACATAACTTTTGAAAACAGCTTTGAATAAGTGTTTCTCTTTTTTATTTCAGATGCAAATTGATATATATAGCTATATATATTTTCATTTGGCTGTGAATTTTTTCCCTGCCATTTTGAAAGCGAACTTGACACAAATTGTTTACTCAAAAGATCTTTTCCCTACTGAGAAACTTTGCGGTATTTTCATCCAACGCGCATGTATTGAACTCAAGTGAAGCGAACACACACATTTAGAAAACACAAACCCAAACCTCGATATGAACATTAGAGTGATGGGATCGACAGTTCTTTTGACTGTACTTTGGCACTTAGTGCCAACATAAAAACTAAATGTTCTGTAGCAAAGTCTATTATAGAATCCCTCCCACCGGCACGGTCGCAGCTGAGTTCAACTGAACTGAGAAAGGAATGAAGTTCAGTACGTTCACTCAAAAGATCGTTCGTTCCAACAAATCGTTCGAGAACCACACAACACTAGAACGTTAGAGCCGCATGAAACCAGGCAAAGAGCCGCATGCGGCTCGGGAGCCGCGGGTTGGCCAGGCCTGGTGTAGAAAAAACTTTTTTTTACCCCCTATTGGCCCTTATGTGGGTGTTTTTAGTAGAATGACCTTATCACAATATGGCCTAAATTAATATTATTATAAATAGTGGCCTTGATAGTCTTCATATGGTTGAATTATCCTCAACATCTAGTCACACCCTAAAAGCATTATGACATTAATGTTACATATATTAAACTTTACTCACCTCTTCTCCGTTGTCTCACTGAACTTTCAGTCACTTGAATCAGACATTTCAATATCAAGTCAAGTTAAGTTATTTTATTGTCAAATAAACAAATAACAAAATAACAAAAAACAATTAATTGATAACAATTTGGACAATATTTGTCTTAATCAGGTAGAGGATATTTATCTTCAACGTCACTCACAAAATGGAAAGAGGTGGAACTGGAGTCCTAAATTATGTCTAACAACTTACCGATGGTAGTTGTGGACGTTGTGATGGCACAGAATGGGCAAGATGGGGCACCACTTGTGTTGACATACCCTTTGACAAAATATACATATCAATTAAAAAAAGAGGTTGTGATTATTCCATCAGAATGAAGATGGATTCAAAATAATTCACAGTTATGAAAACATTTTCTATTTCATCAACATAAACTACACTTTACTAAAAGTTATTACAGTTCTGGTAAGATCAATGAAAAAGCATGACATAAACATAACTGCAAACAACCTAATAAATGGCTTTAAATAACTTATATTTAGCATGCAATGCAAATTTTGATGTAATATGCGCTATGGTGGCTAGCACTAGCTTTCGCAAGCTAGTGTTTTACATTAAGTGAAAAGTACCAAAGAAAACACAAATATGACTTACCTGGGGTGATGCAGTTTGTATTAGTGATGGGATCGGCAGTTCTTTTGACTGTACTGAATAACTAGAATCAGTTCATTAAAAGGATTCGTTCAAAATATTCTTTCAGTTCGTTCGTTCACTAAATCACTAACTCAGTGCTTATGGAGCCCAGACTGCAATATCACCTACTTCCTGAACGCAGCCAAACAATCCGTTACTAACTTAAAGGATTCAGACCCGAGGTTAACATTCAATGCACTTCAGGGACAATGCAAAAAAAAAAAAAAGGACGCCCGGTGCGTTCACGGATAAGGAGCAGTACACAGACATTCGTGAGAAATTCAGCAAATAGAGAGGATCTTGAGGTGTGTTCACAGCTGAACATGAATCCTCGTTCACTGAAGGAATCCGTGTCTCGCGAATCCCCGGATGTGAATCCTCGTTCATTGAACGAATCTGTGTGTCGCGAATAACGGGATGTGAATCCTCGTTCACTGAACGAATCTGTGTCTCGCGCATCGGTAGCAGCCTAATGTGACAAACTCTCGTTGTGTATATACGTTTACAAACAAACGCAAATGCAAATGTAGTAGAGATTCTGTTACTTTTAAAAACACTGTGTGTGCGTTTCCAGCCTGTCCAATAAACAATTAAAGTGTGACTAAATGCTTGGTTGTTAAATGTTTTTTTGCACTAAAATAAAAATTAAATAAAACAAAAATAATAATAATACTAAAATGTAACATAAACTTAAATGCAATCAACAATAAATTAAAAAGGCCTTGTCTAAGTAAAACATTTTACTTGTTTTTAGATTTAGATTTAACATTTAGATTTAACATTTAGATATAGATTTAACATTTAAATATAGATTTAAATTTATATTTATATTTATATTTAGATTTAAGATTTAGATTTAACATTTAGATATGTATTTAACATTTACATTTAAATTTGACATTTAGATTTTATATTTCATAAATGTGAGAAATATTGTCTAAATGTCGGAAAACATAGCAAAATAATGCTTCTAAATCAGCGAATAAACAAGTAATTAATTGTACATTCATTGCCCTATAGAAGCTTGCTCACAACTCCTCGCACACCCTGCCCACGAGGGTAGCCATTCAGAGACCAGCGGCTTGAATCCTTCTGCTGTCATTGGCTGGACTTCTCCACCAATCATAGGGAGCTACCCGAGGGAAGAAGGGCGGGTCTTGCCGCATCTTCAGCAGAAAGATTCAGAGAAAATGGTGCAAAAAAAACGACGAAAGAAATACACAGCCTCAAGTAAGTTATATTTCTTAAAGTTGTGTTCATATAGTGAGGTGTTACCTAAATATTAAATTATGTTGACACATTTAAATATTACATTTAATATAGCGCAAATGGTGGCACTACCTCATTAAAATGTCTTATGCTAAAATGCTAAAACATCTATGGCTACTGTAAGGACAGTTCACTGAAAATAATATTGTAAAGAAAACATCATTTTCAGATAAGATTTCACTTTAAACCTAACTTTTTAAAACAACTTCAAATAAGTGTTTTCTTATGTTTGTTTTTATAAATTATTATTGATGTTTATAGCTAAATAAACCCTTTATTTGAAGTTTGGAAACTGTTCTGCAGGTTTACAGCAGCATGTTAGAAAACCTGATTCAGTTCATCCTCTGGTTTTATTCAAAACTTTTTTACTCCCCACATTATTTATTTATTTATTTAAATTTCCCTTTTTTTGAACAGATAGTCAGGAAGTCGTCGTGGGAGAGGGGCTTCGCTCATGGCTGCATCTACACAACCGTGCTGGTGGACCTGTCAGTCAAATTCAAAGGAGAAGACATGGTGGTGTTTGGTTCCTGCACAAGGTAGGGGGCTTGAGGGGCTTGTATTGTGGCTAAAAAATTGTGATAAAAAAAAAAGATCCAGGCTAGGCGGCATGGTCCCACACACTGCGGTCAAGTGAGCTGCGATCTAGCCGCAACCTTAAAACACTTGCGTTTTTGTGAAGGTGTTACAGTAGTGGGAGAGAAGTCATACGCGGAAGGATCTACGACACTATTACTGATATATTCTCAAAAATACTCTGATATGGTGACATTAAGGTAAGATTTGAAGAGACATTTGCGTGATGAGACCAGAGTCTCCAAACATGTGTGAGACTTTTGGAAGAAAAGCAGCCGAAATAGGAAATATTTATTTTCTGCTAATCTGTTATAATTTCCTGTTTATTTTTTTGTTTTCTTACAAAATAATTCAATTATGGTTGTTTAAATAATTTAATTACTGACTTATGGCGTTATTTTTGCTTAGAAAGCTGTTTGTGCACAACCTTTTTTATTATAAAAAATAAACCTTATTAGTTGACAAAGATCTGACTTTATTTTCATGTTCAGCAGGTTTTGAAGAATAAGTGAACAACGTTTCATGTATTTTTACTGTAGAAATATGGATTTATTGTCAATTTAGTACAGTGTATTGATGTCCCTGTTAATCATGCACAATATATTTTAATTCTTATAAAAAAAACTCAATAGTTGACAAAGATCTGACTTTATTTTCATGTTCAACAGGTTTTGAAGTATAAGTGAAATAAGTTATGTATTTTTACTGTAGAAACATTGATTTATTGTCAATTTAGTACAGTGTATTGATGTCACTGTTATTGAAGCACTATATATTTTAATCCTTATCAAAAGAAAACCTAAAATACATGATGGAACTGCTATCTTCGGTGCGCAAGGATTTAGCTGAAATTATTCAAACAGAAGTTTGCGCAATGTTGGAAAGTGAGATGGCGGTGATTCGAGCGGATATTGTTGCAGCTAGAGCGGAGCTCAAAGAATACAGGTTGACGATCGCCTCTGAACTCTCCGCCATGAAATCTACGGTGAAGGATGTGGAAGAAAGTTTGTCAACGTGGACAGATGATGTTGTTTCACTCAAGAAGGAGGTGAAGCGGCTAACGGGGGTCATGGACCAACTTCAGAATAAATGCGAGGACTTGGAGGCGAGGTCGCGGACAAACAACATAAGATCCTTATGTCGAAATACCGGAGACCCTTGAATGCAACACCGAGTCTGTGTCCGCGCTTCTGCAGCGGGCCTTTGATCTGAAAGACGCGCCGCTCCTGGACAGAGCTCACCGTCTCTCCCCGCCTGGATCTACAGAGGGACGCCGGTCAAACACGATCATAGCCTGCGTTCACTACTTCCAAGACTGTGAAAACATTCTGAGACTCGCTCGGACTAGACAACGCATCGGTGTGGACGGAGTCAGCACCTCAGTGTTTCCTGACTACCCGACAAGTGTTGCCAAAGCACGCGCAGCGTTCAATGACGTCAAGAGTCGGTTTTGGGGAGTGGACGGGGTTCGGTTCGGATTTGCTTATCCTGCCCGCTTCAGAATCACGTACAAGAAGTGTTTTCTTTTGTTTGTTATTATAAATTATTATTGATGTTTATAGCTAAATAAACCCTTTATTTGAAGTTTGGAAACTGTTCTGCAGGTTTACAGCAGCATGTTAGAAAACCTGATTCAGTTCATCCTCTGGTTTTATTCAAAACTTTTTTACTCCCCACATTATTTATTTATTTATTTAAATTTCCCTTTTTTTGAACAGATAGTCAGGAAGTCGTCGTGGGAGAGGGGCTTCGCTCATGGCTGCATCTACACAACCGTGCTGGTGGACCTGTCAGTCAAATTCAAAGGAGAAGACATGGTGGTGTTTGGTTCCTGCACAAGGTAGGGGGCTTGAGGGGATTGTATTGTGGCTAAAAAATTGTGATTAAAAAAAAAGATCCAGGCTAGGCGGCATGGTCCCCCACACTGCGGTCAAGTGAGCCGCGATCTAGCCGCAACCTTAAAACACTTGCGTTTTTGTGAAGGTGTTACAGTAGTGGGAGAGAAGTCATACGCGGAAGGATCTACGACACTATTACTGATATATTCTCAAAAATACTCTGATATGGTGACATTAAAGTAAGATTTGAAGAGACATTTGCGTGATGAGACCAGAGTCTCCAAACATGTGTGAGACTGTTGGAAGAAAAGCAGCCGAAATAGGAAATATTTATTTTCAGCTAATCTGTTATAATTTCCTGTTTATTTTTTTGTTTTCTTACAAAATAATTCAATTACGGTTGTTTAAATAATTTAATTACTGACTTATGGCGTTATTTTTGCTTAGAAAGCTGTTTGTGCACAACCCTTTTTTATTATAAAAAATAAACCTTATTAGTTGACAAAGATCTGACTTTATTTTCATGTTCAGCAGGTTTTGAAGTATAAGTGAACAAAGTTTCATGCATTTTTACTGTAGAAATATGGATTTATTGTCAATTTAGTACAGTGTATTGATGTCCCTGTTAATCATGCACAATATATTTTAATTCTTATAAAAAAAACTCAATAGTTGACAAAGATCTGACTTTATTTCATGTTCAACAGGTTTTGAAGTATAAGTGAAATAAGTTATGTATTTTTACTGTAGAAACATTGATTTATTGTCAATTTAGTACAGTGTATTGATGTCACTGTTATTCAAGCACTATATATTTTGATCCTTATCAAAAGAAAACCTAAAATACATGATGGAACTGCTATCTTCGGTGCGCAAGGATTTAGCTGAAATTATTCAAACAGAAGTTTGCGCAATGTTGGAAAGTGAGATGGCGGTGATTCGAGCGGATATTGTTGCAGCTAGAGCGGAGCTCAAAGAATACAGGTTGACGATCGCCTCTGAACTCTCCGCCATGAAATCTACGGTGAAGAATGTGAAAGTAAGTTTGTCAACGTGTACAGATGATGTTGTTTCACTCAAGAAGGAGGTGAAGCGGCTCACGGGGGTCATGGACCAACTTCAGAATAAATGCGAGGACTTGGAGGCGAGGTCGCGGACAAACAACATAAGATCCTTATGTCGAAATACCGGAAACCCTTGAATGCAACACCGAGTCTGTGTCCGCGCTTCTGCAGCGGGCCTTTGATCTGAAAGACGCGCCGCTCCTGGACAGAGCTCACCGTCTCTCCCCGCCTGGATCTACAGAGGGACGCCGGTCAAACACGATCATAGCCCGCGTTCACTACTTCCAAGACTGTGAAAACATTCTGAGACTCGCTCAGACTAGACAACGCATCAGTGTGGACGGAGTCAGCACCTCAGTGTTTCCTGACTACCCGACAAGTGTTGCCAAAGCACGCGCAGCGTTCAATGACGTAAAGAGTCGGTTTTGGGGAGTGGACGGGGTTCGGTTCGGATTTGCTTATCCTGCCCGCTTCAGAATCACGTACAAGAAGTGTTTTCTTTTGTTTGTTATTATAAATTATTATTGATGTTTATAGCTAAATAAACCCTTTATTTGAAGTTTGGAAACTGTTCTGCAGGTTTACAGCAGCATGTTAGAAAACCTGATTCAGTTCATCCTCTGGTTTTATTCAAAACTTTTTTACTCCCCACATTATTTATTTATTTATTTAAATTTCCCTTTTTTTGAACAGATAGTCAGGAAGTCGTCGTGGGAGAGGGGCTTCGCTCATGGCTGCATCTACACAACCGTGCTGGTGGACCTGTCAGTCAAATTCAAAGGAGAAGACATGGTGGTGTTTGGTTCCTGCACAAGGTAGGGGGCTTGAGGGGATTGTATTGTGGCTAAAAAATTGTGATTAAAAAAAAAGATCCAGGCTAGGCGGCATGGTCCCCCACACTGCGGTCAAGTGAGCCGCGATCTAGCCGCAACCTTAAAACACTTGCGTTTTTGTGAAGGTGCTACAGTAGTGGGAGAGAAGTCATACGCGGAAGGATCTACGACACTATTACTGATATATTCTCAAAAATACTCTGATATGGTGACATTAAAGTAAGATTTGAAGAGACATTTGCGTGATGAGACCAGAGTCTCCAAACATGTGTGAGACTGTTGGAAGAAAAGCAGCCGAAATAGGAAATATTTATTTTCTGCTAATCTGCTATAATTTCCTGTTTATTTTTTTGTTTTCTTACAAAATAATTCAATTACGGTTGTTTAAATAATTTAATTACTGACTTATGGCGTTATTTTTGCTTAGAAAGCTGTTTGTGCACAACCCTTTTTTATTATAAAAAATAAACCTTATTAGTTGACAAAGATCTGACTTTATTTTCATGTTCAGCAGGTTTTGAAGTATAAGTGAACAAAGTTTCATGCATTTTTACTGTAGAAATATGGATTTATTGTCAATTTAGTACAGTGTATTGATGTCCCTGTTAATCATGCACAATATATTTTAATTCTTATAAAAAAAACTCAATAGTTGACAAAGATCTGACTTTATTTCATGTTCAACAGGTTTTGAAGTATAAGTGAAATAAGTTATGTATTTTTACTGTAGAAACATTGATTTATTGTCAATTTAGTACAGTGTATTGATGTCACTGTTATTCAAGCACTATATATTTTGATCCTTATCAAAAGAAAACCTAAAATACATGATGGAACTGCTATCTTCGGTGCGCAAGGATTTAGCTGAAATTATTCAAACAGAAGTTTGCGCAATGTTGGAAAGTGAGATGGCGGTGATTCGAGCGGATATTGTTGCAGCTAGAGCGGAGCTCAAAGAATACAGGTTGACGATCGCCTCTGAACTCTCCGCCATGAAATCTACGGTGAAGAATGTGAAAGTAAGTTTGTCAACGTGTACAGATGATGTTGTTTCACTCAAGAAGGAGGTGAAGCGGCTCACGGGGGTCATGGACCAACTTCAGAATAAATGCGAGGACTTGGAGGCGAGGTCGCGGACAAACAACATAAGATCCTTATGTCGAAATACCGAAGACCCTTGAATGCAACACCGAGTCTGTGTCCGCGCTTCTGCAGCGGGCCTTTGATCTGAAAGACGCGCCGCTCCTGGACAGAGCTCACCGTCTCTCCCCGCCTGGATCTACAGAGGGACGCCGGTCAAACACGATCATAGCCCGCGTTCACTACTTCCAAGACTGTGAAAACATTCTGAGACTCGCTCAGACTAGACAACGCATCAGTGTGGACGGAGTCAGCACCTCAGTGTTTCCTGACTACCCGACAAGTGTTGCCAAAGCACGCGCAGCGTTCAATGACGTAAAGAGTCGGTTTTGGGGAGTGGACGGGGTTTGGTTCGGATTTGCTTATCCTGCCCGCTTCAGAATCACGTACAAGAAGTGTTTTCTTTTGTTTGTTATTATAAATTATCATTGATGTTTATAGCTAAATAAACCCTTTATTTGAAGTTTGGAAACTGTTCTGCAGGTTTACAGCAGCATGTTAGAAAACCTGATTCAGTTCATCCTCTGGTTTTATTCAAAACCTTTTTACTCCCCACATTATTTATTTATTTATTTAAATTTCCCTTTTTTTGAACAGATAGTCAGGAAGTCGTCGTGGGAGAGGGGCTTCGCTCATGGCTGCATCTACACAACCGTGCTGGTGGACCTGTCAGTCAAATTCAAAGGAGAAGACATGGTGGTGTTTGGTTCCTGCACAAGGTAGGGGGCTTGAGGGGATTGTATTGTGGCTAAAAAATTGTGATTAAAAAAAAAGATCCAGAATAGGCGGCATGGTCCCCCACACTGCGGTCAAGTGAGCCGCGATCTAGCCGCAACCTTAAAACACTTGCGTTTTTGTGAAGGTGTTACAGTAGTGGGAGAGAAGTCATATGCGGAAGGTTCTATGACACTATTACTGATATATTC